>NC_056529.1:8703362-8824091 GCF_019175285.1 Sceloporus undulatus | reverse complement strand
AGAAGGTACGTGGAAACAGACAGTAGCCATTCCCACATTGTGTTTTTAATTTTTTAAGTCACCTACGTAAATTGCCCTCGCATTAGCTCCCAAGCCACACACAGGCTATAACTGTTTAATAAATAACTGAATGGGAACTGCTCTTATAACACACAACCTGTAAAAAGGTATGTGAAATGATCACAGGACCAACGGACCAGATTTAGACTTTACACATGGGAGGGATTTCTCTTAATTTTGAATGAAAAGAAAGTGGAGCCAGAATGCTTCACTGAATTCTAGTTCAGCTAATTTAGTGAATGTGAATGCCGAACTGGCTGCCATTGCCGTAAAATACTTGCCATTGCCCGAATTTGGGTGGGTAGTCTACATCAAATGTGAAACCCCAGATTGGTTTGGACTGACTTCCCATTGCCCAAAATTGCATGTAGTAGGCACCATGGTGAAACCCCATGATGCATTCAGATTGCCTTTGGATTATACTTCCAATTTCCCTGTCTGATAAACTCTTAGTCACTCTCTGCCTTGCAGAAAGGCACATGGAAGCCCACTGACAGATGACCACGCACCTCCTCCACCACTTTGCACCATGACCTCCAACCTCCCCGCGAAGCCTCAAGTGGGACCCACACCCTCCAAGTACGAACACAGTAAAGGCTCTTCCTAATGTTTAGGTGGATTCTCTTTTTTCAGTGACAGCTCTGCTGTCAATAGGGCTTGCTGTCTTGAAATCAAAAAGCATCTGAGGAAGTAGACGGAAGCCTAGAAAGCTCATGCTGCCAACTCTCTCTCTTCAATTATCTCAAAGGTGACCACAGATCTCTCTGCAAACGCTCTTGAAAGTATTCAAGACATAGCTTGTTAGTCTGTAGAATCAGTATGTAGAGAGATCTTGTAGCCCCTTAAGACTCACTGAAAGAAAGAAGTTGGCAACAACTCTTGGCCAAAAAGCCAGTTAAAGTAGTGGTCCCCACACTGTGCCCCTTAAGAGATTCTCTGACTTCATCTCCCAAAGCCCTCAGCCATGTGGCCCATTGATTGGCATCTGGGGATGAAGTCCAAAGCCCTTAAAAGGGCACAGTTTGGGGACACTGATTCTATCCACCAATGGTCCCCAAACGTGCCCTTTAAGAGAGATTTTGGACTCATCTCCCAGAAGCCCAGCCATGCTGGACCATAGTCTGGGATTATGGGAGTTGAAGTTCAAAAAATCCTTAAAGGAGAAACAGTTTGGGACCACTGGGTTAGACACCAAAACAAGCCACTGTGGAAGAGGGCAGCCCAAGCGCGTTAAAGGGATACAACCAGATCTATTTCGGCTCCCAACGTCTTTCTATCGTTTCCCCCTCAGGTTCCTCTTCCTTCAGAAGCCCACAAAATGTCACCCCACAAACACAAGGCAACGCTGGAGGCTCCAAGGCTAGCGCCCCGCCCACAGAACGCGCAGCCATTGGCCGCCGCGAGGGCGGGAGAGGGATGCTGCGGCTGATTGGTGGATGGGCGGAGTCAGGCGAGGCCAGCCCAGACACCCGCTCCAACTGAGAGACAGAAAAGGGAGGAAAAAGGGGTCGGGAGGGCGCGAGAAGAAGGTCTTGATCTATCCTCACACGGGAAAAATACTCCTGTTTTACCGACTTAAATGCTATGGTCAGTGCTATGGAAGTAAGATACCCAGTTTTGAACATAAATATATATAACATATAAATATATGCAAATAGTTTTATCATCTATCTATCTATCTATATATGTAAATATATATAATATATATATATATATATACTATTATAACCTATAAATATATAAATTATATAGTATATTTACATATAAAGATGTAAATATATACAATTATATATATGATAATAAATGTATGTAATACATATAAAATGTCTATTATCTAATAAAAAATAAAATACATTATTGCATATAAATATATAAATATATATAAATAATATAAAAGTATATATATAGTAAATATTAATATAATATAACATATAAATATACTATAAATATATATATAATATAATGTATAATACTATATATATAATATGATAAACTATAATATACTATATATCATATCATGTGTGTGTGTGTGTGTGTGTGTGTGTGATATATATATGCTATATATATATAATGTGTTGTTGTGTGCCAAAGCAGAACTCATAAGAATAGCCTGCTGCTAATCTTGGCTTTGCCTCTTTCTTCATTCCCTGCAAAATAAATGAGGCTTGTCCTCTTTCTGAGGGAGGACTCAAAGGTCAAAGACTAGTGGAGAAGCTTTCCAGACTTTCAGTATTCTCCTTTGGGCGGTTAGCATGCTGGGATTAAGTAGTAGTTTGATACCGCTTTAACTGCTGGGATCCCATGCTATGGCATTCTGGGATTTGTAGTTTCGTGAGACATTGAGCCTTCTTCGTCAGAGCGCTCTGGTGCTATAATAAACTACAGTTCCCAGGATTCCCTAGCACAGAGCCAGGGCAGTTAAAGCTGTCTCAAACTGGATTATTCCCATTCAGTCACTCACTGCAGTGATGTTGGGCCAATAACTAAACCTCATCCAAATGTAACTTACATGGGCTGCATCCGTACTGCAGAATCAATGCAGTTTGACACCACTTTAACAATTGTGGTTCCATCCTATGGAAACCAAGGATTTGTAGTTTGTTGTGGCACCAGAGCTTTCTGACAGGGAAGGCTAAATATCTCACAAAACCACAAATTCCAGAATTCCATAGCACTGAATGGTGGTTAAAGCGGTATCAAACTGCTTTAATTCTGCAGCACGGACACAGCCCATGCATCCGCACTGCAGACATAATCCGGTTTGATCCTGATTAAAGTGCCATAGTGGTGCGCCAAATGCTAGAACTGTTGACCACATTTCAAGCAGAAGACCCAAAGTCGGTCTCTTGAGAACGTTTGGAAAGAGAAAAATAGGGGGCTTCCATTGGAAAGGGGAAGAAAAGAATATGTTGCTTTTATAATGAATGAGAGGGTAGCCGGCCAAAGATTTGAAACTGTATATGCTTTAACTATGCTTTGCTAACGGTTGCTGGTGAGACAACAAACGTCTATGGAGAACACATGTAGTTTCTGAATAAAGGTTTTTGTGTTTTCGCTGCTGAAGCCTGGATTTCCGAACCAAAGGGTTCCTGTATATGACAATGTATTGAACTTTGGGATGAATACAGTAAAATGTTCAAGGCAGGTCACAACCCAGATAATATATCTTATCAGAACAAAGATCAGATCTACTAGAATACTCAAATGAATCTAGAAGACTTTAAAACAATGGGTTAAATCCCCAATGTATCTGTTATAGCAAAGCCAACAAGGACTGACAGATTTATTGTCGTAGGAGCTTTTGATATGGTAAAACATGGTGAAATGGCATTTGGTCTATGAAAGCTTATACTTCAACAAATCTGTTAGATTTTAAAGTGCTACAAGTTTGTCAAATATTTCTGCAGCTCTTCAGATTCTTAGACCAGTGGCACTAGATACGCAAAGTGAATAGCATTAAGTTCATAGCCCATTATTTTTCTGTGGTACAGTGTGATACATCCAAAACCACTGTTGGAGATGATGTATACAGTGGCTTCCAAGCTAAGTTTTGCAGATGTTGTTGGACTACAACTCCTAGAATCCCTAGGATTTTGTAGTCAATCAATATTTGAGGACCTCAGTTTGGGATCCACTGCATTAGATAATGGCCTATTTTGTTAGTGTCTTTAAAAAATATAATCATTTAGCAGTCCCTTGACCTTACATAAGATGATGCCACAATTCAAAACATGATGCTTTGTTGTAAGCAGGGAAGAGCATTGCAGTAAGATGCATGCAGAAAGAAGTAATAAAAGGATCCTCAACGCAGGGATCAGGGCTTTCAAACAGTAGCCCCACAGATGAGTTCTCTTCCCAGAGAGGTCTGCCAAAATACCACCTTTCAATTACAACCTCTAGAAAAGTGTATATGTGCTTCCTTTTCATTCTAGAAGACTTTTTATAATTGATGGTTAATTTTTGCAGTATTGCTTGGGACACACTTCTCACTGCCTTTGGGAATTTATTGACTTTAAATGGCTGTTCTTTAAATTTGTTCTTGCAGTTTTATAAATCACTGTATGCTTTGGGGGAAATACTTTATCAAGAGGGACAGATAACATCCCTTCCCTACGTCACAAATATATTTATGCCTACAGACATATTAGGCTATCATAGGCATCAAAAGGACAAAAAGTGTATCTTCAACTGTAGGCTCAGTCATGGTCTTGATACTGATAACACTAGATGCATAGATCAGTCTGTTTTCACATAAGAACTGTTTGCTCTGTGGATAGCTACAAACTGAATTATTAATTCAGGCATTTTGGGGCTGGGGAGAATTACCAGTCACTTGCATCAAGGCAGCTTGGGAGACTCCTTTGTCATCTTGCACTGGCCCTTGAGGTATATCCAGTCAGCCCTCCACATCTGCAGCTTTGACTTTTGCTGATTTGATTATTCACGGATTTTATTAATATCCTCTCTCTAGGAATAGTCTGGAATGCAAAGAGATACTAGCTAGGCTGATCCTGTTCTCTTCCAAGGCCACTGCAGAGCCAGAGCATTGTATTCAGAGCTCTCTAGAGAAAGGAGGGGGTGAGAAGGTGAGTGTGTATACCATAGTCACACACAGTAAAAAAGAGTGGGGGCCAATCACCCATTTGCACTTTACTCTGTAGCTCATTCTATGAGTCTACTGTAACCACTGATTCTTTTGCAAAGCCATGTACAGAAGCAGAAAGCGTAAGTTCAGCCATATTTATGTCCCTCTCACTTTTTGCATCCTAGCTTAGAGTTCAGTTGTATCATTAGCCACATCTCTACTCATAATTGCGCTCTGCTCTGCCCTATTATCTCACGTTGTGCATCCTGTCCCTAAGTCTTGGTTCATTTTGGATTGTCTCACCATAGAGTTTGCATAGTGGAAGACTTTCAAGAGGGAGTTTGCCCTTGCCTCCCTCTGCACAGTGCTATTAAGAGTCAGCTATGGAGTCACTGTGGTTGTCTCTAAAGGGTCCTCTGTCAGTGTCCCATTAATTGTTTGCCAGTTTGTTGTGCTGGATTCAAAAGAAATAGGTATTACCAGAACATTCCCCTTCCTGAAGTTCCTCAAATGTTGTGCTGTACTAAAAGATTTAGGCATTAGCGTAAGATTTCCCCTCCCCTGAAGGCCATCATCCCTCCCTCCTTGAAGTAAGTCATCTATAGAATTCAGTCACTTTCAAACCTGAGAATAAACTAATTTCAGGCTGGGTATGTAGACACTTTCCTTAGAGAAACTCTAGAATTTTTTTTAATCGTAATATTTCCCTGTTTGTAAAGCCTCTCTTACAAAATACTGTGTGATCCTATGTGGCAGATGTTGTGTTATCTGACATTTGACTCTAGTGAAAAGTTGGGAATGTTAAGCTATCATCTCTTTCTAGCAATCGGGAGCCATCTGTGCTGCAGAAGATCAAAGAATTGTGGCAGTAAGTATGAGGTTCAATAATGTTTTTTTATGCTTGATATGTGGGTAAGTTTATAGTTAGGAATAACTTTAGCAATTGTGGCTATTATTGTGGGAGGCAATATACATTCCATTATTGTGGGGATGGAAATGAAATTTAACATTCAGTATGAGTAGTTTGAGAGCCAACACGGTTTAGTGGTTGGACCTTTGGACTACGACTCTGAAGACCAGGATTCGAATCCCAGCTCAGCCATGTTGTCATTGAGCAAGTGGCAGTCACACTCCCTCAGCCTCAGAGGAAGGCAAAGGGGAGAGGTGACTGCCCTGTAAATAAATCCTGCCAAGAAAAAAAGGTGATAGGCTTGCCCTAGGGTTGCTGTGAGTTAATTTTAGGGTAGGTTAATTTTAAATGGCATTTAGTCAAAGACAAAAAAAGTAATGGAATTATAGAATTAAAATTCTAATTGAAAATAATAACTGTAAGCCGCTCAGATAGCCTTTAGGGCTGAAAGGCGGGGTATAAATACCATAAATAAATAAAATAAAACTATTGTAATTGGTACAAATATTAGTGTTGTTGTTGTGGTGGTGGTGGTGATTTGGGTTGTGAAATTATGTAAATGTGGCATTGAGCCATGGCAGTTAAAGTGGGGTCAAACTTCTGACACCTATTTTCTCTATTTTTCAGCTGTTAACGAAGAAGCCAATTATTGGAAGGAAAGTTACATTCATTTGTATCACCAGTCTATACTGTTGAAAACGAGCCAGGAGCAGTATATACAGATGGCTCAAGGTAGGTTAGTTTATGGCTGAAAGGTGGGTATAAACACTGTAAATAAATAAAATAAATAAATAGAATCGTATTTTCTAATTTCTCTTTGTTTCTTTTTCTTTATGCACAGAACTTCTTGCGTCCCAAATAGAAGGATTGAAAACGGCCTACATCTTCCAGCCCCACCATCACCCTTAAATAACTGGCTCTGCCAATACAGGTAAGAATTATTTATTTAAATCTTTTTGGCAGGTGCCTTGACATGGTTTATTATTATTGATTTTCCAATTTTTTTGTGTATTGTAGATTAACAGTTACATCCAGGGAACAAATGAAAAGAGATGATTCCAGCAAGAAAGACTCATTTGTATTTGTTAATGTAAATTAAATATGTTTTCTGTTAAATTATCTACTGACGTCTTGTATTTCCTTCTGGCTGGCTCTGTGGTTTTTCTTGGTTAAACTGTCCACCAGATAGCTGATTTGAGACAAGGCCAGCGAGAGCGAGTCAAAATTCATTCACCTCAGAGACAGGTTAATTCCCCCCCTAATTACCCAATATCTTTAATTTCCCAAAGTGGCCCATTCAGATATTGCACTTTTAAATCAAATTTGCAGATGACACCAAATTAGGAGGAGTAGCTATAGGACAGGATCAAAACCCCAAATGACCTAAATAGGTTAGAAAGCTGGACTAAAACTGACAAAATGAATTTCAACAGGGAGAAATGTAAAGGTACTATACTTGGGGAGAAAAAAATTTGAAATACACAAAGGATGGGGAACACCTGGCTTGAAAACAGTGTATGTGGAAGGGATCTAGGAGTTCTAGTAGACCACAAGTTGAACATGGGTCAACAGTGCGATGCAGCAACTAAAAACGCCATTGCAATTCTAGGCTGCATGAACAGAAGTACAGCAAGTGCCTAGTTAGAGCTCTTTGGCAGAGAAATCCAAGTACTTGATGAAACAACACATCCCAGAAGTCTGTAAATTGAAGCCAGGACCATTAAATCATAGTGCTATACAGTAATTGTGGTGTGGATAAACCCTTATTTATTGCTAAATAAATATGCTAAAGACCAGGGAAACCATGTAATTTTATGTGTTTTAACTCACACAGATTTGTTTCAAGACCAATATTTATCCTCCTCCCTTCCAGGGTTTCATGTTTATATCAGGCTAAACATACTGCTATAAGAAACTGTACAGGAACTAGAATCATGTTGCTACTACCAGACACTACTTTGCAGGTGCCACATGCTTTCTGAGCATTTAACTTACGCCAGCACATTTCCACATCATATTCTTAAACCTTGAGGGATCAAAACCTGCCCAGCTCCAGCTAACCTAAGTCCCTTTTCTCATCTTAATGATACTTCATCAATATTTCTTTATTTTATTTAAAGGTTTGCACCTCACTCTTCAAACATATTCATAAGGTGGCTTAAACATGTCACACCCAACATTTCTCTTAAGGGCAAAATAAGAAATAATGTTTCCTAAGGGACGTGGCCAAAAAATAAGGATCATCCCATTATATATAGGAGCGATTGGAGCACATGAACATGCAGATGAAACCTGAAGTTCTTAGGATGTCACTTGAAGAAGCCTAAATGCTTCGGATGTCCCTCACGTCTTTCCTCCACTTTCTAAATTCTTCATACACCAGCTTTGTATTTGCAGCTGTGAGAGTATCTGCAGTTATCTGGATATTCTGAGGTTCACTTTTCAGGCTCTCCGCTCTTCCCTGCCCACCACTTTTCCTTAAGTTTTGAATGATGCACGGACAACTCGTCCCTTAAGAGGCTGAGGTGGACGGAAATTATTCACCATCTGGATCCTTTCGTCTTCCTCGGTGGTAAACAGCAAAGTTCGGAACTTCTCCATCTGTGAAACAGTATTATCCAAGTGAAATTCAAGTGCAATGGTAAAATTATTTAGACTGCAGGGGCAGTCATATTCTGGGTAAAGTTCAGAATAAAATGGGACACTGGCTTCCAGAGCATGCCACCCTCCTGAGATCTAGAAGCTAAGGATACCTTGGAAGTCTTAGTTGTAATTTCTGTTTAAATAATAATATTCCCTCCCTATAGGACTGGAAGAGTAGATGTCATCATTACAAAAGAATATACCTTCTTATTCCCATGAGATTTACCTGCTTGTCAGAAATCTGGATAGCTTCTTTCAACACAATCCATGTCACACTTTCATTGAGGGGAGGTGTTGTCAATGACCCAGGATAAGTCCAATAATCTAGGCAACGGGGCAGGAGGCTGCTTGGTTTGAAGCACTTGAACTGTGCTTTGGTTCCCTAAGAAAAGCAATTAGCATAAACTAGAGTTATATACATAAAATAAAATTGCTTTTTACAGAACTTTCTAAGAGCTACAAAAATCAAACCAAGAATCATTCTTCTTCCAGAGCCCACAGTTAAAAGGTTGGAGGGGGTTGATCAAAGTAGTTTTAATAGTTTTAATATCAATTTGTCCACTGGGCAGCAGTATTTCCTCAAATAATAGTGCTAACAGCTGTAATACTTATGGCCATCAGGAGGTAGCAGTCTGGCAGTTTATACACAGTCAGTTCATAAATACTTCCCTACTCTGCATTTTTATTGAAAACTTACCTTAAATTTAACCATGTACAAGGCATCTGTTAATCTGTTCATACCAGCATGTTCTTCTCCAATCTAAATGTTTAAATGACAATGTTGAATAGGGATGTTTTATTTCAAAACAGTAACAGTTAAAATAGATCAGTCTACCACAAACCGATGCTCTCCAGATCTGTTAACTAAACCCGAGTTGACTGTATTCCCAAGTATTCTCCACTTGGGAGTAGTTCCAGACCTGTCACTCCAAATGATGGCCCAGATACATTTGATGGTGAGAGTGTTTACTGTCTGCTTCAGCTGTTATGCCAGGTGTACCCTTTCCTTGAATTAGAAGATTTAAAGATAGTACACACTAGTACTCTCAAGGCTGAACATCAGTAATAAGCTGTACATTCGGCTACCTTTGTATCAAATTCAGAAAATTCAGTTAGTTCAAAACATGGCAGTCAGATTAGTTTCTGGCACTTCTATCAGTGATTGTGTTACATCACTATTAAAATTGGATTTTGTCCTGGGCTCAGTGCTATTCAACATCTTTATCAATGACTTGGATGAAGGAACAGAGGCCATGCTTGTCAAATCTGTAGATGACACCAAATTAGGAGAGGTAGCTAATACCCCAGAGGAAAGGATCAAAATTCAAAATGACCTTAATAGTTTAGAAAGCTAGGCCAAAACTAACAAAATGAACTTCAACAGGGAGAAATATAAGATACTGCACTTAGGTAGAAAAAATGAAATCCATAGATATAGGATGGGAGACACCTGGCTTAAGGAGATTTATACGTGTGAAAGGGATCTAGGAGTCCTAGTAGACCACAAGTTGAACATGAGTCAACAGTGTGCTGCAGCAGCTAAAAAGATCAATGCTATTTTAGGCTGCATCAGTTTTCAGTAACTATAACTATATGTGGTTAGGACCGCTGTATATTCATCCATTCAACTATAATGAAGCTGATCTTATGGCTCTTACCTCTAAGAAAATACCAACCACTGCTAAGCCGTCTGGGGCTGCCACTGCCTCTCCGAATGACATATATTTCTTGGCATTCCAGTGAACTAAATGGAGCTGTGGAGGAGAGCCATGCATCATTATTTATGAGTAGTAAATGACAGGGTCTTGTACTCTATTTGACTAATGGTGCTGAGACCACATCAATGCACCACTGTTGCTCAGGGTACAAAGTTGCCAAAATTTCTGGGAAAAGTCATTCAAGCCAACATATTCAAAATTAGGCATTACTTTATGGGCCAGCGTATTTTATGGGTCAGCCAACAAAGATCCAAAACAGGGAAGAAATTCCAGTTTACAACTGCTCTGAAGATTCTTACGAGAAATCATTTTTCAGTGCTATCAGTTCACTATGTAGCTTTGTACCTTAAAATATGGCTACATAAGGACTGATATTTAGGAAAATGAGCTTTCTATAATGAAAGCTTATTCTCCCAAGTGCCATTCTTATATAGACAAAGCAAGGCCATGCATTATTAGCATTATCAGAACTCTTTTTTTGGAAGTGTGGAAAAAATTAGGAAGAGGATCTCAAAAACAGTGTATGTGATGCTGGCTGACTGGTAGCCCTTCCAACAGAAACCTATTCTCTGCGCGCTCACAGAGGAATGGAAAAGGGCAATGCTGGTTGTCTACAAGCCTGAAAAGGAACACGCCATATACCAACAAACTCTCTACCTTCCCCTGTTGTGTTGAGAGCCATATGTCCCTGTCCATCCATCCTGGGGATATCGTGATTCAATCACTGTTTTTGTCACACTAAAATTAAAGCTATCAACCAGTCTGGAATCGCATTATTGATTCCTGGAAAAGGGCATCCTGCCTTTTGTTACTTAACAAGTTAGCCTAGTGATGGTGAACCTTTTACAGACAGAGTGCCCAAACTGCAACCCAGACCACACTTATTTATTGCAAAGTGTCACATCCCTCTGGCTTTCTAGTAAGAAACTCTGGCAAACTTTGTGCTAGGGTGACAGCATGTGTGCCCACAGATAGGGCTCTGAGTGCCACCTCTGGCACACATGCCATAGATTCGCCATCACTGAGTTAGCCTAATGCTTGGGGCTAGTTTTTAGGTATAAGTATGGACCTTAGAAACCTAGGACCCTGTCACGTGGGGTTAAAGGAGCAGCTCACCTTTCCTGAATTGAGTGCTAATTCGGGAGGCAGTAGGTTCCTATCACATATAAATTGCCACCAAATTGCAGCCCGAGGGAGTTTGTTCCACTGTCGAACAGCCCTTACTGTCAGGAATTTCTTCCTAATGTTGAGGTGGAATCTCTTTTCCTGTAGCTTGCATCCATTGCTCCGGGTCCTAGTCTCTGGAGCAGCAGAAAACAAGCTTGCTCCCTCCTCAATATGACATCCCTTCAAATATTTAAACAGGGCTATCATATCACTTCTTAACCTTCTCTTCTCCAGACTAAACATCCCCAGCTCCTTAAGTCGTTCCTCATAGGGCATGATTTCCAGACCCTTCACCATTTTAGTCGTCCTCATTTGGACACGCTCTAGTATCTCAATGTCCTTTTTGAATTGTGGTGCCCAGAACTGGTCACAGTATTCCAGGTGGGGCTTGACCAGAGCAGAATAGAGTGGCACTATTGCTTCTCTTGATCTAGACCTGTGATGACGAACCGATTGGAACGCATGCCAGAGGTGGCACTCAGAGCCCTCTCTGTGGGCACATATGCTGTCGCCCTGGCACAGAGTTTGCCAGAGTTTCTTACTAGAAAGCCAGAGGGACGTGGCACTTTGCAATAAATAAGTGGGGTCTGGGTTGCAGTTTGGGCACTCAGTCTGTAAAAGGTTCACCATCACTGATCTAGACACTATACTTCTATTGATGCAGCCATATCTGTTGGCTTACAGTTCCCAGCAGCCACAGTCAATGAAGGGCTGGGTGTGAGTAGTATTATAATCTGAGAAACCTACAAAGATTGGCTTGGCAAAAGATATTAATAAGTGGTTTTTAATGATGCCCCAAACCAAGTTCACATTGCACATGAAACTGTGATTGTGTGAATCTTGAGGAAATTAATTAATTTGGCTACATGGTGGGATTGTAATGTAAGCACACAGTATTTTTTTTAAATATTTATAAGTTTATAAGATGTCTAAGATTCATAACTCACTTCACAAGGAAACGATTTGCCAGCAATAGTATGCTCTGATCCAGAATTATGGCTTGAGCCCCAGTGAAAATGGAGTTGTTTCAGCCTGTAAGGATCTTCCAGTGGGCCCCCACTGACAACTGCATTAAAATGTAAAGGAGAAAGTGACAAGGTTGCCATAAAACTGACTTCAGTTAGACATCCTTTGATCTGCTATGAAAGCAGTGGTGCACTGGTTGGAAAGACAGGGCTGGACTACAAGTCTAGGACTCCACTGATCAGAATGAGTAGGAGGACTTGCAAGTGATCTACAATATGGAACAAGATAGAATATTGGAAATAAATAAAGGTAGCACGGCTGACTTACCTCACCTTGAAGTAAAGGACATAATACTCATTGCCACTTAAAACTGGGAACGGGCATTAGACCATTCAATTCAAAGTCTCTATTGACCTAATTTGGCCAGTGACTGAAAGTGCCTTTCCTAAATGTTAGAGAGATGGATTCCCTGTAGTCTCTTCACAACTGCAACTGAACTGAACTCACTACTGGCCTTCACAAGTTCAGTTTTAGGTGGATCTAATAGCTGCAACTTAACACTACACTTGATAGTGCTCTAGCGGTATCCCACGTGGTCCCATATACGTTCCTTGCCTGTCACCAGAGACTCAGTTGCTTTGTAACAATAGTATTTAAGGCATACATCTGAGGAGGTAGACTGAAGTCTATGAAAGCTCGTGCTGCCAATTTCTTTCTCTCAGTCTCAAATGATCTGTTATAATTAGTCTGTACTTTACCCCCCACACTTCTTCTGGTGTTCTTCCTCTCATTTTTTGTATTAGGAACTCTGTACCCAGTACAAACTTTGAAAGAAGGAAAGATGGAATAGCTACCTTTTGATAGAGAGGACTATGCGTTATCTATCTAGAAGCACCCCAATTATTTGTATATTGGTGAGGAAAGGCAGATTGATAATGGATCCACAAGACTGCTGTGGAACTTGGTCCCAGGATATGACAATAGAAAGGAGATGGTTCCTCCATTGCTCCCAAGCAGAAAGTGTTAAGCAGTGAGATAAGATGACTACTAGTTTAGAAGACTGGATGTCTCATCTCCCACTTACCTGTTTTATCATCAACATCCTTGAAGCCCACCGTGACCGAATATCCGTTGTTGGTGATGTCAAGAGATGAGCACAATTGATAGGAAAAACCAAGGGGCTTTAGGCAGGGGTCATAAATAGCTTGCGTGGGAATAATATCAATGGGGGACTGGTGATTGCCTTGGGCAATGGGATAGGACTTGTGCCACTCTGAAGGGCCTTTGGGGAGAGAAAAAGAAGAAAAAGAAGAGGAAATGTTAACTTATTCATGGTAAGATTGCATTGTGTTTGGTCTTGCTGAAATGAGTCCTTTACAATCAGATCCACATTTGAATAGCAAAAAGGAAACACATCTAAGAATTTGTAATAGATTAAAGACAAAATTTTAGAACACTTAAAGAACACGCATTAGCTCTTGACTAGACCTTGGAGCGGAATACTCAGCCTCCCCAAATACTGGGCCATTTTAGCAGTTTGGAGGATCTATCATCCCTTGCTGTCTTTGCATGCAACCCATTTGAGTGTGCCACTTGATCACAGGAGCCTTTCTTAACAAGGGAGCATCACCAGGGCTCTCCTTTCCCCTCTCCCTCTTCATTGCTGGGTGCTCATATTCCCTCCAGGGCTTCCTTCCCATACAAGGCTACCCCATTTTCCATTGAATATTGGAGGATGTTTCATTAGCACCAGCATAAACATCTGCTTACTGATTATTTGAATATTGGCAGTGGCGGCTGGTGTTTTATGTATCAACGCGGCAATGAATTCATTGTGGATTTTAGTCAAACCTGTTTTGGGAGTAGAGTTCAGACCCTTGAATAGTTCATGTAAGGTCCAGACTAAAATCCAGAATTCACTGTCTCACAGAGAAAGAGGACACCAGGGGTCCCTGGCCATGCAGAAAGCCCTTACAAGGGACCCAAGTCATGAACAAAACTCATATTCGCTAACTTTGTGCTTTCAAATGACAAAATGAACTTGGAAGCACATCCTGCAAAGATCTGAAACGCAACTAGCTCATCCTTTGACTGAGCATGGCAGAAAGGCAGTGAAAATTGTGCTTCTTTCTAGCAATAATTTAAGAACTGTGTATTGTTTAGTCACTTATGTCTGTTGCCAATAATAATGAATGTACTATTGGTGTCTGCAAGTATAACAAAAATACCCTGAACACCAAAGAAAAGAAGGTGGAGGAAGATTCACAGCAGAAGAAGGAGGGTGTGTAACATAGCCTACCGTCTTTCTCCCCATATCCCCAGCAGTTATGACCAGTCATTATCCAGGTTGCTTCCTTCTGCTTTTCTGCCAGTTCTCTCAATGCAAGGCTCTGGCTTACCTGCCTTTATAATAACTCACCTGTGGGACAGCTTCAGTTTCTTAAAGAGGCAGCAGCAGCAGCAATTCTTCCTCCTATGTTCCCACTATTCTGTAGAACCAGAAGTGTTTAAAAGCATGCGCCAGAAAAGGTGACAATGCCTTTTATGAAAGCTGAACAGCACCCACAATATCTTTGGCCATCAATAAGCAACGACCGCAGGTGACTCTCATGTCAGTAGGGCAATGGATTCTGCTCTGGGCTTGAACTTTTAAGGAACTATCCAAAGTGCTGAGCTCTCCTCCCAAAACAAGTCCAGCACCTTGGGTAGTTCTTTTAAAGTTTAGTGTAAAACCCAGAGCAAATTTGCACCTCACTGACTTGGAAACCACCAACCTCTG
Source organism: Sceloporus undulatus (assembly GCF_019175285.1). Taxonomy (NCBI): domain Eukaryota; kingdom Metazoa; phylum Chordata; class Lepidosauria; order Squamata; family Phrynosomatidae; genus Sceloporus; species Sceloporus undulatus. The sequence continues at coordinate 8,809,263 of NC_056529.1, read as the reverse complement.
CTGTCAGGCACTCTGAATATCTTGAAGACATGTGGTTTCACCTAAGGTCCAAAACACACTGCAGATCCAGTTTGAGAGCACTTTAACTGCCCTGGCTCAATGCTAAAGAATAATGTGAACTGTAGTTTTGTGAGACATTTTAGCCTTTTCTGTCAGAGAGCTCTGGTGCCACAATAAACTACAATTCCCCAGATTCCCAAGCACTGAGCCAGGGTGGTTAAAGTGGTCTCAAACTGGATTATTTCTAGAGTGCGTTTTGGACCTATGAGAGTAATTGATGCACCCATGCACATTTCAGTTATTTTGGCACAGTTGGTCTGGCCAATGCGCTCTCTGAAGTTTGCCTCTGCAAATCCAGTATTGCTGTCATGCAGATCCTGGTCTTTTCAATGCAGTGCGTGCAGAACCTTTTCATTCTTTCTTTAGTTCTTTCTTTCTTTAGCTTCCATTACATAGTAGCACTGTTACTATAATTTCCATTCATTTCAGTGACTCTTGAATAGGATAATTTCCAATGCATTGTACTAAACGCTCTGTGCTCAAGAATTCTCTCCACTCACATTTCTGAAATAGTATCTTTTCCTTGTACAGAGTTTCATCTGTTAGGTTACTCTGGAATTACTAATACACTCAGAGCAACAGAAAACAGTGCTTGCTTGGAATACACACTAGAAAGGAATGAGTAATCCATCTATTTCAGGTTGTTTACCAGCAATCGTAGATAAAACATCATCCTGAAAATGGAAGAGATCAGATTCAGTTTAGCTGTATGTGTTTTCATTCTTTTTTCATTTAAATAAAACAAAACAAGTTTAATACAATTTTACTTGGAAGAAAGGGCTGATATTCAGTGATGCTTTTCTCCTTCTTAAACAATATTTACTGCCCAATGGGAATGCATTTTTAAAAATAATAACCTTCAGTAATGAAGGTGTAACTCGGGGCAAAACAAGACTGGCAAGAAACGCTGGCATTGGGGTGGAGTAGGGGCATGGTGGTTGCATGATGCACGGCCCAAAGCTGACGTCGCACCACCTGCCCAGCCGCATAGTATGTGGCGTCACGCCGTTTCTTTGCCACAGTGTTTAGATGCGCTGCGCCAAAGAAACATGGAAGGCAGAGAACAATCGATTCCTCAAGAAGTCTCCATGTTTTTGCATCAGGAACATTTTGGTGATGTATCAACGAAGACGCCTATGATCTCCCTGGAATGAGACATATTGGACAGCAAAAGAGGAGTCCCTGTTGAGATGCAAATGGACTTTAGCTTTCCTGGACTTTGAAAATGATTGCTAGGAGGAAAAAGAGTCTGCCTGCACAAATGATATACCACCATAACACCTTTTACCAAGGACTGAAACAACATGCAGGCATCTGACTAACATCTCCAATTGGTTTTGGTTTGTAACGTCTTGCCTGATGAAGAAGAAGCCCATGGAGCTTCGAAAGCTTGCAACAGGGATATTGTGCATTTCAATTATCCAATAAAGGTACCACTGATGGGTTTTTGTTCGTACAGTACTGTATTTGTTCAATGGCCAACACAGCGCCGCCTATTCCGCCGCCGTCCTGCAGGGGGCAAGCGCGGACCGCGCCTGCGCAGACGGCTTCTCCTCCTGGAGCCTGGGCTGCTTCACAGAGAGAAAGGAGGCGAACAAAATGGCGGCTGCAGCAGCATCAGCGAATGCGAAGCCTCAGCTGAGCCTCAAGGAGCAGCGCTACGACCGGCAGCTGCGGTGGGTCTGGAGGGCTTGGGGAGAAGGGCAGCTCCTGCAATCCTTCCTGTCCCAGGCTCCATGCTTCTGGGGCTGTTTAGAATGGCTGCATCTACACTGGGGAAATAACCCGCTCCGCTCTGGGCCCCACAACAAACTCCAACTCCCAGAATTCCATAGTAAAGAGCCACACAAAGAGTTAAAGCGCTGCCAAACCGGGTTATTTCCCCAGTGTAGATGCAGCCAGATACTTCCTTTGCATTGTAGAGGTGCACACTGCAGAAATAATCCAGTTTTGAGACTGCTTTGACTGCCCTGGCTCAGTGCTAGGGAATCCTGGGAATTGTAGTTCATTGTGGCACCAAAGCTCTCAGACAGAGAATGCTAAATGTGACACAAAACTACAGTTCCCAGAGTTCCTTAGCCTTGAGCCAAGGCAGTTAAAGCGGTCTGAAGCTGGGTTATTTCCGCAGTGTGGCTTGGACCATTCTTGAGGATGCTCGGCAATCATAGCTGCCTTGGGCTGCGTCCGCACTGCAGGAATAACCCAGTTTGAGACCGCTGTAACTGCCATGGCTCAGTGCCGTGGAATTCTGGGAAGCGCAGTTTGTTACGGCAGAGCTCTGGTGCCACAGCAAAAGACCCTTATATAAAATGGAAAAATCAAGGTTTGCTATTTGGAATTTATACTTTCTGGGGATATTTTCAAGCCGCAGATGCTTGAATTCCTGGATAAAAAATCAATATAATAACATTTAGCCCAGTGCTCTTTTCAAGATTGGCCTCCTTCCCTCGACAAACCTCTATTTGCTTCAGTTCTGTTTTAAGGCATTCAGCTAGAAACACTTCCATACCCAACAAATGAGGGAATATTTAACAGACATGTTCCGAAGTGTCCATCAGTAATACGTCAGTTTCATGTGCTTTCTCTCCCCAAAAGCTGAAATATAATCCTTAATGTTTGTGCTTTTGTGTTGCAGGTTATGGGGTGACCATGGACAAGAAGCTTTAGAGTCTGCTCATGTCTGTGTGATAAACGCAACCGCCACAGGAACAGAGATCCTTAAAAACTTGGTTCTGCCAGGTATAAATAGTAACTGAAAAGCTAGCCTTTTTTTCTTTTTGGGGGAGCAAGACTTGTCATTTAGTGTAAGCAGCCTCTTTGTCTTTGTCTTTCAGGTGTGGGGTCATTTACAATAGTAGATGGGAGTCAAGTCAGTGGTGAAGATGTTGGAAATAGGTACTGTATTTTCAGCAAACGTTTGGTAGAAGGTTCATCGTTGTGAAAATGATGAACTATGGAGAGAGAGAAGACAGAGTAAAATTAGAAATGAGGAAGGAAGGCAAGCCTTGGCTGGTTTTCTGATCCACTGTATAAATTCATATTATAAGCAACAAAACACGGTTAGCAGACCATGGTTTGTCATGATATCTGAGCATACACTCTGCTTTGTTGTTTGTAATCTCACATAATAGTTTGAGGAACGTTAAAACAATGGAGTCTTCTGGTGCTTTAAAGGCTAACAAGTGTTATTTGGCATAAGCTTTCATGGACTGCAGTCCACTTCACTCGGACGTTAGTCTTTTTAATGTACCACAAGAATCTTTGTTGTTTTTGTTTCTATAGATTAGCATGACTACCCACTTTGGGGAAATTTTGGGTTAAGGCGATATTTACATTTTATTTGAAGAGCCAAAAACATTGATTTCAAACAAGACTTCTAAATTTTGAAAGTTTTGTGATAGGAAGGTTGGTTTTGTTTTGGGTTTTGGGGGTGGAGTGTTTTCACGAAGTGTATTTCATAAGGTAGTGTGCTTAACTTCAAAAATATTGTGTCGGACAAAATCTCTAAAGGAATGTTTCCCTTTTCTGCTTTTAGTTTTTTTCTGCAAAGAAGCAACATTGGCCAGGTATGGCAATTTTATATGTGATTTGTTTGAATAAGTGATGCATAGATTTTTAGGTGGTTTATAAGATTCACCTGATGAAATAAGTACTCCTTTCTTTTTCATAATAAAGAGATATGTTTGGAACTGAGATTAGTAGGGTAGTTATTCTCTCTCTCTCTCACACACACACACAGACACACAAATACACATACCCAGTAAGAAGTAAACCTCATTAAGTGGCACTTGCTCCCAGAAAATGTCTCTGGCAGTGCTTCTTAAGTTGTTTGATATGAGGGAATGGCAGTATTATTGGGTCAGGCACTGGTACTGCATTTCTGCCCATTGGACAGAAACTCTCCATGGCCCTGCATCTAATGATTTGTGGACTGGCACTGATTTATGGCCCACCACTTTAAATAGTATTGTTGGATTGCATCCAAAATTCCATGTGCTTCTGTAATGTTGACACTTCTGTAATGTTGTTTTAATACAAATAAGCAAGCTGCAATTTATTTTAGAAGCAAGCAAACTCTTACAGATCCATACAAATGTTTAGAAGAGGGGTATTCTAAATTGAGTTCACTAAAAATTCAGATTTCTTCACCGTTCTTAAAGCCAACAGGACAATGGTATTGGTGTCTTACTCAAAGTATAACTGTCTAGATTCACCCCTTCTCATAATGCTAGTGCCTACCTGGAAGTAGCATGTACCCTTGTCTCCAGATCATTTCCGAGCAATAGCACAGAGTGTCTTATACGTCTGGGCTCTTTGCATTTATCCTTGAACCTTCTGTGACGTCAGCAGAAGTCCACTAATGTATTGTAGAGCCTCAGGCATGTTACACAGATGAACAGAATTTAACTCAGCTAAACATGCATAGGAGTTACATTAATCTAATTGATTTGATTTTTATTTTCATACAGAATCGTGCTCAGTGTGCCACAGAACTGTTAGAAGAACTGAATAATGAGGTGTCAGGAAATTTTGTTGAAGAGGTTTGTATCAACTGTGTTTGTACACCTAAGTGTGTATTTTGTAAAAAAAAATACAAAAGAGTAGGTTGCATGTCCTTACTTTAGTAGTGACATACGAGTAGAGCACTGCAAGTATTTTTATTTGAGCAGGTTGATTTGCAGCATCTTTCCCTTCTAGCACACACTGCCCTGTGCCAATATTGCATCATGCCAAAGAATGGGCTTGTGTCTACAGGTCTTGTCCTCTTCAGCAGCACTGCTTGTTAATGTATAAATTGATACTGTGGGACAGTATGAAAGTAGGCTGGCCTTACCGAATACAGCTTTCAAGGGACAGGGCAGTGTTTATGGCTGTAAATGCCATCATCACAGTTTACTGTAGAGTGAATTAGGCACTAATTTAGCTGATAAATCAGATGCAGTCTTTGTTCAAGAATCTCTAACCACACCTTCGAGGTGGCTTATGTCAGTTTTTAGAAGAGAAACAACATATGTGATCAAAAGATTGCATTGAGATTATTCATGTATGTACATAATAAAAGCATACAGTACTTGCAATTCATGATGAATTATAACCAGAAATATGAACAATTTTAATTTTGAATTCTGTATTTTAGTCTTACATTTTTATATGTTTCCATATTTTATATTAACTATTAATATGTTAGCTTGCCTACACATGTTTGAACTGTTTATTATCAGCTTTTCTGCTCTTTAACCTTTTAATTTTAACTTTGTAAGCCTCCTTGAGTCCCATATTGGGGAAAAAGCAGAATATAAATAAATAACAAAAAAATTAAAACCAATTGTGGTTGTGCTTAATAATCTGATCTGTATGTCTTTTGTGTCTTCTCAAGAATCCAGATAAACTTCTAGACAATGATCCCTCATTTTTCTGTCGGTTTAATGTAGTGATTGCCACTCAACTTCCAGAGAGGTATGTGAGAATCCAGTTTTATTATTTTAATCTAAAACATATTTTATGTTAAGATGTATTCTGTTCAAATGAGATTTATTCCACAACAGTTTGTATATTGCTTTATAAACTTAAGAACTAATGTGTTGGATTTCTGTGTATATACGTTATATATATATCAGAACTCCTCTAACTGCCAATTTGTTTCCAGGCAAAGAACAAAGTGTTGGTTATTACTTTTAAGGCCCTGCATGGTTTGGGTCCCAAGGTACCTACAGGATCACCTTCCCTAGTACAATCCACCCTGTACACTCTGGTCCTCTGAGAAATGTTTGCCCCAGCTCTAGACTGGTAACGATTTGCCCCAGATCTAGACTGGCTGCCGCAAGACTGTGGAATGACCTGCCAGAAGAGATACACATGGGCTGGAATCCTGTTGCTTAGTTGCAACTAGAGTAGACTTATTTAATCACTTGCTGACTGGTGAATCAGCATATTAGCAAATCCAGTTGATTCTATAGGAAGACTCTTGTCAAGAGTTAACAATATAATTTAGGCCATCTTTCATGCTGAAGTATTGAATTACAATAGAAAGTCAATCCAGTTTTTATAGAATCCTTATATATGGTAGTACTGCATAAGCATTTGCAGAATAGTGTCATCTGTTCATTGTGCTTTATATTTAACAGCGTTTCTTACACTTTTCAGTACATTACTCCGGCTTGCTGAAGTTCTCTGGAATTACAACATTCCACTGCTAGTTTGTAGGACTTACGGATTAATAGGATATATGAGAATTATTATTAAAGAACATTCAGGTAAAAAAAATCTTCAGTATTAAAAGTTCGATTTTGGTTAAGATTTAAGTTGCTTGTATGAATGGCATTTTTAGTTCTATGTTACTGATTTTAATGAGACATGCTGCGTGTATTTAATAGTGATTGTTCATATCAAAAGAAATGAGTGTGGTCTATTTAGCACTGAATAAAATAGCCAGCTTGATAGTTTGTAGAATAAACTGTATAATTCAGTTCCAAACTGTATTTCTGATTTAAGTTTCAGATTTTCATTCTGTGCCATTTCCCCATGGTTTTATAATGTATGTTGTTACTTCAGGTGATTATATTAAATTAATAGCCATGCAGTAGTGTGTTTTCAAACTCTACACTGCATGGCTATTTAAATTAATCTGACGTGATACAGCACATCAGATGTGATGTTTGAGGTCATCTTGACATTTTGTTTCTAATTAAATTTTTGTGTAACATTTCAATAGTTGTAGAATCTCACCCAGATAATGTACTGGATGACTTGAGACTTGACAATCCATTTCCAGAATTGAGGGAGCACATTGAATCTTATGATTTGGATCATATGGAAAAAAAGGTTGGTATGAACTTGTCATTCTGTTTAGCAATGGACATATAAGCTTTAGAGATAATTCTAGAACTGGGCCCTAATACAATTGCTAATTCCTATTGGAGTATACCTCTTGACTCAGTAGGATTTGCATAAGTGTCAGTTTACCATTTAGTAGGATTTACTACTCCAGATCAGATTAGCAATTAGGTTTAAGGTCTAGATTATACACTGCAACCACTGTCTTTTAAAAAAAAGGATAAAGAGTGAAAAGTGGCATACTTAAATTTTGTATGCATTTACCTACTATATAGTGAAACCTATTTATTGCATGGAATAATTTAACAAGTCTACTATGGAAAACTGATAAGGCCTGTTTGATCTAGGAAAAAAAATTCTTGAGCATGCATTTTGAACAAACTCCTTTAGCACAGGGTTGCCTTCTCCACATACTTCTAATACAAAGCCAAAGCAACCAGCTCAAGGAAGATTGAGTAACTCACACATGACAACCATGTTTTCATTCTCAGAAACTGTCAACCTCTAACATGATTTGCAGAGTCACATGTAAGCTCTTAAAAATGAGAAAGTTGTGTAAGTTCTTTGGATCTGTCACTCAGAGCAAAACAATTATGCTGCAAATATCTTAATGGGAGCATTGTTGAAGGCAATTCTGTTTGCTTATCTGTTTTTGTTGACTTCTGAATTTGTGTGGTGAATTTAGCTCATACAGCAGCACAAGCTTCACAGCTTCAGATTTTTCTTTTGCTATAGTTGCTTTAATTTTGCATTTGCAGGAGCACAGCCATATCCCATGGATTGTGATTGTTTCCAAGTATCTAGAAAAATGGTACAATGAGGTATGTAGATACGTGGCAGAAATCTTACACATGTTTGCAGTGCTTTGTGTTGAAGAACAGTTGGGATTATGCCTGCACCTGAAGAGGCTTTTATGTGCTATTTCCAATATATGTTTTAGAACAGGATTTGTAATCTTGTTCATAATTGGGCTGTTGAAATTCCATTTAGGTAGTGAAACTCTGCATAGGGTTATAGTTTATTGGCTTCTGCCTGAAGTTAGCCAGATACTTGTATTTCAGATAGGTGTAGTCCCAACCCAGTTAAGCATAGAAGGAATGCAGCATGTAGAGCTCAGTTAGATCTCGTATAACATTGTTTTCCTGTTCTTTGTCCCCTCCAATTTGAGCATGCAAGCTCATATCCAAGCACTATAAAGAAGCATTGCATTGGAATAGAAGGGCTATGTATATCGTATTCAGACCTCGTTGGGTAGATTAGCAAACAAGACGGGGTCAAACAGACTGATGGTCTGGAGGAGCCACTGGCCACTCCAGCCCCGATCGAGCCCTAAGTGGCCCAGGACCACAGTGACCACACGGCTCTCTCTCAGACCTGCACTTTTTGGCCCATCTGTTTTGGGCCAAGGAAACCAGTGCTTTATCAAGGACTCCTCTATATGTGAATGCTCAATCATATTTAACTATGGTGCCTTTATACTGTGATCTTCTTAAAACATAAGATTCTGCCTCAGCTTTAGCTTGCTATTAGTGGTAGGTTTTATGTAAAACTCTAAAAAATATTGAAAGCCGTCTTTTTTGAAGGGGCAGAGGTGAGGTAAGTATATACTTTTTCACTTCAATAAAAAAATATTGGCTGATATCCAGTTCAGTAGTTGCAAGACTAAACTGGACTTACAAAGGCATAATTTTTGAGATTTACTTATCTAGTCATTGATGACTGAATACAACCCCAAAATGGTCTTTTTCAGCCAACTCAAGGATTTTCAAGGGGCTGTAGATTGGGGCACTGGGAAATGCCGCAATGCTCTGATGGTCAAAGGGTGCATTGAGGGAATCAGTTGTAGCAGGACCCTGAGTGGTCTATCCAGCTGTCTGTTTTCAGCATATCATGTGACTGGGAGAGTGCTGCAGATATCATTTCTCAGTATCCTAATCTACAGTACCTCTGAAACTATTTGGCTGGAGAACTTCCTTGCTGAAAAGATAGGCTTTTGCAGGGGTGGGAATCAGCCGCCCTCCTGATGTTGTTAGATTGCAACTTGCATCAGCCATAGCCTGCTGATAGATAGTGGAATTCTGAGAGTTGTAGTTCATTAATATTTGGAGGGCCATGTGATTCCCACCCATGGTTTGTTGTGTAACTTGATGGGGCAGCTTCTTTTTCTGGTTTGGACCTTCCCAGCAGCTCAGAAAAGGAAGCACTAGCATCCATGTATTTTAGCTCAGTATGCGAACACATCAAATATACTAGGTAGTTTGTTCTCATCATTTTGACACGGTCAGAGGAAGCCTTAAACATTTTGGTTTCTGGTATGTGAACACAGAAGTATGCTCTTAGGATACTCTGTTTTCTAACTAGTCTGTAATGACTGAATGTATGCTCTTTCCCTCCCCCAATTTAGAACAGTGGTCAGATACCTAAGAACTACAAAGAAAAGGAAGCCTTCCGAGAGATGATTAGGCAAGGTAATACCAAATGAGAACTTTTGTTAGTGTACCAAATGCAGCCTGCATGCATGTCAGAACATGTCAAAGATGTGTATCAAAGTCAACAAAATGTATGTATGTTTTTATGTGTAGTAAGTAGCATAAATTGATAACGGAACACACCAAAAAAATTCAAAAATAAAATCAACGTTATAAAATATAGCAAAGCCTTTGATTGTATTAATAATGAAAAACTAGATTGCTCTTAAAGAAATGTATGTGCTACCACATTTGATTGTCCTGAGGTGTAACCTGTACTTAGGACAGAGGCTACTGTTAGAACAGAATACATTCAGGCAACAAAGTAGTATGCCAGAAATCCATTAACATCTGAGCATATGTTACCATTAATTATAAGGAGGTTTTAAAAAAGTGATGGATTTTAGAGTCCTGTTCCTTCAGTTAATAATGTGTTTCTAACTAGGAATCTTAAAGAATGAAAGTGGAGGGCTGGAAGATGAAGAAAACTTTGAAGAAGCAATTAAAAATGTGAACACAGCTGTGATGGTTACTAAGGTAATGCATGGTCCCTTCACAAATATTCTTAAGTGCATAAAACTGAATCCTTCATTGGAAATGTTGGTGAAGTGAATATGTTTGTTTTCCCTATAGATACCAGGTTGTATTGAAGAAATTTTCAATGACGATCGTTGTAATAATCTTTCACAGCAGGTAATAAATACAAATAGCTTGAATTGGTGTCCCATGTTCTGCTTCTCTGAATAGAAAAAAGTCAGTGTAAAACATTTGTTCGCTCTTAGACTCCACCCTTTTGGATTTTGACTCGAGCTGTAAAGGAATTTGTGGCTAAAGAAGGTCAAGGAAATTTACCAGTGAGGGGCACAATTCCAGATATGATAGCAGATTCTGGTAAATTTATCAAATTGCAAAATATGTAAGTATTTTTACTGTTGAGCTTTATATTAGATTAATGTTGAACAGATCTTTTTTCTTATGATTTCTAGCCAATTGTTATAATTTAACCAAGCACATTACTATGTAAATTAGTTGTAAAGTCCTCATATACTTGTAGTGCGTTTTCAGTATATTGCCCACCCTTTCCTGGGTCCGTGAAAGTATGCATAGGATTCCATCTACTACTTAGCCTTAAAGGCTATTGATTCTTCAATCTGTGTTCACATTGGTGATAGTATATATTTAAACAGAAGACTGTTTAGACCATTTTCAGTGGTTTTGATCTAAATATTATCAGAAAGGTTCCAATAGTATAAAGACGAATGTTGCTGGGGGAAGGATCCCCAGCAGTCTGGGAGATAGCCCAAGTTTCTGAAGAGGAAACTAGGACTGATCCCTTCTGCTGGAATCCAGTTCCCTCCATGTGCAGAAGAGCCCTTTGGCTAAGAAAGCAGCAAATCTGTTCAGCTGAACAGCAATTTATCATCTTGCTACTTAATATTCAGAGATCCTTAAATGTGTATAAAAATCACAAGTATAGTAGGTGTCATGTAAATAAAAATGTTGATACTGGTAACTATTAGGAAGCCAATGCAGTTACTGATTTTTCCTTTCATTGAACATCTTAATTCATTTGACACTGCTAATTTATGTCAGGAGAGTAAATATAGATCCATACTTAAGTTTTATTTTTTTACTTTTTAAAAAAAGATATCGCGACAAAGCCAAGAAAGATGCTGAAGCTGTGGGCAATTATGCTGCCAAGCTACTGCAGTCAGTGGGCAAGGTGAGATATAAAATTGTGTTTAACTATCAAATAAGTGTCTTCACATATCAATTTTTCAAACTGTGTCCTCTTTTCCAAAACCAAATTTAATCTTATCTTCTCTAAATCTTGCTCTTCATTGGTAGTATAATAACCACATTTTATATCCCATCCTTTCACTTGTTCATTTTCTGTTTCTGTTCTTAACATTTTATACATTTTTGAACAAAGTTGAATTTATTATTCTGAATCCATCAGTTCAAAAACATGAAGATTTTTATCCATCTTAAATCGCATAACAAATTGTGCGAAAACCAATGAAATGTAAATCTTTCTGCTTCCAGTTCCTTTCTAGATTTCATTCTGCATTGCCTTTTCTCCAAATTATTAGTCACCCATTTTTCATTTTAAAATTTTAAAAATTTTAAAAAATCTTTCTTTTAAATATGCTTCATGAAGTGAACCCAAGGAGACAACAATAGTTCCTCCATATTTGCTGCATTCTTGATCTTGCAGCACCTCTGTGGAAGTAGACTGAAGACTACGAAAGCTCATGCTACCATATTCTTTCAGTTAGACTCAAAGGTGCTACAAGATCCTTTAGCATACTGATTTTTGGACTAACATAGCTATTTCTTTGGATTAGAAAACAATCGCTCCAGAAAACTGACATGTTAATTTACAACAACAACAAAACCCTTTTGCATTTTATAGGCACCAGAATTCATTTCTCAGAAAGAATTGAAACTGCTTTGTAAGTATTAATTGTTCTTCTTTACTTTGTAGCAAAAATATTAATAAACTTAACAGTAGGCTTGTGGTATCTGCTGGGTTTTTGGTTCTAGGAGCTCCCATAAATATCAAAATCCATTGATGCACAAGTCCTGTTATACACAGTGGCATTGTAAAATTACATAAAATGGCAAGCTCAGGGTTTGTCTTTGAGTATTGAAAAAAAAATCCAAGCCATGCATGGATGAATTAGTTGAAGCAGAAGGCCAATAATAATAATAATAATAATAATTTATTTTTATCCCACCATTTCCCCAAAACTGGAACTCAAGGCAAATTACAAATATAATTTACTAAATATTCAAGATGATTCATATATTTTATAGGGGCTACTTTCAGAAGGATCTTCCTAGAGTATATAATGGTTCTGAGTGAAAATTGATGCCTTTCTGTCGTAAATACAGAGCTGCCAGTTGAATGAATCAAATGAATAAGAAGATCGCCCTTGAAGCATTATTGTGCAGAGCATTAGGGCAGGGTTGCTTTCTCTCTTCCTGGATAATGTTTTGAAACAATAAACTTAATTGATTTTAAAGTAAGTTGATGAGTGTAGTTTATTTTAATAGTGTGAGTAGATTCTAAATTTTGTAAAGTGTCTAGAAAAATATATACAGTACTGAATTTTATTAAATGCCAGGTTTATGTTTGTTAAAATAATTTGGTCAAAACAAATAGTTTTGTTTTTTAAAATGCTGCATTAAATACTGTTTTTCCCCTCCTCCCCAATTATACTTTCTTTCTAGGTAGTAATTCAGCATTTCTTCGAGTAGTGCGGTGTAGATCTCTTTCTGAAGAGTATGGAGCGAATACTGCAAACAAAGATGAGATAGGTAAGAAGCTCACAATTATCTGTGTACTGAGTACAATTTCATTTGGAGGCTATGAGGTAAAAATAGGAGATAGCTAGGCCTGTAAGTAAGGAGTCATGCTTCTGCTGACAGGAGTTCAGCATGACACACTATTGTGATTTTTGTAAAGTGTACGGAAAAATATTAGGCTCACTTGACGCATTAGTTTTTTCCAGGTATTGTGGGCTCTTGATATCTGGAGTACCCACAGATCTGAGCAACCACAGATTGAAATGGAGAAACATTTTTTAACAAACTGACCTGCAATCGACCACAACCAGTCCAAGAAACAGTACTAGGGCAGTAGTGGAGGCTGCGGTGGCAAGGCCTGGAAACCAAGCGCACGTTCTTTGGCTGCAGCAGTTATGCATTCTTTTAAAAGGCAGAAGCTGTGGCTGGCATGTTCCTAGCAGGAAGCAGGAAGAATTTGCACCTGGTACTTGGGGCTTACTGCCACTGCCTCCCACCCTTGGCTGATGGAAGTCAATCCCACCACAAAGCCTCAGACAGATTTTTAACCCTTGATTTCAATTTCTGACTGAGATTTCATGGTGGGAAGGTGGGAAAGGGACAGAGGGGTTTAAATAGTGGCTGAGGCTTCATGGTGAGATTGACTTTCATCAGGCAGGGGCAGGGAGGCGATAGTAGTAAGCCCTGAGTGTCAGATATACATAGTTGTTGCTGGGAGCACGTCACCTGCAGCTTCTACCTTTTGAAAGAGAGAGCAGAACAGCCACAGCTGAAAAATGCATGCCTGGTGCCCAGGTCTCTTCCTGCTGTGTGATCTCTTCTTAGCCCCACAAAAAGCCATGTCACATTACAAAAGTAAGCGGAGATGGAGCGTCAGAGATGAGGCTTTCTGCTTATCTCTCCGCATGCGCTTAAAGCACTTCTGGGTTGTAAAAGCATGCCTTTCGTTGTGCTGGGAAAATCCATTTGGTAAAAGGCATGCTTTTGCAACCATTTCCTTCTGGAAGGAGAATGGAAGTGCTTTCAAGGCATGCAGAGAGGTAAGCAGAAAGCCACTTCTCTGCTACTCCATTTCAGCTTACTTTTGTAATGTGGTAAGGCTCTTAGTTAGTGGAGAAATGGCTGGATCTCCTGTAATTATTTCTGAACAATAAAATAGAATACTATGTTGGATTCTAGAGCCTAATTTTCAATTTTACCCAATGGTGATAAATTCAAAAGTCTTTACTGGAGATTGAACATGGTTTTGCTGTATATAGGTTACTATAGATTGGGAAATGTAGAAAGGTATTGAGCTCAGTTACTGAACCTATTATATTATATTATTTATTATACAGTATGATATTATAAATGAATAAATACTCTTCAGTGAGCATGATCTCTAGATGATAAGCAAATAATAAATTGCTGGTATTTTTTTCCTTTAAAGTTTCTCATATGGATAATCCAGATAGCGAGATGGTGCTGTACTTAATGTTACGAGCTGTGGATAGATTTTTTAAACACCATGGTAGATACCCAGGTAACTTTGTTTTTAATATTGTCCAGTTTAATAATATAAACAAAATACTGTTGATTTTTCTTAGTCCTTGGTATACTAGATGTAGTGACCAGCCATTATTATTAAGATTATTATTTCCGTCTCCATCTTAAAATTTATACTGCACCTTTTTTCCTTAAAAGTGAGATGCAATGAAGCTTACAATAATAAAGTTAAAAACCTATGAAAGATCAACAATAAAATAGAATTCATCAAAATTCAAAATCTACAAAAGAACAATACCTTTAGTTTTTTGTGGATTTTTCGGGCTAGGTGGAACAGTTTATTCCTGACGTTTTGCCAGCATCTGTGGTTGGCATCTTCTGAGAATGATGGCATGGAAGTGAGTGGGGTATATGTATACTGTTTGACCTTTGGTTGAGAGGAAGTGATTTAGATGTTAATTTGTGTGTTGGTCTCTTGTTGAATGGCAAGGCCTAGAGTGTCTGTTCAATTATTGACCCATTGTCTGCTGGGAAACCTCCCTGACCCTGGCTGGTTTTCAGTTGCACCTGCTTCTTTGTAAAACTCAAAGTGTCCACTTTGTTGAGAGTGCAGACTGCAACCCCAGAAATTTCTGGTAATAGCCCTGGAGATGGCCATTTGGTGACAAGGCCAAAACATGTTGGGCTTTTTGAAGATAATAAAGTTGTTGGACCATCAACAGCACGTGGGACCTCATTTCCTTTTATCCTTATATAATATGTAATATATATAGTAAATTTTTAAAAATCACAAAGAAAAGCAGGGTATGCAATGTTACTTGCAGAGTTTAAACAATAAAATTAATCAAGTCTGCAATAGTAGAGCTCTTGTCCATTATGCAAAAAAAGTTAAATTAAATTGCAACAAAATAGTATTTCTCTATTTGACTTAAAATATTTTTAGGTGTTTATAACTACCAAGTGGAGGACGATATTGGAAAACTTAAATCGTGCCTCAATAGTTTTCTTCAGGAATATGGATTGCCTGTAACTGTGAAGGATGATTATGTTCATGAATTGTAAGTGTTACATACATTAAAAAACAACCAAACTGTTTTCCTGGAGATTGACATAATATAATAAACATTACTGTTGGGATTTTGTTTTTTCATAGCTGTCGTTATGGAGCTGCTGAGCCACATACTATTGCAGCATTTTTGGGAGGTAAGATTAGTATCATAAACTAGCTGGTTAATCACATGTGAAAATGTCAATGTCTTTTTAAGCTAGTAGGATTTTGACCATTGGTATAGACATAATGCTGTTCTCTTAACTGTTATGTATGCAGTTGGAATACATGCTATTTAAAATCAGAGGCATGAGACACCATTTAATGCATTTGATTTTGCTATGAATAAAAACAAATTACCCAGTTTAAAATCTAAAATATTTCCAGTATATATACATAATTCAGGTAAAAAGTGTAATAATTTGTACTCCTGAGTTCTGTGTATTTAGATTAGAGCTTCTATACAGTATTCATATCACTGAGGGACATCAGCTTTATTTAGGCACACTCCCCAAATTGGACAACTATTTAAATATTCCACATTATTTAACCTGTTCATAAGTGACCTAAAGGAGTATTGGCTTGACCCCAATGGGCACCTTCCTAGACTTGGTTTACAATAAGGTTGTGGTGTGTTGTAGTGTTAAAATTTGCACTGGGTGAACAGCTAACCTGAAATATCACAATATGAAGCACAAGCATGAAGTACCAGACATGTCATTGATAACTTAAAACTAGAGTACAGCTAATTGTCTTATTTTTTTAAACGAACCTTCATTATAATAAAACAGATAAACTATGCAGAGTTGCATTAACCATTAATGTCATTACTGTTTTACAGGAGCTGCTGCTCAGGAAGTTGTGAAAATCATTACAAAACAATTTGTCATTTTTAATAACACCTACATTTACAATGGCATGTCACAGACCTCCGCAACATTCAAACTGTAGGCTGAACAGAATGGACTGTTAAAACTGTTACTGCTTTTGGTTTGCATTTTGTTCTGTACAATATTGCTGGAGAAGTATTTAATGTCACTTTTGCATTGTATATTTTCAACATCAAAACGTGTTTCAAATTGTAATAAATTGACCTTGCATTTTAACAACAGATACTGACCCATGAAAGATTGCATATTTTTAAAAGTATGAGTACCTTAATTGTTATCATTGATTCATTGTATGATTTCTTATGATTGTAGAAATCTTCATATGATTTTAGGGAGAAAAAAATAGAAAAAGCACTTCTATTCTGTACTGTTAGGAGCAGGATTAAGGTTCTTACATAGATCATTAGCTTGCTCATATGATTCTGAAGAGTATTTCTGAACATTTGTGTTAAATAAACACTAACCAAATGTACAGCAAGAAGTATGTTGTATTGCGTTCAATATAAATTCCTGTAAGGTGTTTTCGTAGATCCAGACTTGAGCCTTCAAACAGGATTGCTATTTGCAAGACTGGATTTTACTTGCTTATGGAAGTATATGTGATTTTCAATTATTCCTTCTCCCTATCAGCTCTCCCTTTTGTTCCAGAATATCCCCAAAGCCTAGCAAATAGTTTTTCAGACAACATGGTGGGAAGGGTGAATTGCCAGTGTTTGTCATTATCCCCCTTTCTTTCAGTGTGAGAAGAAATTTACGAAGTGGAAGAATGAAATGAACACACAGTAATACACATGCATCTTTGGATATGTGTAGCTGCTGCTGTAGCAGCAGTCACCAAAGCTGCAGTTTATGCAGTCTTTCCTCTCCTTCCTTTTTAAATCTCTTTTCCTTTGCTTTAGTAATTATTTCATCCTAAATTAATTTTTTTTTGTAATTTCTTCTCCATCTTCTCAGCCAGTCTATCTTGAGCTCTTTCTACGACACTGAGCATGGTTCCCCTTCTGAAAGACTGCCTATTGCTTTATTTCTCATCCCGGTTTTAAAGATACGTACAATAAGTGATATTGAAATAAAAATTTTATTGAACTCAATTTCCCACTAAAGTAAGTTAGGGACGAAACAGACTGGCATAAAAAGCCAGCTTCCAGGGGTCTTGGGTGTGTGGTATACAGATGACGCATGCCACAAGATGCCCAGAAGCCAGCTTTAGGCAGGGGAGTCGCCTACATGTAAGCTGGCTTTGAGCGCACTGGCAGCACAGTGTTTATACACCGCATGCGACTGGAGCACCTTAAAGCTGGCTTCCTGTCATGGTGGGGCAGAAAAAACGGCTTTTTGCTAGCGCAAAAAAGGAGTGGCTATTTTCCACTCCTTTTTTGGCTGGCAAAAAGGTGGATTGGGGTTGTGGAGTACAGTTTCTGCGACCCCAATCCGGCATTGTTGGGACGGTCTGTTTTACCCCATAGTTGGCTAACCATTTTCAAAGTAAGAAAATCCCACATTCTGTTTCCTGTCTAAAAAGCGACTTAAAATAATTGTTCTTTAAGTGGAAAATTAGTGGTATGTCTGTATGCCAGTCAAACATTTTATGACCCATGACATGATTTGTGAAGTATGGAATGTGGCTGCCTGGGATTTTTTCTGACTTTCATCTGTTTAAAAATGTCTTGGTCCACCTGTCTTTCCAGCTCAAGCAGATTTCTGTTTATTTGAGTGTGAAAACTTGGGGCCAGTTGGTTCAGGCTTTAGTGCTTGTGCTACAAGAATAATAATAAGGAGCCAGCCGCAGGTGGGCTTGGTGTGTGCCAGAAAACATTTTCTTCCTTGGAACCAGAAATAATTAATTTTAATGTTTTAATCATTGTTTTATTGGATTTAGATCTGCCTTTCTCAAAAATGGGATCCAGATTAGATTTGTAATGCGAGATTCAGTTAACATCCTGCAGAAATGCAGTATATTTTGAGGTGCAAAACCACTTACTCAATAATATCCAGTTTGAGACCACATAATAACTGCTGCTGGTTCAGTGAGGGATGTGAGGTGATGATGATGATGATGATTGATGATTCCAGGGATTTATATCCACATTCAAGTTAAAAATGATCAATGTACCAAGCTTAAAACATCAGGTAAAAAGAACAGAATTAAAACAGTAAAAACACCATTATTTCAAGAAATTTAGCCTCGTCGTGGGAGAGAGCTGCTGCCACAATAAACCAAATCCCAAGATTCCCTCAGCATTGAGCCAGGGCATTTAAATCAGTCCTCAAACTGGATTATTTCTGCGTGTATTTGGGCGAGACTGCTTTACTGCCTGGTTCAATGCTAGGAAATTCTGGGAATTATAGTTTTGTGGACAAGTTTTCCTCCTCTGTCAGAGGCTCTGGTGCCATAATAATACAATTCCCAGGATCCCAGCACTGAGCCAGGGCAGTTAAACTGGCCTCAACTTGGACGTTGTTAATGCCAAAATTTCAAAGGGTGCCAGTAGGGAGAGAGTTCAACTGACATATGTTTTTGTGTGTCAGCTGAGGAAAAAATGGCAATTTACTGTAGTGGTAGCTGGAAAGTAACTGAGGTGATGGCAGTTTGAACTGTTTTCTGCCTTCCTCACAACAGATGTCAATTTCTTGGGTGGGAAAACTAAGCCACTGACGTCTAGGTTTAGTATTGATGCTGCAAAATTAATTTTTAAAACCAGAGAAGGAAGGAAATTAAGGTATTGGAAACCACAAGCATCCTGACTGAGAAGAGCTTCATTACCCTCTTTTCTATGTTGAAAAACCACATGTTACCAACTTCAGGTCCAAAACACACTGCAAAAATAATCAGTTTTGAGACCACTTTAGCTGCCCTGGCTCAGTGCTAGGGATCCTGGGAATTGCAGTTTACTGTGGTACCAATAACCAGAGAAGGCTCATATCTCAACTACACTTCCCACGAATTCCCTAGCATTGACCGGGCAGTTAAAGAGGTCTCAGGTTTCAAACATACTGCAGAAATAATCCGTCTGAGGACCGCTTTGGCTCAGTGCTGGGGAATCCTGGGAAGTGTAATTTTTGTGGCACCAGAGCTCTCTGACAGTGAAAGGCTAAATGTCCACAAAATTACAATCCCCAGTTCTCTAAGCACAGCCGGGCAGTTAAAGTGGTCTCAAGTACAAAAACACCCCGCAGACATAATCCAGTTTGAGACCTTTAACTGCCACGGCTCAACGCTAGGGAATCCTGGAATTGTTATTGTACCAGAGCAAAGGCTAAACTGCCACAAAACTACAATTCCAGAATTCCCTAGCACGGCAGTTAAAGCGGGTCCAAGTAGGCTCATATCTCCGGGAAAAAAAGCCTCACTTTCAAGTGACTTTGTGCACATATTTATGTGAAACTTGGTCTTCAACCTATATATATTTTCCCTTGGGGGACTTTTAAAAAAACTACCTTAAAAATGGCTTTCTGGTTTGTAATGTCAGCAATTGCTCTTTTCTTGAAAATGACACTGTGGTGGGAACAAATTAAATGGAGTCACAGTTGTCAAGCTGAGGTAAAGAAGCCCATTGCAAGTAGGCAAATAAGCTTCTGAGGTGATCTGTGCCCTGTTGGATGAGGTGCTCTTATTCCTTTTTCTCTTCAGGCATCTGTTTATTTGGTGGGAAAAGCTTGCTCTTGGTGTGCTTCAAGGTCAGACACTTGGCCACACTAGCATTGCCCTCCTCACACTTGTCCCTTGCGCCAACTTGGTCACTTGGTAACTAACATGTTCACTGCTCTTCCGTTCAGAAAACCACTTGGCTGGTTTCTCTATGAAGAGTGCCATCATCGCTTCAAGTACAGTATCTAGGCTGGATCCACAATGGAGAAATAAAACCAGTTTGGCACCGCTTTAACTCTTTTCTGGCTCAAGGCTATGGAATTCTAGGAGTTGGAGTTTATTGTGGGACACGAGTGGCGCAGAGCTACAAGGGCCTAGCAAAGTATCTCTTAGGAAAAGCTCTAGGTCTCAGTGGAACTTTTAGTTAAAGTTGACCATAGAGTTGCACTGAAGGACCTAGATATTTTTTAGAGAGAACATATTAAATCCACGACTATCAAAGCCTCAAATATGGAGGATGGTGTATATCTACAGTGCTATATAATAAGCACTTAATATAATAATAATAATAATAATAATATAATAAAATTAATGCAGCTAGATTTAATTTTAAAGTATTTCGACAAATATAGCTTAATTCTATCGAATGTCTGCTTAGAAGCAAAATTTCAGTGCAACAGGCCATACATTTTGCACTTCACCTGTTGAGTATTGTGTGCATCAAGTGTAAAACTGACAATTAAATGGCGTTCAGGTTGTAACACAATAAATGTAGTGAAGCCTAATGATACATGTGTATGAACTACTCTGCAAGGCACTGTATGTGCCCCTCCTATAAGAGAATCAGCACAAAAGAGAAGGCTAGCCTTTAGTTCACTGAACGATTTTCCTCTGATCATTTTTTAACCCAAGTGTGTGTCTGCTTTGATAATAGAAAAATGCTTGTGTTTCCTCGCCTTCTTAATTACAGTTAAAGGCTAAGAAAGTAATTGAGACAAATGGGAAAATAAACACAACAGAAAATAGATGTGTGGTAAGTTTGCCCAAATATTTTATATTCCTGATTTTACTTTCAGTCCTCCCGCATTCAAGCCATTTCATGACTTGCCTTTTCAGCAGGTATTTCCATATTACTTAATTTATTATGTATTTATTTAATTCCAAGAGAAATGTAGTAATTCCATTCACAGAGATGATTTAAATAGTAATTTTCTGCCAGGCAATTATTCCATAAATTGATCATTGCTGTAAGTGGTGGCTAATATTAGTGGAGTTCTGGCTAGTAAATACCTCACATTTTCAGTGTGTTTTGAAAGAAAACATACATGGAATAATTCTACAAACACTATGTTTTTCATTATAGAGTGAAAACTGATCTTAATTTGTACTTGTAGGTCTGAAGTCAAATGGACCTCTCCTGTTTTCAAAAAAGCCTTGGTTACATTTTTAGCTTGTCAACACACAAATAAGATGTGAGAAGATGTGCTTGTTTCTCTTAAGTTATTAATGGGACGCAATGTATTATTTTGAACAAAGCTTTATTGTATCTTTCTTTGTCGCTGCAGGTAATGCACAAGGATTATTTTCAAAAATTTGGTGGTTTGCTCTTTGTATATAACTAGCAAAATCAAAGCAAGTCTTGTAAAGGAAGCTGCTTTATTCACATTAGGAGGTTTAGCGGAGGAGGTAACGGTAACACACACGTTTATCTTTCATTTTTTGTATTATTTTAAATCTTGTGTTCTCTTTGTCCCGTTTTGCCAATTATGTGGTTAGTATGTAATTAAATCTGTTTAACAACTTGCAAAATTATTTGCATCTCATTATGTAAGGAGCTCACCGACTAGAGGAATATTCAGATGAGTCATTACCACTAGCTTTTAATATCTTAAACTGGTTATAAAATTATTGAGAAAAGCAAGAGAAGAGGTAAAGAGTCCTCAACAATTTTATAAGATAATTTTTGTGAGAAATGAGGTTTCAAACCAATAATAATAATGTGAACCCAAGTGCGGCCTTGGGTTCGTATATTATTATCACACGATTCTTATAATAGAGCCTTATTGTGCTTTTAATCCTTTTTACTATATGCAATGTTTTTTAAACTTTTTAAAAATGTAACTGTTTATTTTTAAATGTTTTCTATAAACTAGGTTTTAAGTATTTATTTTATTTGTTGCTAGATGCCTGTGTCCGATACTGGAGAGAAGGGGGAAAAATATGAAACTCCTCAGAATTAGTGCACACTGAACTAAGCTCCATTGAAACCGTGAGCCTCACGTTTGAGAAAACATTGCATAGGTCCATTTATTTATGACTGGTTTTATAGCTGCCCTTTCCTCCAGCTAGGACTCAGTTGCTTAATTATGGAATAGAAGCTTATATGTTAATATACTAATCCCATGCAATTCATTGTCATAGCCTCAACATATAGGAAAAAAGAAGTGTGCTCCCGGCTCCGCGGAATAATTTTTGGAACACAACATGCAGCTACTAAAGTTCCATATTGGGCGGGCAGGGATGGGGCCAGTATAATCAAAAAGGGTAAAGTATCTTAGAACAGAGTAAATGGAGATGCATCTAATGTTAAAAATGCAATCTTCAACTAGTGGAAGAACATTTCAAGGCTCTGGTTATTATTATTATGCAATCTTATTCATTCTACTCAGAAGTCAAACTCTGAAATCACCAGGATTATTTTCATGTAGGTGCATACCGTGTTTGCCATATAGTTTTTAGACTTTTTCACAATGGGCTCAGATACCTAAAATTGTAGAACTGACCATTAAATCTGATTGTATTTGTTCATTTATTAAAATTAATTCAGTTACTCTTACAAAACCTAGCAGAGATTTAACGACAGAATATTTATTTTGTTTCAGTGTTTTGCCAACAGATGTTATGTATCCTGGGACTATTTGAAGAACTTCATATGTTTTTGACTAATAAGGATTTAAGTGTAAATTTGAAAAGATGTCGGTTTATGTCTTATTAGTGCTGGTCTCAAACAACCGTAAGATCCCTGTCCCACTATATGTTAAAATATAGCAATTGTTAAAACCACAACACGTAAATTTAAATTGCATTGATGGACTCAGATGATGGTCACATACAATAAGTCAATTAAACTTAACTTCACAGTTAAATTCTTCTAATTTATTGCACTCAAGGAGATTTGAAAACAAGTTATATCTAAGGTTATGTTTAGCTGCAGAAATGCGTAAGTCGCAACCGGTGCATAGATGTTGTACTCAAAGACTGTAGAAATTATACAAGCAATTTAATTTAATTTCATCTGGGTTACAAAATATGCATGTTGTGATTTTGGGGCAGTATCAATTATAAATTTTTCCCCTCAAAATGGGTTAACTAGAAACTGGAATCGCAAAGGGTGAGATTTTGTTAACATTTCATATTTTGTAAAATATATTTCCATAGATTATCTGCTTCTGTTTTATTTGAAGGTTGTGGTTTATTAATGATTGGCATTTTCTAGTGTTGTAAACCTGTTTTAAATCTAACTGTTAGAGGAATTAGTGGCAAGATTTTTCTTAACCACGAGTTGTGTGATGTTTTGAAATGCTTTTCTAATTTTTAAAGAAAAATGTTACATGCCAGTGTATATGGTCTTTGCAGAGAGTGGCCCAAACACTTGAGAGAATCTGCTGCCGATGTTTCTGCTGCAACTATTCAGGTAAGAGCAACAAACCCTGTATACATAGCTGAGACAGTAAGGGTAAGTGTCTATAAATTGCAATTTTCATTTTGTTTTATCTCTCCCCCCCCCCCCCCCATATTCACTGCAACAGAACAGTTCTTCCAGTATCCGAGGGAAATCTTCTGGACAAAAATATGAATCAATATCACCTGTGGTCTTCGGTGTGCAGTGCTCTCTGTGCTTGTGTCAATAATCCTCAGAATGGTAATTACCTTTTATTAACTATTTGTTTTCTTTATTTGCTTGCTAGCAACTATGTGGAAAAATACATTTTTTTCCAGCATAGATTTAAGTTTGAGTCATTGTTTTATCATCTACAGAGGACAATCAGAAAACCTGCAGTTTAATTTTCCCACATGCAAAGGACTGGCTAGAAAGCTCTATAAAGTCTGAGGTCATTCGCCCAATATGTTCATTCATTGGGCTCACAGTTGCAAACAACTGTAAGTATCTAAGGCTATATGGATATTTTAATTTTCATTAAATAACATTTCAGCTAATTGAAGAAGCTGATGGTGTATATCTTTCTGTTTCCAGTGTGCTTAATTGCTTGCATCTTCTGCAAAGAAAAGCAGAGTCATCTACTTTTGGGGCATTATAGCCTTCACATAGTAGAACTCAGAGTGGATCCAGGTTTTGCTATTAAAGAAAAGAGTGAAGGAGGTTTCTATGCCAAAAATTAATAATTCCTCTGTGACTTCCATGCTTTCCTTCTGCTGGATTATTAAAGGCAACAGCCTTTTTCATGCCATGTTTTCATGTTAATAGCTACAGAATTAAGATAATAACAAGTAATTTTTGCAACTAATATCTTTTTAAAAAATCATTTGACTAGACCTGCACATCATTAAATAAAATTCTACAGTAGAGAATGTAGCTGGTAATTGTTATGTTCTTATTTCTTTGTTTGTTCAAGCAAAAATACAGCACTTTTTTGTTTCTATTGGTGGATTGGCTGTGTTGGATAAACTTCTTGTCAAACTGACTCATAAGTCATTTGGGAACAATTCAGACACAAAACTTGCAGTAGTGGTGACTAAAACCATGGATGCTTGTATTGCTGATAACAGTGAGTAAACAGACCCAAATATATATATATATTAATAACCTAGAAGCCATAGCTTGTATTATGCAATGATAGATATAGTTAGCATCAGTCAGGTACACATACCTCCCTGTAGAGTGAGGTGTTTCTAGACCATTCTTTGTCATATTGCCAGCATTCTGCCTCTTTTGTTACTACAAATTTTGTTAAAAAATAATAATTTTAAGGTAGTTTAAAGATACTGCAAGGAAGATGAAGCAGCTGCATAGGCCAAAATCCAGTGTGGTGCTTCTGTGATAGGGTTACCAGACTGGATCTTGGACAGGGCCATGGTAAGTTTAATGCTTTAAGCAGGATGAGGTGCCATGAAGTTCCATCAGCTGTCATGAAGGTATCTGCCTTCCCTCTGCACCCACTCCTCCCACTTTGTGAGACAATACCCGTGTTGAGAGAGAATAAGTATAGATCAAAGTTGGGGTTTGAAAGGTGAGGAAGGACAGGTACTTTGGTAAAATGTGGAGTTTTGCATCACATCATCCTACTTTAATACTTATTAAGGATTACAGCTACAGGTAGGGATGTGACAATCATTCATTCCAGTTCTGTTTTCTTGGACCCTTTAAATTTCTATTTACAAGCCAAGAAATTTGGCATCTTCTCAAGGGCCAGGTGTGAGAATCTTCAGATGGTTAATTTGCAAATGATGTCCCCAAAAGCACCAGGCAGGACTGCAGAAACCCCTTGAGAGACCTTGGACAAGTCACACTCTCACAACCTCAAAGGAAGGCAATGACAAACCCTCCCTCAACAAATCTTGCCAAGAAAATCCTGTGATAGGTTTGCCTTAGGGTCACTGTAAGTCAGAAATTCCTGGAAGGCACACACCAGCAACAAAACTAGAGCAGTGTGAAAGGCAGACTCAGTTGCACCCCTGCTGTTTAACTGCTCAACTTAGTACTTATGCACTAGAACAATAAAACCATCCAGAACACTGAATTTAAAATGAAAATCCTGCCCTTGGCTGGAATGGGTGAACTCTGCTCTGTAGGAGAGGCATTTTAATTAAGGAAAGACTTAGATAACTGGAAGCAAGGATACAACTGGTCCTTTAATAAAGTACAATTGTCAAATATGATTTCTGTGTATTTCACAGTTAATGGGTGTGTTTTCCTCTATAGCTGCAATTGGAGTCAGCTTGCCAAATTATAATATTGTGCCAAGTCTTCTGACTCTACTTTCTAACAACTTTTTGGATTCAGAAGAACAATTTAGTATTATACTTACCCTTGGACATTGTACAGAAAGCTGTGGTAAGAGTCTGTTTTATATTTACAAAACTTCTGTTCATTTAAAGTTGAATATATTAAATGCTGGTGCATTCAGATACAACTGGCATTAGAATCTGATTTTCTAATTTTCTACACATTTTCAATATTTTATACACTTGCTATACTTGCAATTGCTTATGTAGAATGTGATGATTTCTACAAAATACTTACAAGCAACTACCAATGATAGGCGAGAGCAGACAGTGGCCACAAGGTATGAGTAGTTTCAATAGAATCATAAATGAAGTTACTACAGCAGTGCATGTTACAGATTGCATATGTCAAATTCAGAAATGATTAATTGAAGTTGTGGTGAGAATTTAAAATTACTTATATTCAATTGCAAGCCTCTTGCTTTTTGTTCAGGTATACTGTGAAGTACAGTTAATTAACAACTAAGTTTTGGGGAAATTTACTGAGACTAAATTTATTTTTTAGAGGAAAATCAATACACTTTCATTAAGAACAATGGCCTTGCAGCTCTGATTCAAGCACTAACTGAATCACAGGATGAAGAACTACATAAGGCTGCTACCTTTGTGCTACAAAATTGCAGAAAGATCAGTAAGCTTTTAATTATGATGATTTCTTTGTTGTTTTATTTCTGTTTTTAAAACTTCTGGGGCAGGCTTGTAAACAGCTGTACTATAAGACAAATTTTATGTGTTCTGTCTGAGAAGACTTTATAAATAAGAAGTTCATTGTTCTTTTTAGAATGTATCTAAGGATACGTATGTGAAAGCAAATTATTTATGTAGAATGGGTAACCATGTGGACAGTAAATTTTAAGTAGTTTCAGATATGAGCTAGTAAGTAGCTTGAAATGTCAGTTAGATCTCTTCTACTTTATTCAAGCATACCTACTTCAGGTATTCTCACACTTATTATTCACAGATCACATTTTATTGTAAGCAAACACTAGTGCATGAATAGTGAATGGTACTCCTTATTTTCTTGGACATGTCCTACATTTCAACATTCTGTCCAGGAGGAATTCCAAAATGTCCTCCATTTTGAACACGACTAAGAATCATTAATGTATATTTAAGTGTTCATAGTTTTATTTTGTAATGGCCCATCTATAAGGCCATTAAATGCCCTACTTTTTTAATGTTCTACATTTTGTGGCACCTTGTCCTCCTTTGTAGTTAGGACCTCTGGTCATGCTGTGTAAAGGTGTGTGCTTACTTACAACAGACAAGATAAACAGCTGCCTCCAGAATCACTTAGTCAGCATATGAGAAGAACACAACAGGAAAGAAAAGGGGAAAGCAGATTAGCTTGCCTCACTAGCTACCCTGGCATGTTGAAAAAACATCCATCTATAAATTGCACCACCAACATGGAAATCATAAGAAAAGTGGAGACTGTTGAAAGAAAAATAATCATCCCAGGATGCATTTTGATATAAGATTTCAAGTGGTCTCTAGAAGATTTAAAATGTTTTTCTTTACTTATACAAGACTAATTTGGCTCGGTTGTTTCATTTAATAAGTATAATTTAATTTGAATAAAAAGCTTGTTGAAACGTGTTGAACTGCTCTTCTTTTTTATGGTGTAGGAACCTATTCTTATTCTTTCCATGCTATTTCAATCTCTGGTACCAAAGTTTCTGTTACAGAAGTAAAACCCAAGAACACATCTACTTCATTAACTGAGGTACCACTGTACTTTGACATCCAGCATGCAATATATTCTGTTATTTTTATGAAGCAAAATTAGTTTTCCTTTCTTTTTTAAGTGGAGAAGTTGTCACTGCAGTTAAATGAGAATTCAGTAACAGTAGATGGTGACATGGGACAATTGGAAGTAGATATGCAGAGCAACGAAAGGAATCTTGAAGACTACTGGAGTGAAGCAAAAGAAATCTTATCCAGAATCAAAAGGTTTGAAAAGGAACATCAAGAGGTACTTCTTTCCCTTTTTATAAGTAGTAACTGAGTTTGCCAATATACAAAACTGATAAAATATAAAAAAATTCATGCAAGATAACAGTATATGTGTGAATTATAAAAAGAGAACTGTTACCCTAGCACATAGAACTTCTACTCATCATATTCTTATAAGTGAAATAAATTTGTAGTCTTTATAGCACATCAGGGGTCTCCCCAGCTGAGGAGATTACTCCTGTTCTGGACTGTCTCATATTCAAGGTCTCTCTTCAGTCAGATGTTACTTCTCTGCAATCTGAAATTTATAGAACCTCAGCAAGTCTTCCTGATTTCTTCACCCTTCGAGCAAAAGATTTCTGAGGGGATACAGGAATCCACACCCACCTGTTGCAGCTCCTACTGTTCACTGGAGTCTTAAACTCATTCTCTCCCAGTTGTCAAAGAACCCTTTTGAGCCGATGGCCTCAAGATATCAGGCTATTTACCTGGAAGACAGCTTTCTTAGAGGCCATAACCTGAGCAAGGAGGGCAGGCAAGCTCTGTGCTATACGACTCAACTCACTTTCATAAGGAGAAAGTGAACCTCATACTGGACATATTTTTCCTTCTCAAGATGGTCTTGACTCTGCCTTTCATCTCGCCTGAGACATTGTACTTCCGGCTCTGATGCAGAACCCTACTTCAGATCTGGAACATTCACTCCACTGTGTTGATGCGAGACAACTAGTCCATGTTGACCACATAGCCTTGTTTTGTCAGTCCAAGAGACTTTTTCTCTGCTGTTCCACCAACAAAGAAAGGTCTTCTGCTCTCTGTGCAACACTTTTCCAAGGGAATTGCAGCTATCATCTACCTGGTCTATGCTTTGACTGGGAGAGAACCTCCGGGTCACATCAAGAGTAATTCCATCAGAGCTGTGGCTGCCTCAGTAGCCCTCCTGAGAGGTTTTTCCATTCATTACATTTGTAGAGCTGTCACTTGATCCCACCCTTCAACCTTTATAACCCATTACAAGTTAGATGCAAAGTCCCAGAAGAAAGCCTCATTCAGGGGGATTGTTCTCTTCCTCTGCATTGCATGACACTCTCATCTGCTTTGGTTAATAGTTTGCTACTAGTCTCCCATTTGAGGAACCACACAGAAGAAGAGGAGGTTGCTTACCTGTATCTGTGGCTCTTTGAGTAGTCATCTATGTACTGTGTACTCACACAGCTTTGCCTGGTCTCCCTTCAATGTGTCTTGCTCTCTTTAGCACCTTGGCTGCTGCTGTGGCATCCAGGGAATTGAAGTTAAATAAGTGGAAATAGCACTAGTCACATGCACAGAGGATGGGAGGGCCTACCACCAAAAAGCATACTGCATAGCTCTAAAAGATTGTGCAAATATATGTAGCCCATTTGTGTGCGTTCACGGATGACCACTCAAAGAACCAGAGTTACAGGTATGTAACCTGTTCGTTTCTCTACTGCTTGCTGCAAAGACAGAATGTAGCCTACATTTATTTAGAGTCAAATAGTTCATTCATTAACCCCAGCATTGTTCTTGTAGAAAACAAAGGATTGTGTTTCTGCTTGCTTTGAGAACTGATCTAATATATGTAGTAGTCTGTTGCACCCACTCCTCTGCCAGTAACAGTATAGCAGGGCTGTTTCAACCTACTATACTCTGGAGGTCATTTACTGCAGTGACAGTTGTGATCCTTTCTAGCAAAACAACTGGAAGTCACATATCCAGTGAAAGAAATTAGGAGTGGGTAGACAGAAGGAAAAAAGGAGTTTTGCAAATGAACTGGTACCAGCATGACACCATAGTGGATGTGGAAATAATATAATGCACATTCATAGTGCATAGTGAACGATTGTGCGCATAAACCTGAAAAACGTATAACAATCCACTAATATCATACTATTTCTCCTGTCTGAATCTGGCCAGTTAATCACTTGAAGCAAAAATAACAAAGAGTTGTGGTACCTTTACAAGGAATTAACTGATTATGGATAGGTTGTTGTGGAAATTATCCACTCCATTAGATCCATCCGATAGATAATGTCTACACAAGCTTATAAAATAATAAATTTGTTGTTCTTTCGATTAAAGTTGATATGCTTTTTTGACTGTGCATATTTCCTTCAGCTGTAATTTTTTAAACACAGGGAAAAATGAAAAGGCAAATATGTGATGATATTCCTCAAGAAGTGATTCCACAGACTGCATCAAAACATCTTAAAGCAAATACAAGCAGCGGATGCTTTAGTAAAAGCATGGCATGTACAAAAGCAAAACAACCACTAAATTCACATCAGCTGAATGCTGCTAAATTTGTAAATCGCTCTTCTAAGAATGAACTGTTAAAACCTACCGAAAGACATCTGACTGATACTTCATTCAGTCAAAATGAATACAGTAACAGCCTTCTTTCCTCTGATAAAAGTCGCACAGACAGCATAAGCAAAATCCACATGAGAACCTCTGTTTGTGAGTTTGGTAAATCTGCTGTTCAGGCAAGGTACGGGATCCAGCATGGCTGTCCAGAGAGATACATCTGAGTAACAAATGATTTTTTAACAATGTTTTTAAATTATTCTAAACTGCTTTGAGTCCCAGTCTGGGGAAAAGGTTAATAATGCTTATAATATTTGGAGCTGGAGGAGTGGCGTTAATACTTAAAGCTATATATTTAAAGAACTGGCACAAAAAAGATATGTTTAAAAACTAGCATATATCATGGAAAACAGTAGTACTAAGGGCTGCTCTCATTTTTATATGGCTGACAGCCTTGGGAGAAAGGTGAGATGATGATGATGATAATAATAGTAATAATAATAATTGTCACTGGTGTTTCCAGCAGTACACATGTAAAGTGCTGAAAATGGGTTTGCAGCTCTCCAGATTCCTGCAGTTGTGGGCATCAGTGCCTCTTAATCCCTGGCAGTTGTCTATCCCTGGTCTAGAAGCACCTGGAGCTCCCAGCCACTTGTCTGTTTCACCTCTGAGATTAAGAGCCCCTTCCATTACAAATTCAGAATAAGGAAAGGTTAAGATTCTATTTTAGATTACATAGGAAGCATTACTTGTTACGTAAACATCTCTTTCAAAATGTTAATTTAATCAGCATTTCCCTTGCTTCTTCATGACATCTGGGTAATTCTGGGTATAAGAACTACATAAACCATCTGGGAATTTTATGTATGTCTTTATTTATTTCAAAGACGTATGTCCCACCTAGCTCCCACAGTGGGATTCAAGGCGAGTTACAATCATTTAAAAAGACAGAAATAAATACATTAATTAAACACGTTAAAAATAATTAAACATTATTAATATAAAAACATAAGTTGAAACACACCTGAGAACTGGTTTTTAAAACATATCCATATTAAGCATACCTTATAAATTTTTTATCCTAATACAATGTGGGAATTTATCATGGTTATGTGGCATAAATGATTTCTATATATTTTCATTTTTGATTCCTCCAGAGACTTCTTGTTTAAGCAACCAGATTTTGTAATCCTAAACAAGACTCAACAGGTACAAAACACAGGTAGGTACAGTTAACCTTGAGATGTTATTCTAATCTCAGATATTGTTTTTAATCTACTTAGATATATTTATATTGACGTAAATAAATATTATGATGTTTATTAATGTATTAATGCATATTAATATTAATAGCAGTATCTAAGTCATTTTAATGAACAATATTGATTATAAAATTAATATTAAAATAATATTTTCTCTTTCATAGATCCACTATGTTTAAGCATTACTAGCCAGAGAGCAGGCCACACTTCTGTGAATCCTAAAATAGCAGAGCTAAGGTGCTCAGGTGATATTTTAAAAACTATTGTTTTAAGGAAATTACCAGTTCAATCCTATATACTGTCTACTCAGAAGGACGTCACACTGAGTTCAGTAGAGATGGCTTGTTAGTATAGGATTGTATAGGACTGCAACCTAAATGGAGGGAATTATCTAGTACTAACCAAGTTATTATTTTGAAATGTTGAACTTTTCCTTTTAAATACAAAGAAGCAATTGTACATTTTTGAAATTTGTAAAATTATAGTAAAAGAAGATATCATTGTATCATGAACGTTTGGGCAGTCAGTTTCTCGTGAGTTTTAATTTTTGGTCAATTAAAAGGCATGTGCCAGGTTCAATATTATGTTTACTGGGGACTTCATAGTAAATATTTGCAGAATTTGCAGCTATTAAATGTGAAAAGACCAGAGATTATTTTCTAAAATGCATTTATCACAATGGGGTAAAACCAAAAATAAAATATCAGAGTGAAATATTTCATTATGGAATTACATGCCATAATTTCTAAGCATACTTATATGGTTTTTTAAAAATATTTTCTTTTAGGCTGTCAAACAATAGGACTTACCTTAAACAGTCGAAATTTTAGTAAGATTTTGCAGACTTGTCAATATCTATGTGAGCAGCATAGAATTATTCTAGGAAGTGAAATGGAATATAAAAGGAAGCTTAAAAGATTTATTATTTCTTCCAGGAATACATCTCTAAACTATAATGGTAATTGTGAGAACTTTCCATAAAACGCGGAGCTTGCAGTGTTAGATTTCAAAACGTAACTTAATAATGTTAAATTTTAGACAATGGAAAATGAATTAATTCACTACCACTAACATGAACAATTGATATTGTTTAATTATTGTTATTCTTATGACATTATCTGACTAACTAATCCATTAGTTAAAATGTTTTTTTCCAGTTTTAAAAAGTTGAAAGGTTTCTGGTGGGATTTCTTTGAAAGGATTCATTAGATAAACACTTCAACTGTTCTTAGTAAGACTTGACAGTGATTAATTTTGACTAAAATGCTCCCATAATGTAAAAACCATTTTATACAATTTTATGTATATGTTCCATGTACAAGCAGTTGTCACTAATGCTCTTGATTAGAAAACATTTGCCCCACGCACTGAAAACCGTATTGTTTGTCACAGAAGCTCTCACCAACTGTCTGTAGTAGTGTTTTTATTTTAAAAAGTATGAATGCAGCATTCAAAGCTTGTACATATTATACTAATGCATATTTTTTTCAACTATGTTAATTCAGATGTCAAATGCAGGGATGAGCATTTTCAAGTAGGACCAGCAGATAGGAAGGGCTTGCTTCTCTTTCTATGCTGATTTTTCTCCTTTCAAAGTTATTTCCCCCTATTTTCTCCTATTACCAAGCTTCTGCCGATATTGAAATCTAGGTAGGATCAGTAAGAAAATGTCCAGAATACATATCCAGGGAGAAATCCTGGAAGGGTCAGGTCTGCCACCAGTTCTGCCATTAATAGTATAATAAAGGAAGCATTAGTAGAGTAATGGAAACATGGGAGGCAGGGAGCTCTGCATTTTCCCCAGAACATTTACAGTAGTTCTACTGACAGTTTTCCGTAATTTAATATAATCAAATAATGTATTTTTTCAAACAGAAAATCTTCAAATGAAACAGGATGCATACCCTAAGAAACAAACAAGCAAACAGAAATACAGCTTTAAAGCCCAGGATCAGAATGAAAGGCATTCTTTTCGAGATGAGGTATTGCCACCTAAAATTGTCACTTCAGTGTTTGGGTAGAAATCTTATCTCTAATACATGAAGCCATGTTCTTTGTAGAAAGTGCTACATGGATAAATAACATTAATACTATTATGTATTATTTCACACCAGTTACAAATGCATTTAAGTTAAGCAATACTTGCTTATGAAAATATATTTAAATAAATTGACAATTTATTGATTTCTGTTTCCTCTGCTTTGCTGAAGATATTGCTAGAAAAAGTGTTTAGCCTTTCCCCTTCCTCTAAATTTCCTTTTCTGAATCTGATGTTATTGCACTGTGATATATGTTAAGTATAGTAATAGGTTGTAGATTATTCCTACAGTTTGTTTTGGTACTGAACATGTGGTGTTAAGCATGGAAAGCATCTCCTTTAACACTGAAGTATGAACCTTCCCCAGATGTGTGTATTGTTTTCATTCATATTGCAGAACACTGAAATTGATCTATCAGATATACCTGCGACAGCTATTAAAAATGTCAAACGGAGAACCAGGAAAGATTTTACATCAGAAGAAATAACATACCTTTTGGATGGTGTAAAGAAAATGGGTCATCACTGGAATGCCATTTTGTGGGCATATCCATTTCAGAAGGGAAGGACAAATGTTGATCTGGCTAAGAAGTACTGCAAATTACAGGTACTGTTATTTCAGATGTATTTTGTAGTGGGTTTGTACTGGGTAGGGTGAGAAGGAGGGCGAGGATCATTAAACAATGCGGATATTTGCTGCCTTCTGTGATCAGCATCATTGATGCCACTTCTTTTCCAATGAAAGCGCAGTTTAAAAACCGGGTGTGATAATCGCCTGACAGTGACAAGGAAGTGTTTAATCCTCTCCTTGCAGTGTGAAACACTCTAAGCAAAATGACACAAACTCCCCCTATTCTCTCATCTGCTTTGTGTGTATCCAAACTGCAGAATTAATAGCAGTTTGAAACCATTTCCAACTGCCATGGCTCTGTCTTCCTCCCCTGAACCACAGCAATGTTTATTTATATTATTCATTTATATTATTTGTATCCCACCCAAAGTTCCCACAGTGGTTTTGACCATGAAACTATAAATCCCAGGATTCCATAGGATAGATCCATGGCAGTTAAAATGGCATAGTGTTCAACCTAGTAGCCATATCAGAAATCATAGTTTGATATAACATTTGCATATAAAATGCACTGATGTCTGTTTTGCCTTTTCTCTCTTACAGAAGAATGAAGACAAAAACATGTATGACATTGACAGACCTGATATATCATACAAATAGGATTACTTCTGATTTATACTCTTTAACCAATATTTGTTTCACAGGGATTATTTTATTAATATTGAGGATTTATTGTGGCCTAGGTTCTTTAAATCAGCAGCATTTAAT
Organism: Sceloporus undulatus; assembly: GCF_019175285.1. Classification (NCBI taxonomy): domain Eukaryota; kingdom Metazoa; phylum Chordata; class Lepidosauria; order Squamata; family Phrynosomatidae; genus Sceloporus; species Sceloporus undulatus. The sequence continues at coordinate 8,774,633 of NC_056529.1, read as the reverse complement.
TATTGCACACACTAACATTGTATCCAAGCAATATTATCATACTGTTCTTCAGCCAAGTTCTTAACAAAGCATGCTTTACTTTCTAGTGCTTTACTTTTGTAAAGAAATAAACATTTATAAAATAAATATGAAAATGTGATACAGATGGTTCTATTGTTATATGATGCTATTGCTAAAGCTTATTCCACTTTAAATATATGTGAGCTGTGCTTATGTTTATTAGGACATTTCACCTTTCCTCTTTGCCAACTGACCAAGGCATATGCAGTATAATTCATTTTTTACATTTATCTTCTCCTGCTGTTTTCTCCTCACTTTTCTTTGTCAGGGAAGATCATTCAGCTTCATAAAATGTTTTATTTATCTCAGGCAACTTCATATATGATATTTTTTACTGCATGGAGATAATCTTAATGCAGGGAAAAGTTTATTTTATCCCATACTTGAGGATCTTTATACTGACCCACATATTATTGAGTAGGCAATGGATCTAACTGCAATGAAATAAATTCTAGTACTGTGCTTCACTGGTTGTGGAATCAATTCATTTTTTCCTATTAAGGAATTCTTTCCTTGTGACAGAAATACCATCCTTTAAGCTGCTCTTTCAATAGACTATGATAGGGTTGAGAATCATGTGGTCCTCCAGATCTTAGACTGCAATTTCCAGTATTCCTCGCTATTGCCAATGCTGGCTAGGGCTGCTGAGACTAGCATTTCAGTATCATTTCAATGATTCTAGAGTATGGATATGTAGAATAGACCCACAGAAGCAGTGGAAAAACATTCAGGGGTAGCTATGTTGGGCGTGCAGCAAAATGCAACAAAATGCAAAATCCACAGGCCTCAGTGCCTTTTGGTGCCCACGCTAAAGCATAAAATACATCATACAAGCTTTTGATGCTTCACTGGTTTCTTCATCAAGCAAAGATGTTAAAATTCATACAGGATCAAAATGGTGATGATGTTTGAGTCACAGGTTTACATTATGTATGAGAAGTTGTCAGTTAGCATGGTATTGAGGGATTTCACTGCTGGAAGACCCCACTCCCATTACTGGCCTGGTGATAAAATTTAAACTCCTATTAGCAACAGAAAAGTTGTGATTCAGACGTCCCTGTCTTGTGTGAAGCTGACCGCTCCTTTCCTAGGCAGAGAACGCTGAATTTCTCAAGGAGTCTCTGGACTGCTACATCTGGGAATTCCCCCCCATGTGCTATATAAGTAAAACTTCTCAAATTGTAGTCCCAAATTGTAGTCCAATGGAAGAGTTGCAGTGTGAGGAAGCGGATCTTACACAAGGTATTGCTCACTCACATTCAGCTGTGGTCCTAAATTCTTTTCACATATACTGCCTTCAAGCCCGGTGTCACCCATCCTAGACCTGTGCATTTCATTTTTGCTGCCCAGGTTTAGCATCCTACATTTCTCCCTGTTGGCATTCATTTTGGTAGTTCTGACCCAGCTTTTGTATCTGCTAAGGTGATTTTGAATTCTGATCCTGCCCTCTGGGCTGTTACCTAACCTTCCTAATTTAGTGTCATCTGCAAATTTTGTTTGGATAGAATTAGAAGGAAAGGAAAGGGGAAGTTATTGGAAATTAAAGATAAGGAAGTAATGGACCCGAAGATCGTTCAGTCCCAAAGAAATCGAATATGGGAGGCAGGTGGGAAGGGGTACAGAAAAGGGTAAGGGGTATGTGAGGGGTTTTATATCTGATGATGTAGTTGGTGTTGCCATTGTCTGTTTGTTGTATAATAAAACAATTTAATTTTTTAAAAAGAAAATAAGGCAGAAAAGAAATTATTGAACAAGGACACATACCCTGAAAAACCCACAAAAATATTACATATTATTTCATAATATATATGATGAAATAAATAAATAAATATTAATAATAATAAATTTTATATATATATATATATATATATATATATATATATATATAAATATTAATACAGTATAATGTATTTAATTGAGGAAATTAAAATTCATGTGTATCGATCTTAGGGGAAGCTTTATAAATATATTTAATAATATATAATATATTATTTAATAATATATATTAATAAATATGATATATGAACCATAGTAAATATAAATATTTTATATATTAAATAATATATATTAAATATATTAATATAATGTCTTGGTTGAGGAAATTAAAATTCATATATATTGATCTTAAGGGAAGCTTTATAAATATATTTAATAATATATAATACATTATTTAATAATATATATCAAATAAATAAATAAATAATAATATATTAATAATATATATATATATATATATATATATAAAAAATTAAATATGAAATATAGTATATATAAATATATATTAAACAATATATATATAAAATATATTAATATAACATCTCTGTTGAGGACATTAAAATCCATGCATCTCGTTCTTAAAGGAAGCTTTTTAAATGGTCTTAAAAGCCAAAAGCATGGGAGGCTGGAGAGCTCCATGGCTCCGAAGGCGCATCCTTCCTTCCTTCCCAGCAGCTGGGCGTTGCCAACGGGGCCCGGCCGCGATGCTCCTGGCCGCCACTAGGGGTCCCTGCTCTGCTCAAAGCCAAGGGCGGCGTCCCTCGAAATCCTGAACTCATCCTCCAGCGTCGGGTACCGCTCATTTAGGTGTCTAAACCACTGCCTGAAGAAAAGCCATAATAAAAACCCTTTTTTTACCAGATAGAAATATTTTCCTTGAAGCAAGGGCGCCACGAAGAAGCCGAGGAAACGTGCGAGTGAGATCCGGACGCCGGGAAAAGAGTTCAAGGGAGAGCCCGGCGAACAGGCACCGGAGTAGCCGCCCAAGGCCCTTGCTGCGTTGGTAGGGCAAGCCGGGGTCCTCTTGTGGGGAAGCCGGGGTCCTCGGCGGATGAGGTCACTCTTTGTGGTGGCTGCCGTTGGCAAGATGGCGCCGGTGCTGGCTGAGAAGAAGCTGCTGGCTCCGGAGGGGCCCGGGGCGGCCGAGTTCCCCAGCGAGGAGGAGGAAGGCCAGAGCCTCTGGTGAGCAGCCTCTGGAGGGGCCCTTGGGCCGGGAGGCAGAGGCCCCCACAGACATGGCTCTCATGGGGTGCCAACAGGGGCTCAGAGAAGCAGGGCATAGAATCATAGAGTTGGAAGAGACCCCAAGGGCCACCAGCCCAGCCCCAGTCTGCCATGCAGGAACTCCCCATCACACGACAGATGGCCATCCAGCCTCTGTTTAAAGACCTCCAAGGAAGGAGACCCCACTACTGCTCCACTGTCAAACAGCTCTTACTGCCAGGAGGTTCCTTCTCATGTTAATATGCGAAGGGGCGTCGTAGTGGGGATGGAGGACGCTTGTTTTCTACAGCCCCAGGCAACAGGGCATGGAATGATGGATGCAAGCTACAGGGACATTAGGAGCAACTTGCTGGCAGTAAGAGCTGTTTGATGGTGGAACACACTCCTCCCTTGGAGTCTGGTGGAATCTCCCTCCTTGGAGGTCTTTAAACAGAGGCTGGATGGCCATCTGTCAATGGGGATGCTTTGATTGAGAGTTCCTGCATGGCGGAATAAAGGGGTTGGACTGGATCAGGGCCCTTCTTGGGGTCTCTTCCAGCTCTCTTTCCTACCTTCCTCACAACCAGTGGCCTCCCTTGGGTCGGTGTCACCCTCCTCCTCCCATTTCACCCCATACAGAATCCCTAGTAATGCTTCTTTGGTACTAATGCTACACATCAATCACAATTCCCATAGACCATTGAACCTCACGCTGTAATTGTGACATAAACAACTAAACAAAATTAAAACCATACCTTCAAATTACAATATCATACGCATAACCTAAATGTATTACATACACATGAAGATTTGGTTAAAATGTAAAGAACATTTTAAAAGAATATATATATATTAAATTAAAAATAAAAAGCTAAAAGCATTCATATAAATGTAAATTCATGCTTCTTATTCATGCTCAAAATGAAAAACGTCCTTATGTTCTTCCTGTACATAAAATAAAAGCTAATCATATAAATGTAAACTCATGCTTCTTAGTCATTTTCACAATGGAGGACGCTTTGGACAGAAGGTTTTAATGGAGGACATGTCCTGGAAAAGGAGGACGTCTGGTCATCCTGGTTATGGGAAAACCTCCTTTCATAGAGGCGCAAGAACAAGTATGCTTTCCTATCTCTGCAGCACGCCTTGTTCTTGTAAATATGACATTAACAGGCCTAATCTCAGGATAGTAGCTTCCATAGTTATATATAAAAAGAGAGAGAGAGATAAAATTACAGCATTGGGCTGATTCAAATGCACAGCAGTGGAGAATCAATATTGCCAGCATTAACGCAGCAGGGACTTCATCCGTCTCATATGTCCCTGGCTGCAGGTTGAGTTGCTGGATAAGTTGGGATGACTGTTCACGTCTATTCAAAGTGAGCAGATCTATTGCTCCCTCGGGATGGGGATTTTGGAAATAATTTGAGGTGCTGTACTCCTTTGTAAAGACACTTCATAAAAGAGCATGTTTGTGAAAATATATCTGGTATTTTAAGATACATTTTTGGCACATCCTTACTAATCATAAACTGCTTTTACACCTAGCATTTTGCTTTCTGCCATGGGGCAGGCCTCTCAAAAGCATGTTCTGGGACTGGCCTATAAGACGCACAATAGAAATGGCTGAATTGCTCCAATGATCACATTCATATTGGTCTGGTGTTGTTGTTGTGGACATTATATATTCGTTAGCAAATTACAGTTTCTGTTGGGAGCTTCTATGAGCAGTTAGCAATAGATATACAGTGATATACTTTGAGGTTATTTCCTGTGCTGTGGACAGTTGTCAAATTCTTGTTATGATGATGCCTTTGTGCAGGTGTTTGGAACTACAGGAGTCTTCATCAATATATATATATATATATATATATATATATATATATATACACACTGTATATAGTTTTTTGAAAGCTTGCACAGAGATCTTTGTGGGATTTTTTTGGTTGACCTATCAAAAGTACACTTGTCCCTTGGCATTTGCGGTCTTGCCGTTCGTGCCCCTCAGTCTTTTGCGAAAGGACTGTATTACCACAGTATAGATTTTGGCATTTGTCTTACGTTCAGCGTGGCTGCCTCTATGTTCTTTCATTGCTGGAGCATTTTGTTTCTGGTGTTATCTCCTGCGTTGGATAATTTTTGAAAGCAAATGACTGTATAAGATTATCTCTTGGGATAATTTTAATGTTGTGGATCTGTTGTATAGCTCCCCTCGTGAACTCTTGAGAAAGATTATATGAGATAATTAAATACCAGTATTACTTTGTAGTATTTGATTATATATGTGGAATCTTAAGTGATTCTTACATGTTCTCTTTCTAGACTGATGCCTATTTTGCTCTTAAGCACAGCGAACAAAACTTTTTGGTGTCAGAAGTTACCTTAAAAATGGCTTTTTCAGCCCTGATTTCTCTGACTTAGGAAGAGAGCCAGAATTTGAGTGACAGCTCTCAGTAGCATTTAAGTGAGGGTAAAGGAAAGGTTAAAATGCACCTTGCTAATGAGTTTTTAATTGGTTAGGGATTTGAACATCTGTTCTCCATGGCTGTCTGTGCTGGCATTCTAGTGGAGGGACTGATTCACTGACAAATTACAGGAGGTAAACCACAAGGAAAATTTCCTTCAGCATGGCATTAGATGTGTTTTTAAAGGTATCTTTTTAAATAAGCTGTGAAACCAGAGGCTTCACCTGGAGTCACGAAACTGATATCTCACCAAGTTACAAATGTTACTGTGGATCCCCTTTTTGCTGCCTGATTACTCACCTTAACTGTTAAAGAAAAGGCTTGTCATAACAAGGCAGTAGACTAATGGGTTTAAAATATGGCACTGTCTTAATATAAGATGATCAGAAACCCTCCCCAGCCCCAAGCAGCAGAATTTCCTTTTCGACTGACTGCCACTGCAGTGTTGCATAGGCAATAACTCTGTTTAAAATACTCCCAGAAGACGCACATCCGTTTGTCCCACTGCAGTCATGCTTTATGAATTAATGGATTTCAGATCAAGACAGCTAAAATAATTGATTCAAATCAAGTTTCCAGTATAGTATACGTATTTCTTGAACAAATTTACATAATTATTGCCTAGATACAGTAACTATAACCATATACTTGTTTGTAATTTGTTCATTTTGCCTACAACAGTGGTACTCAGACTTTTTACCCTTGGGACCCCCTGTGAACATCACCCCACCTCAAAGTAGAATATGAATAAAGATAGTTTGTTTATTTAGTGTGCATATTTTCATTTGTGCATTCATATATATTCATATTTTAACATTTTGTAAGGAAATAACAGTGTTCAAATTATAACAGTTTTATTTATGTAAATTCAGTATTCAATTCAACGCATGTTAAATACTACACTAAAAGGTTTGGGTAGAGGAGGAGAGATCAGGGCCTCCAAGTCTCATGCTCCCTTGAGCAACTCCTGCAGGATCCCTTGCTTGGAGATCAGTAACTTACGACTTCCCAGAAAAAGTTGATAGTTACTGAGCATAACATTGTTTGCTATGAAATGAAATGTAAATAATCTCTTTGTTTGGTTAGTAGAATCACAACTATTTGTCTTAAGGATGGAAGACATTGCATAGCTCAGGTGGTTAGGAGGTGTAAAATCTTGTCAGCCTGGTGGAGCTAGTTGATGAACCTTGTGAGAGACAGCATATTGTCTTCTGGATCTAGCATTGGAATGATTTGTCACTTCCTGAGTCCAATAGAAAGGCCATCATAATAAATGCAGTACATAACCTTTGGTTTCATATTTCTGATGTTTGATCCCAGTGTCAACTCCCCCATCCTCATTTGTGCTTTTACAATGAAAAACAACTACAATTCGTTCATTTTTGCTTTCTGTGTAGATCATGTTATGTATGGGGGGCATATTGTAATTAAAACATTAGGGTTTTTTTTCTGGAGTTGCTTCTCTGCACTGCTTATATCCTGATTGTAAGACGCCAAGAGTAAAATAACTAGGCGTTGGAAAAGTCATGGGAGAGGAGTTTCTCAAGCTTAAACCCTTTCAAAAAATCAGCTTGAGGTCAAAGCAGAAGGATCTGAAGTAGCCCCAGGCCTGCCAAGTTGTCTACTGGCTCAGAAGAGGGGGGGAATGGGGAAGAGAGGGCTCAGTTTTGGAATCACTTGGGCTGAGCTCTTTAGACGAAAAACAACATTGGGAGCAAAATCGCATTTGCTGCTAGTCTTTCTGTATGCCTAGGGTGGGGGTGAGTGGGTTAAGCTTTTATCAAGAGCTTGGGGAAATTGCCTTTTGGAAGCTCCAACTTCCAGAATCCTCCAGTAGCAAGGCCACTGACTGTTTTAAAATATCTCTTCTTCTGAACAGATATATCTATCCTGTTTTTAGAAATCCAGACACCATAGTTAGAATTGCGCTATTTCCGCAGTTGTAATCCAACACATCTGGAAGCCACCAGTTTGTGGGAGGCTAATACACTGAATGCCTCTAAAGTGCTGTTTAATGGTGTCCAAGAGTAAATATTCTAAAGGCTCCAAATCACATATGATCTTGGAAGCCAAGAAGGGTCATCCCTGGCTAATACTTGGGTGAAAGGCTGCCAGTGAATTGCAGATGCTGTAGGTTATATTTCACAGGAGAGAGCTGGCAAAACCACCTCTAAGTACTCCTTGCCTAAGAAAACCCTGTGGAATTCTTGGGAGTCACCATAAGCAGATAGTCAACTTGGAAGTGCGGACACACACACATGCAAATGATTGAATTGATGGATACGGAAGGTCAACTTTTCTTGTTTACTCAACCAAGGAAAGGGCATTCTGTCTAGTCATGTGAAAGTCTAGAACAAAAAACCCTTCAAAAGGTCTGCTTCCGCCCACAACTCCCCCTCCCCAATTTCTTCAGCTCTTTACCTCTCTCCATTTCCCCCCATCTGATTTGTGTCATCTCTCAGCCAGACTAATAAGAGACTTTTTTTGTTTGTTTGTGTGCAGGTTCTCAATATTGAGTGAAGTTTCTACCAGATCGAGATCTAAATTACCCTCTGGTAAAAACATTCTGGTCTTTGGTAAGTATCAGTGAGTAATAGCAAAAAGCTTTTCATACTACAGGAATACTGAAAGCCAATTTTTAAAGTATGCTTAATTAGAAAAAGAAAAGCCCTTTTAATTTTGTTGAAAGCCTGTTTAGGAGCACTTACCTTAATACCCAGCCTTAAGTTGAACCTGCATCTCCATTGCTAACAAAGTATCTTAAACCTAATACATTGACATACAGTTTATGGTGCAGGTTCTTTGCTTAGCAGATCTTTGCAAAATATAAAAAAAAATGCAAATGTAGCCTATTTGTGGAATATTAAAATAGATGAAATAGTTCATTCTCCAGATTAGTAACATTTAAAAACTATGTTTGGGGTAGGTGGGAGATTGATGTAAAATGGAACTGCTAATTTATTGTGACAGAACAAATAAGATGCTTCACCTGTACACATAAAGGATCCCTTAAATGCTATGCTGAAAAGTCATGATTGATTGAGTTGTAAAAGGTGGGCTTGTTCATGTTTCTTTTCTGCCCTACAAACTTATTGGCAGGTGATGATGGCTCAGGTAAAACAACACTAATGACTAAAATACAAGGAGCAGAGCATGGCAAGAAAGGAAGAGGCCTTGAATACCTGTACCTGAACATCCATGATGAAGATAGAGATGGTAAAGCCTTTGCTTTCTCTGCATTCCTGTTGCTTAAAGTAGGAGGCTAGAGAGACACAGTTGGGTTGATAATATCTCTTTATAGCTTCATCCATGGACACAGATGTTCAGTGGAGCTTAGTCACATGTAAGCTTATATAGGCTTTGAGTTTGCTTTTGCATTCATTTGTTTTTATTTCCTGAAACACAGATGGGGTTTATAGAAGGAAAAGTGTAATAATATCCTGGATTTTTCATACTTGTTGCATGGCTGTCTAAGAACTAAACATATCTAGTTTGTTTCCATTGAGTGCCTTATCATTATGGGTTTTCTCAGTACTTGCTCAGTATTAGACAATTCATTCAGTTTACATCATTTTTCACTGTATATTCTTGTATTCCTGGAGATTCTTTTTCTTTCCTTACACCAGGGTGGTGGAGGAACATACATGCAGATTCAGAAGTGGTGGTTGGGAAAACTTAATACACTGAAGTAGAAATGTGGATTTAAGAATGGTGTGCCCACAACTTACACGTTAATAAAGGAAGCCCTAGTTCTACCCAGAATGTTTAGGCCAGGGATGAGGACTTTTTGCCTTTGCAGATGTTTTGGCCCACAATTCTATCATGGCTTGTGGTAAGTTCAAAATATCTGGAGGGCTAAAGGTTCCTTGGTTTTACCACTTCACTGTCAGCTGTGTCTTAACCTTTGCATCAGACTGAACTGTGACTTAAAATAGTGCTTTTAACAAATATATAAATCCTCCAATTATAGTCAGTTATAGAATACAGTCAGCCTTCTATATCCACAGATTTTGCATCCATGGATTCAAGCATCCACATCTTGAAAATATTAAAAAATAATAAGTTCCAAAAAGTAAGCTGTGATTTTGCCATTTTATATAAAGGACAATATTTTACTATGCCATTGTATATCTTAGGACTTGTGTATCCACTGATTTTGGTATCCATGGCGGGTTCTGGAACCAAAGCCCAGTGTATACCAAGGGCCCTTTGTACAGTAAATTTGTTTTTACCTGTTAGTGTTGTGCAATATAAGTCGTATATACAATCAAAGCTAGTATGGTGTAATTGTTTGAGTGTTGGACTAGGACTCCATAGACCAGGGTTTAAATCCCAGCTCAGTCATGTAAACCCACTGGGTGACCTTGGGCAAGTCACACTCTCAGCCTCAGAGGATGGCAATATTAAAACTTCCTTTGAAGAAACTTGGCAAGAATACGCCATGGGTTGCCATAAGTAGCAAACAACTTGCAGGTACACAACAACAATAAAACAACACATGTACACACACTCACAAATAATAAATACTACATGTGGAAAGGATTTTTTAATGAGGAGGCTTCTTCTGCTTTTCAGATCAGACCCGCTGTAATGTCTGGATACTTGATGGGGACTTGTACCATAAAGGCCTCTTAAAGTTTGCCATTTCACCAGAATCGTTGCAAGAGACCCTTGTAATCTTTGTGGCTGATATGTCTAGACCTTGGACTATTATGGAATCCTTACAGAAATGGGCAAGTGTCTTGCGTGAACATATTGATAAGCTGAAAATTCCTCCTGAAGAGATGAGAGACATGGAACAGCAATGTAAGTAATTTGAAGCTTAACCTAAGATTTAATTTTTTTCTGTCTGTAGTTAATTAAGAGGAGTTCCCACATTTTAGCCACTCTATACTGTGTCAGGCTATTGATGCACCTAGCCCACCATGGCCTGTTCTGATTGTCATTGGCTCCTGAGTCACTATCTTTGCTTCTTATATGACTGGCATCAATATTGTTATTGCTATTGTGGGAGATAACATCTCTTTTCTACTTGTTTGGTGAACAATTGATGTAGAATTTGGCATCCTGAGAACCCCAAGACTTGTAAGCAAAAACAGTTGTTGTTTTTTAATGAAAAGAGTATGGAAACAGTGAAAAAGTATAGATGAGAGGTCAGGTTAAAAGCACTGTAGTTTACTTTGGAACAAGACACACTGGAGGCTGTCTTAAGAAGTATGTCTTCATATTTCAAATTTTCAAGGGCTTATGTTGAGAAATCTCTGGCAAAAAGGTTCCTTTTTGTGGAGGTCAGTGTGTCTAAGGGCTTCCTTTGTCCAGGCAGAGATTTATTTTAGTCCACCTTTGTGGAAGGCTTAGTAGACACTTTGCCACACAAGAGTGAGTTGTTTTGCTAAATCCCAGAAGCAAGCACTGTGAAACCAGTGAACCATCTTGCAGTGTTGAATTTCCTGTAACTTCATACCTGCAAGCATCATTACCAAGGACATAATATTCAAGACTTGTTTTTCAGACTTTCTCCTTTAGTGCTTCCTTTATTGTCAAGAAGTGTAATCTGGCAAACTCTTTCCTGTTACTTCATGCACCTCCAAGTTTTATTTTGCATTCTGCACATTTTAAAATGGTGCTACAAAATGCTGACTTTCAAACTCAGGTCATGTGGTTTTCTGAAACAAATAGATAGTTTCAAATTCAGTAGAAGAAAGGATCCCTTTCTTCTACAGTGAGGGATGTTTGTGTTGGGGATTACATCATTCCATATTGGCCTTGTGAGTTAAAACATGAGTTGATGGTCTGTTGTGGCCAAAGTAATGCCTGCTTTGGGAATTAAACAAAATACATTGCTATTTATGTTATTCCCAGGTTGTAGCATTTCATGCAGCATTTGTGGCAGTCATGCCTCAGCTGAAATGGAAACTGCTGAATAAACTGTTGAAAACTGCAAGAGTGAAACCATAGCCAGTGCTGTGCTTTTTGGGCAGAGGGGGGGTGATAGGCATGGAAGGATTTGTTGTACCAGCTTAGGCAGCAGCTTGGGTAACATGAGGACAGTTTCACCCAAAGGGGAAGGCTTTGGATTTTTGTACTGCACTTGCCCACAAGAGACTCTTCTTCACAGTAACATCACTTGAAATGTCACAAGAGGTCAGCAGTTTAGAGATGGAGCAATTTGGCTTCCTATGAATGTTTCAGTGTGATTTGGTTGCAGATGAAAAAAGGAGGGTGATCTGTATTTCTAAAAGGGGATATATAAATGGGATATATAGAGTGGGATATACAGTTGGCTCTCCACATTTGTGGCTTTGACTCTTGCAGATTTGATTATTTGTGGGTTTGATCAATCTCTCTAGGAATCTCTAGGTCCTCCAATGAAACTCTACTGGAAGCTGACCATAGAGTTGTGCTGGAAAACTTAGACGTTCCTAGAGAACACTTCTCTAAGCAGTTGTAGGTCCTCCAGCATGATTCAGTGGTCAACTTTGGGCAGATGTTAACCATAGAATTGCACTGGAGGACCTGGAGATTCCTAAAGAGGTCTTCTCTTAGGTAAAAAGAATAGTGTGTGTGTTTTTTATTTACGATTTTTCCACATTCACGGGGGTCCTTCACTCCTAGCCCCAGCAAATGTGAAGAGACCGCTATATAAATGAGATATAATGGGATATATAAAGATGGGCCTCTTCTGTGCAGATCACCCCAACCTGCTTCCTTCAAGAGCATTAGCAGCTGCCTCTGCTAGAACAAAGTGATGGTGATCTAAAGAGTAAAAAACAACTGAAAGCTCCAAAGTAGGACAGATACTGGTGGGCCGGGAAGAGTACAGATGTTGCAGAGTTACTGGTTAGATCATTCAATTCAGTTGTAGAAAAAGGTACAGCACGTGTGCGTGTGGCCATATCCAGGGAAGGCAATTAGGTTAATGTGTTTCCACAAAAATGAAAGCAAAGAGTCTTCACGCCTAACAAGTTTTCTTTATAGTTTTGCTATTTGAGGGCATATGTGTACAGTTTGGAGGTACTGTAGTAGAGTACTTGCTTACAGTTTGCGGCTGAACATAAAGAACCAGGGTCTGTGAAGGCTAAGGAATCGGTTGAGTTAAAACACACCTGATTGCAGTGAAGTGACTAAAGCCTGCTAAAACTCTATGCCCTTATTACTACAAGCAGTGTGTGCTTGAACCAGTGTTTTATGCTGCATTCAATGCTCTGGGGAGTGTTCTGGATTATTGTGAATTGCCATTTCCCTGAACTATTAATATTGCTGACATTTCTCCTCCTTAGAGCTGTGTTGGGAAGAATTTAGATCTTTTATCTCCTGGTAGATCTCAGGTTGGTCAGGTCTGGATGATTTCTTGAGTTCAGGATATACTCCATACAAGCTGCTTTAAGTCCTAATTTTTGGGGGAAAGCGGGGTACAAATAAATATAATAATAACACCTTTGCCAATGGTTTTAGCTCTCCTTTCTTGTTCCTGGCTTTTTTGTGGATCACAGTGATGAGCAGAGAGATAGAAGCAGTTACAGAAGCCATTCTTGCACACTGCTATTGGGATTTGGCTTGTGGAGCCGAGGAGAGAAGTTTCATGGCTCCACTGGGATATTGTACTGAATACAAGACTTTTCCTAGATTCCTCTGAAGGAGGCTCTCTGAAATTCTGAAATGTTACTCTATTGACATTTCTAACCAAGACATACATGAATAGATTTTGAATACTGTATCAAGAGCTCTTTAAAAAATAGGTTATTTTGAGACAGCGCTTGGCTATTTCCTTTTAAAAAATACTTGAAAAATAAACTTGTCAAGCATACAGAATCATCCTGAAAACATTCGACTGAAGGGCCATTCCAACTTAATTATAGCAGCTTCATTTGTTACTGTTTTGACTCTCTTGTTCTACTCCCTCAAATTTTCTTCCTTGCTTAACCTCAGAGATAACTCTCTTTAGTAACATAAAAGTATTTGATTATATGTCTAAATATTTTCCTTAGTTGTGAAGGCTTTTCAAGAATATGTAGAACCCGAAGAAGGTTATCAGGGATCGCCACAGAGAAGAGCTCCATCAGGACAAGAGGATGAAAATGTTACATTACCACTTGGCGATAATGTGCTGACTCACAACCTTGGGATCCCTGTGATAGTTGTTTGTACAAAGGTGAGGTAGAGCTCTTGCTCACTGATGATACTAGGCAGTCATTTGTATTGGTGTACAGCTTTGTAAATTTGAAGTCAAGACATGGGGGCAGTCTTCATCTGAATAAAGTGGCTTTTCTTTATACTGGGAAAATGGTAGGAAGTAGCCTTTGGAATTAGTTGAACTTTCATCTACTTGAGAAGCAGTTCTGGCCACTTAGTAAAATTCATTTGTATGTTTTTTATGTGTTTCTGTATTTGAGCTTTACTATTCTAGGATTGAATCTAGATTTAATCATGCTTAGAGAAAACTCACTGAAATCAGTGGGAGATGATAGTCATTAAATAAATCCTTGCTGATCAGATAGTCTGCACTAAGCATGATTGCGTCTGGGTCCAGTACAGCATATTGTGTCTTCTTGCAGTTTAGATGTGTGTAGCTGTCAAAATCTGTGTTTATCTGGTGTTGGATTTTAGGTGTATATCCAAGAAGAGCATTGAGCCATTCCCTTTTCTATTCTTATTGTCCTAATTTTCAGATAATCTTTAAATATGTTTCAGTTATATTGAGTACAGGCAATCTCCGTTTTGCACATGTTACACATACACAGAGAGAGAAGCCAAAACCTTTGTGTTTAAATGAAGTTTTGAAAAATACAGTTAAGCAAAAGTAGTCAGTGGAATATTTTGCTTAATTGTCTCTTACAAAACTTCCTTTGAACTTTGATTTAGGTAAAAGCATGCATATTTTGCATATACATTCAACTTTAAGATGGCTCTGTGTTTCTTTTTCAGTGTGATGCAGTAAGTATATTAGAAAAGGAACATGACTACAGAGAAGAACACTTTGATTTTATCCAATCGCATATTCGTAGATTCTGCTTACAGTGTATCCTTTTCCTGCTTGAGCTTAACTAATAATAAATTTTTGCATATTGAGATGTTAGCTTTCCATACTTTAAAAATGTGTACACCTGCGAAAAGATCCATAACTTTAATCCTCAAAGCTAGGTTGAAAACATCTGAGTACAAAATTAAGGGGGAGAAAAACAATGGGGACGTGGAGGCAGGGTTCTGCTACAGACCTCCAAGCCAAACTGAGGACTTGGATGAACAGATAGCCACAAATTCATAAAGGAGAGATGTATTAGATGTACTAGTAAGGAGGGATTTCAACTATCCGGATGTGTGTTGGATGTCAAACGCTGCCAGAAATTTAAGATCTAACAAATTCCTCACTTACCTTGCAGACAGTTTAATTGTCCAGAAGGTGGAAGAGGCAACTAAGGGATCAGCTACTTTAGATCAGATCCTAACCAGCAGGGATGATCCGTTAAAGAAGTTGAAGTGGTCAGAGTGACCATGTTCTCCTAGACTTGGTTATACAGCAGAAAGGGGAAGCCAAGCATAGTCAGACATGCATTATAGACTTTAGGAAAGCTGATTTCAGTAAACGTATAGAAATAATGGGGGTAATCCTGTGGTTAGCAGGAAACACTTCAGATTTTATTGTTTTTAAGAAAGGTTCCCCTGGACCTGAAATAGCTCTGTTCTCCAAAATACGATGAAACTGTTTTGCACAGTCTCAAAGGATGCAGTGGGTCTTTTTAAGTGGGGGAGGCATGGTGAGGGCCACATACAGGTTGTGGACTATCTTTGCCTACCTGGGATTTAGCCTATTATTTATAGGATATTAATGAATACTATGCATCACTTAGGAATTATTCTTTCTCTGCAAATTTCAAGTTTAAACTTAAGTTTCTAGTTAAGCAGTTTCTCTTTAAATCTACTGTGTTGCAATGTGACATAGCCGCTATCCTTATTTATGATCTTTCTTCATGTTAGATACTTCTCTACCAGCCCTTCTTTCCCGTTGTCTTTCCTTAGACACTGAAATGCCTGCTTCATAACAGTTGTACTTTTGTTCCATTTATTCACTGTATTTATATTTATTTTTTTAAAAACTTCTGCCCAAAACAACTGGAATGTATATTTTAAATGTCTGATTTGAACTGATATCAGTATTATACTCTGCCTACTGTTTTCCTTAAAACATAAATAGATGGAGCAGCCTTGATCTATACATCAGTTAAGGAGGAAAAAAACCTCGACTTGTTGTATAAATACACTGTACATAAAGCATACGGCTTTCACTTTACCACTCCTGCCTTAGTGGTAGAAAAAGATGCAGTTTTCATGTAAGTTGAAGTACAGCAAATGAGGCCTTGCTCTTTTTTATCTTTTCAGTAAGGCTTAAAAAGCCATTTTAACTGGAAAGAATAGAATTTTGCTAGCGATGGATGGATGTGTAAGAGGTACTCATGTAGATGAAGTAAAAATAATACTGTAGAATGAGAAATCATATGTTTTAATACTAGTTGTTTTTTTAATTTTTGTAATTAATGTTTTAGTTCAATCCTTTTTAAATTATTGGAAGCCGCCTTGAATCCAATTTTGGGATGAAAGTGGGATATAAATCCAATAAATAAATAAAATGTCCTTAGAAGTCCCTCTTTGCTTACTTAATGGAAATCAGTTCCTTTAAAATGAGAGTATGTAAGTTTGCATCCTTATGGACTGAACTCAAGACTTGCTTAGGTTTTGAGTTTTGACACAACTTTCTGGCCTAAATCCAATTGTTAGTTCCAAGTAAAATGAACTATTGAATTGACTTGCCATGGGCCAAAACACACTGCAGAAACAATCCAGTTTGAGACCACTTTAACTGCCTTGGCTCAATGATAGGGACTTCTGAGAACTGTTGTTTAGTGAGATATTTAGCTTTCTCTGTTAGAGAGCTCTGGTACCACAAGAAACTATAGTTCCCAAAATTCTCTAGCACTGAGCCAGGGCAGTTGAAGCGGTCTGCAGTGTGTTTTGCTCCCATGTTCCCATAGATTCACTGGGAATGATTCTAGTTAGCCTACAACTGCTGTTACAAAGAGGCCTGTGTCTCCTTTTACCATTGGCTGCATCTGCACTGCAGAAATAATCCAGTTTGATACCACATTAACGTCTGGAAATTGTAATTTTGTGAGACATTTAGTCTTCTCTATCATAGAGCTCTGGTGCCACAACAAACTACAGTTCTCAGAATTCCACAGTATTTAGCAATGGCAGTTAAAGTGGTATAAAATTGGATTAATTCTGCAGTGTAAATGCAGCCATTGTCACTATGATGTTCAGAGCTGCTGCAACAGTGCTTCTGCATCCCTGAATGCCTGAGTGTCACAGCTGTATCATTCGAGGAGTTATATTCATTTATAACAGAGATTCTCAAACTTAGCTGCCGCAGGTACTTTGGACTTAATCTCTCAGAAGCCCTAGCCAGCTTTGTCAATAGCCATGACATCTGGGAGCTGGAGTCCAAAATATCTGGAGGACCAAAGTTTGGGAACCAGTGATTTATATAATTGCAGATGGCATTCTCTGGGATGTTTGGCCCATATAGATGCTGATGCCAAAAGGTGCTGCTCATAACTGATGGTAAGGAACCAAAGAGTGGTTTGGGGACAACTGCTTGCTTCTGTTTTCTAAGCATAGATTGTATTTTTTCAGTGTTACAATCAGTTCACACTTTTAAAAGATCCAGATGTGACCAACCATACTTTATCATGTTTATTATATAAGTGAAGCCTACCCAGTTTTATTATTGACTCTGAAGTTATTCAGATAATTGGATGGTTGTTGTTCTTTGCTTTCCTTCATTTTTCAGGTAGGCCTTCTGCCTCTTGTTTTGTGCCTTTTGTCTTACAACATAACGAATTCCAGTAGTTTTTGGAAAAATAGCAAGTGAAATAGATATCTTCAAAATGTCCCTGTATTATTTGCCATGATTCTGTATGACTGAAATAAGAATGCATTTGCATAAATTGTATTTCTATACCATAGACCTGCTGGCTGGGACAACGAAAAGAAAATTGCAATTCTACATGAAAACTTCGCAACGGTTAAACCAGAAGATGCATATGAAGACTTCATTGTAAAACCACCTGTAAGAAAGGTATAGCAGCTTTGAAACATTGGTTTCTCTTGCATGCAGTGTTGCTGGTAACTGTTATATTGAACATCATTTGCAGAATCGTGATGAGAATATTACGTTGACTGCCACCAGTAACAGCAATGTATGTCTGTATCAAAAAATTCTGAAGCTAATGCAACAAACTATTATGGTAGCACTGTGTGCAATTTCTATTTAATCTAATGTTGTTAGTCTTATTGCTGTTACAATTTGAATGTATATTATACACAAATATATAACCACAAAGTTGTCTCGTGTATTTCACTGGTTCCAGTGCTCACAAGAAACTCACAAATAAGAGATTTTCAGATAGCATTCAATCGTGTATGCATGTCAATTTGTTGTTTCATGCAGTTTTCACCATTCTTCACCGTAGTGGTGATACCTTCTTCCTTCAGAGGTTGCGTACTTAAAGAGCTGTAAATTCATTCTTTCCCACCTCATTTGTCAAATACACACTCTTATTTTAAAGGATATTTGCATCAGTAAAAAGACAGCCAAATTCACATAATCTCCAGCTGTTTCATTCCCTCATCATTTTTTTCTAAATATATATATACACAAATTATATAACACAACACTAACATGTAAAAATAAATTGATTGTACAGTTGGCCCATGGTATCCACTGGGGTTTGGTTCCCTGACCCCCCCATGGATACCAAAATCTGTGGATGCTCAAGTCCCATTAAATACAATGGCATAGTAAAATGATATACCTTATATATTAAAATGGCAAAAATCACAGTTTGCTTTTGGGAAAATATATAGTATTTTCAAGCTGTGGATGCTTGAATCCATGGACACAGAGGGCTGACAGTATAATTCGTAGAATATCTTTTCTTCCATTCATATCCTCTGCACAAATTCTAGAATGCTAAATACAGGTTGATAAAGTCCTGCTTTGAATTCACCTATATATTCAACCACTGTTCTTACTTTAGCAGAGTGGAAGACTAATTGACCTGATTTACAATAGGAACTCTCCAAAGACATCCTTACATTATGTCTTGCAGGGATTTGAGTTTTCAAGTGATGATTCCAGAGAGATTCTTTCTGTAATAGAATTTGATTTTATATGTTAAAAAAATGCTTTTGATTCTGTAATCGAATTTGATTTTGAAAAATGCTGAAATAACCACTCATATAATGGACTACCCCTAGCTAAGTTCCTAATTTTGTTCCTGTGTTCCACAATGCATGTCCTCAAAGAATGTTAAGTCTTGCCCCACATATAGTTTAGAACATGGACAGATTAATACATAAATTACTTCTGCTCTCTGACAGTTGGAAAAACTTCTAAACGTGTATTTCTTCCGATGAATAAATACCTTCATGTTAAGGCTATTAGGACAACATACACACACTTATCACAAGAAAAATGTCCAGAAAGAATGGCATTTGGTCGAACAAATGAGCATATATATCAGAGTGTACTAACTGGTCCTTTAAATTCATTGTGCTTGTGTAACCTATAAAAGGTAATTGTCTAAATCCCTCAATATTTTATGATATTCCATGCTTATATATGATACATTTTTTTTATTTGCTAAAGTGCCAAATGAGATGTTGCTAGAAATGTGTTCTTGTGTAGATTTATGCTTAGGTTTCAAGAGTGATACCCTGTCAACTTTTTTGGCTCTCTGATATGCTTTAGCTAGAAACAGCTTGCGGTACTCTTTAAATGTTAATTTTCTCAAAAGCCTTTCTGCTTCTATTTCATGTTGAGGCCTTTGGGGTACAATTCCTCTTCAACCTTAGCAACTGGGGAAACTACTGTGGGTAGAATTTCCCATGTGATTCATATCTGTATCCAGCTTTTGCAGTTAATGTGGTAGTTTGGCTGGTGAGGGGCTATATCCCAGCCATTAGGAAGCACATTTCTCTGGGTTTGTTTGTTCTTTTCTGGAACTTCATGTATGTATGTGTGCTTGAGTGTGCATGTAAATATGTGTGAGATATAAAAGAGTAGTTTGTCCGCATTAGTAAGACACTGGAGGGACAACAGAGTGGATAGAGGATATCAAAGATAATTCTGTTTGACCCTCACCTTATAATTAAGGTAGCCATTTTCTGTTTGTAATAATATTTTGTGGTTTTTGTTCCTGCTTCTCATCAGTTAGTTCATGATAAAGAGCTTGCAGCCGAAGATGAACAAGTGTTTCTTATGAAGCAGCAGGTAAGAAAATGAAACTGTTGAACATCATGGATCCCCCCCCCCGAAGCTTATAATATTGAGACTTATGTCTCTTGTAAATAATCAGAAGTTGGTGTGTGGATGGTCTGATACCGACAGTCAAGTCCTTGGCCTTAGGTGCTGTGTGCCAGAAGGCAGATGTAGTGCACTCTAGATTGGAGAGGCCCTCCTCTGTGTTTGTCCATCCTCTGTGCAGGACAGGGATAGATGGAGTTTAGATTGTTAATTCTATAAATATACTATTTTTGCAGGATGTGAAAATTTTTGCATTAACTATCATGGCATGTTTTCAGAGAACTTGGGAATTGCATTTCTGTGAGGAAGGTGCAAGAGATCTCTGTGCTCTGAAGAACTTGGATTCCCTGGTTCCTTGGGGATAAGCCATTACTTCAGGCTAACATCAAATCGCAGTGTGATTTACACATTGTGATAAACTGCTAGAATCTGTGACTTAAAAAAGCCAGTACACCTGTTTTTTCTTCTGTGAGATTATATAGGATGTCTCAAATCACTTACACACAAGTTATCTTTATCTCTTGTGATAGTTTATGAAGAATATGTCAGATTCAAAAAGGATGAAGCTTATACTCACAAAAGAATGCTATTACATGCGGTTACATTTTAAAAATATTTCTCCCCCAGTAGATTTATGAGTTTTGGTTCCCTTTCAGTCTTACCTTGCCAAGCAGCCAGCCACACCTACAAGGGCTTCTGTAAGTATGCATTCATAGCAACACTATTTTTAGTTTAGAATGCAGGTCAGAATCTCAGCATCGAAGTTATTGAAACTATTGAGCCCTTCAACAGCATTTCTTTACAACCTGCTTAGAACACAGTATACCATTTAAGAATGTAATTCCCATAGCATCTCAAAAGAATGAAGCAGTTTGTTCTTGTTTAGAGTGTGAGTAGGTAAATAACTTTAACAGTGGAAGTAACTGGTGAAACTGCATGCATCCGGACAGCATGTGATAGAAATTTACCTCTTCCAATGAAAATCAATAAATAAAAGAATAAAGCAGGGAGGAGGATTGGGGAAGGAGATTTCACATTAAAAAAATACATTAAAAAAGCCAGACATTGTCACTCCTTCTCATCTCTTCAACTAAGGAAGGCTGCTCCTGAAGTTTGGAGGATCTGTGAGAGAGTAAATAGTTAGTGTATGCTTGTTTTTCATGTTATTGGCTGTAAATTGCATTGTTGTGTTGTGCTGTTATCCAGGAATCTCCTGCACGAGGGCCTTCTGGATCACCAAGACCCCAGGGTCGACCAGGCCCTGCTACTGTCCCCAGTGCCTCACCAATAGCATCGGTTAAGAAACCAGACCCAACTATTAAAAGTATGTATTGCAGTTTAATATACATGTATGTATGTAATTTTTATATATAGTTTCTCTGTTTTATAAACTAGTAATGCAGTTTAGCAGATGGGCCAAGAGCCATCTGAACCAACATTAGGTCAGCTGAAACTGTGTTGTATCGAAACTTTGGTCCTGGCAATATCAGTGTGGCTCTGACTGATAGATTGGGACTCAGGAATTTTATTTTGAAGCACCTTCTGTTGATTTCCGTGTGTTGGAAATTACTTAGGCCAACTCTAGCCTTGGCATCATTTTGTGTTTGCACAGGGGCTGTCTCTCTAGCTATGATTTGGATGTGGCATAGCTCAGCTCCTCCCCTGCTTCATCCTTTCCCTTTTTAGCTTTTCAGCTGGTTAATCTCAGCCCTTGCAGAGGCTGATCTCTGCAGTTAGCCAATAGAAGGCAATTATGCTGGTATAAGGGAAGTTTAGCCCGCGAAAGGCAGGTGCAGCCAGCACAAACACCTTGTGCCTCATCCTAACCCATTCCGGCCAGCCTATCTTTGAGTTAAGATTGCATTGCATCTTGATCTATAGAACTCTGAGTTTGTAAGATAAAGGGCAGGTACAAATCTAGTTGATACTTTTAAACATTCATATGGGATACCCATTGGACTTACAAATTCTGAGAGTTATTCGAGCTGGAGAGAATGGTGAACAATAATATTTGTCTCTGAATCCCCTTTGGAATGTGATTTTACGTGAAGTAAATGATAATAATCACTATGAAGAAGTTAATCGTGATTGATACACTTTCATAGAATAAACAAGGAAAGCAAACACATCCAAAGACAATGTGTGGAAGAGTGGTGGCTAGATAGAGCCAGTAAATTGGGGCAAATGAATAAATATAAAGGTAAATATTTCCCCTTTGACATGATTGTCAAGTTGTGTCTGACTCTAGGAGTGGTGCTCATCTCTGTTATTAAGCCGAAGAGTCAGTGTTGTCAAAGACGACTGATCATGTGGCTAGCATGATTGCATAGAGTGGTGTTACCTTCCCACCGAAGTGGTACCTATTTATTTATTTGCACTTTTACATGCTTTTGAATTGCTAGGTTGGCAGAAGCTGGGACTAGTGATGGGAGCTCACTCTGTCCCACGGCACTTGGGCCTCAAACTGCCAACCTTGCGATCATCAGTCAGCATTTTAACCGCTGAGCCTCCCACGTCCCACGGTGAATAAATACAAGGCCAGAAAAATACGTGCAGGTTTGTGTTTGAGTGAACAGTGGGAAGATAGCAGATGTGGTTAGGGATACTTTCTATCATTTTTTATCCTCATCATCCTTGACACTTTAAAAATATTTAAAGTGACAAAGAGTTGCTGATCCATTGAAATCTTATATGCCTTAAACTTGATCCTTGCCTCCTTTTTTAGACAATGCAGCAAGTGAAGGTGTGCTGGCCAGCTTCTTCAACAGCCTTTTGAGTAAAAAGACTGGTTCTCCTGGGAGCCCTGGTGCAGGAGGAGTACAGAGTACAGCTAAAAAATCAGGTATTGTTCTGTTTTAAAAGCTAATAAAGAGTCATTCCCGGCCCCTGTTCATTTAAGGGTGTAGCTCACAAGTAATGCTAAACTAGATTTGCAGTCTTTGATATGAAAGGCTTGTTTATCAAATTTTCAGAATATGTATTTAAATCAAGATTCTGCTTCAAGCTATAATGCTTAAAATGTATCATCTCAGCTGTATAGGAAGCAGTGGAAATGGGGATAGCTGGTGGTTTAGGCTTGTTGAGTCACAAAATCATGAATTAGAATTGCATGCAGAGCACCCCATTCTGCCCAGACTAGGGCTGAGCAGTCAAAAATGATATTAGATTATAATTTATATCAGCCCTAGCCAGACCATGGAACATTAGTATAAGAAGCCAAATTTATTGGAGGGCCAAAAAGAACCTAAATCAGTTTACATTATAATGATCCACCCCCCCCCCCAAATCCGGGGCTGTATCTATTTTTACCTAGATTTTAATATAGCTGCTATAAGGAAAAATAAATGCAGTGTTTATATTCTGCTATTCCAGACAGATCAGCCATAAGTAAAATGGATCTTTGAAAGGACAATTATTACAATAATAATAATTATTATTATATTTACATCCCACCCTTTTTCTAAAACTGGGTCTCAGGGCAGCTCACAATATTAAAAATAGTAGTTAAAAGCATACAAAAATAGTACATTACAATAGAATTAAATGATTACAATATTAAAGCAAGTTACATGATAAAATAATAAAATACTATTAAAAAGTTAAAAATGTTAAAAAAAACTTTAAAACAATACAACACCCCATCCCATGCTTTAAAAACTTTCTCTTCCCCAGAGTAGGTTTAGCCTGAGCTAAAGCAACATAATATGAGCTAAAGCAACATAATATGCCTTTCAAATATGTATTTGAAAAGGTCTGATGAAGGAGCTCAGGAGACAGAAATGAAAGTGGAAAAACTACACAGCTCTGTGTGGATCATCTTTCTTAACTGGCCTCAATGTTCTTTTTAAAAAGGCTGGTTGAGTGAGTGAGGGTGGACTGAGGGTCTGGGAAGCTAATATATTCCCTCCTTTCTTTTTCCCAGAGTAGGTTTAACTGGCTGCTCCACAGCTAACCTTGTTGTTCTAATATTTCAGTGAATGTATGTTATTCTCAAGAGGCCTGGGTCTGCTTGAAACTTCAACAGAGCAACGTAGCTCAGAGAATCATATAACCAATTGAGTCTTTCCTTGTTCCTTCCATAGTCCAGAGCAAACAAGCTCCGAGCAACTTAAAAAGCTATTTCCAGTAACTTAAAACCTATTCCCAGTCATCTGTTGAAATTATGAGGGTGCTTGCAACTTTTTGGGTCTGCATTAAGTTAGATCCTAACTGGAGTGATGTTTAGTCCTTATTGGGTTGAAAGTTAATTCATGATACTGATGACTTGGGTTCATTTGTTTCAGACCGTAAGCAGCATAGCCAGTCAGGAGGGTTCTCCCCAGTTGTAGTTCAGCAACTTTTGTATGTCCATTGCTCTTTTCCCTCTTTCCTGGTTGAGTCCATATTGAAATAAATATTTACTTTGTCTAGTGGCAGAGCGAAATATTTTAACACACAAATGAGTTTGTCTCATGGAGAGCTAGATCAGCTCCGGTCTGTGTAACCCCACCTTAATATTCTGTTTTTTATTGTGATAGTAGGATTGTGGACTTCACATGCATGATGAAGGGTACTAACAAAGCTCCTTGATGCTTTTTAGGGCAAAAAACTGTTTTGACAAACGTTCAAGAAGAACTGGACAGAATGACTCGCAAGCCAGACTCTATGGTAACAGCCAACTCCTCTCCGACAGAAAACGAAGCTTGATTATGCTTGAAAGCCGCATATGTAAATGACCAAATAACTATGTATATTGATCTGATAAGACCAGGAGCTCTCTGCTATGGCAGATGCTATAAGTTTTTCTTGGGGCCGGGGGAAATGAAATTTAACCTTCATTGGCTTATCCCAGTATCAAGTGCACATATGGGAAGTTTTGCATATAAAATTCCTCTGTTTTAAAATAACCATTTTAGAATTTAAATAGGGCAATTCTCTTATTTGTGGTGGCAAACGAAGTGGAGCTGCGGTTTTTAGAGAAGAGCACAGAGAGACAAGATGCAGAATTCCTGCTGGAAAGCCCTAGTTACTGCTGGCACTAAGGAAGAATGAAGTACCCTTTTCCAAGTTTACTGGAGTTGGCCATTCAGAACATTGTACTTGGAGAGAATCTGGTGTAGTCAGCGGTTGGTTAAATGAAGAATGTATATAATTCCGCATTCTTTAAAAAGGGGAAATGCAAGGTTCTGCTCAGTAGAGTAAAAAGCATGTTGGAGAGACTGGAGAAAAGCAGTATTGAAGATATATTATCAGATAATCACGTTTTTTAAAAAAGCCTATACAGTTGGGGAGTTGCTCAAAACTTACAACACTGAACATCATGGGAATTATTATTGCTATCAATTGCGTTTTTTGTGTTCTGACAAAGATACATAAAAATAGGATGGGTGCCCTTTTTGTCATAACTGACACAGGGAAAGAAACTTGCTTAGACCAAGTGCCTGGCACAGTGAGAGATGTGTCTTTTAGAAGGTGCTTGAACCTCTTGTGCACTATAGTACAAACAGTCTCTGTTTGTTTAACTTTATTTTAAAATGTGTTAACTTTTGATAGTCATGTTTAATTTTGAATTGGTTTTTTTTTCCTGAGAGCTTCTGCCTAGGATTGTTCCTTCACTCCAAAGTATTCAAACTGCCTGGCCTGTGAAGAAGATCAGGGGACATATCACTTTCCCATAATGAAACACATTACAGAATACAAATCAATATTAGTTTTGGTAGCTAAAAGTTAACTACAAAGCTAAAAACTGAATCCTGCCTTAAGGTTTTTAAAATCTTATGATTTTTCTGGTAAACTTCCAAGAATCTTGTTCCAAGTTGCAGTAAACTAGTATTTTCAGGTTTACACAGATAAACATAGAACTTCATGGTTTTGTTATCTTAATGGTTTACCCCCTCAGTGTAGCTTTTTAAATGTGGAAAGAAATCTGAATGGTTGTCTGTCGTTGGGTTAGTATTTTTAGCCCCTAAGATAAACTCTCAGTTACTGAAATGGCACTTTTGAGTTTCTATATTGAGAGAGAAACACTACCTTTGTTATAGTACTGAACATGTTTATAATCAACATGCAGAAGGGAAAAAACACGCCGTATGAATTATACAGAGTTTACTTTTATTGATGAAGATTTGTGTGCTAGGGTATCTTGTTTCTGAATAGAACACCCCATTATATATGTATGTATATGTATATGTTAAATATACAGAATGAATTGACCACTAACACAGTACTGGATGTAATTGCAAACCCTGTGTTACACAAAGAGGCCATCTCTTTGCTTTTGTAAGTCTGTCTAACACTAATTAGAAGGCTGAGAGTATTTACTTGTATTAACATGAAAGCATGTTCACTTGTGCCAGTTATGTCTCCTTCCGTTTTTTAAACTTCTTTTTAATAAATTTCAACACGTCAGTTACATCCAGAGTTGCCTAGATGTTAAACGGATGATCTATGGCCAAGGGATCTGGTGTGTGATTTTGCTGCCTGTGACAATCTGGCACATGATTTGCCAGACACACACTAACAAAAACTGTAGCCTTGTACCACCCCAGCAGATGTGACTTGCATCCTGACCTTGTGGCTTGCAGCTTTAACTATACTGTTAGGCAGCTGCCACTTTTGTGCCATGTATACACGCGTAGCCAGTTGGCATGCTGGGATGATTGAGTTTACACTGGGTTGTAGCAGAAGGAACTTTACCACCTTCTTCAGTGCTTGCAGAATGGTGATGGCATAGAAGCAGCCTTCTGATGGGCTGGCCAATCCAGAGCTGATTTTGGCTACTTGGAGACTACTTTGGAAGCAAAATGGGCTCATCTGGATCTTGTGATGGGTTGTGGTTCTAGTGCAAGCCTTGGTACCTAACTGCCTCTTTTTAATTAATGTTTTGTCATTCACACAGATGATTCATACTGAGTACCAGTTCTGTGTAAGTGACACAAAATGAATGTTAAATCCACTACAAATGAACACAATCCAACAATATACCACTTTTCCATTGTGCTTGGATCTAAACAAATGTTTGAATCTCCCTCCTTTTTTTCCTTTCTTTTTCTTTTTTTTTTTTTTTGGCAAGTGAATGCTCCTAGTTTCTCAAAGAAAGATAATGTTGTGTTTGCCAAAGTCTAGTAACTTTGAAAAGCTGCACAGTTGTCTTTTTTGGCGTTCTTAAGCATTGGAACCAAAGGCCAAACTGCAAACAGCCTTTACCTTTTAAAAATATAATTAATTTCATTTTCAGGATACATTTTTATGGTAGACTGTTAAAATTAATACACAGCTATATTTATATACGGTATAGTGATTGCACCTACTGTTCATGTTTAAAGTAATAATCTATTGAACTTGAAGAGAAGGCAAATATACAGGATTGGCCCTCCATCAAAATGCTATGGTTATGCTGCTTGATATTTTTTTAAGTTTGCACTTTTTATTGGCATTTTAAAACATGTTTTAAACTGAACAGAAGTTGTTGTATTTAATTTAATTTAACTGCATTAAAAGTGACTGAACTTAACCATATCCATGCTGTAAATGAAAGTTCACTCTCTTATATTACTAAGTTTATTGATGTTTTTAACTTCCATCGAGGACTGCAAATATATCCAACACAACCCTTAGTCCAGTTGTACAGCTTTAACCAGGTGCAGTTATGTTGAACCTTGCTTTCTAGTGCTGGCAAAAAATGAGGACATGTCTTTAATTAATGGCTTCAATAAATACCAACCAAGACTGCTTACCAGAGTTGTGTCTTTACTGTGCAGGACTGTTTTAGAATTGTGGTTTGATGCAAAGGAAGTTTTGAACTCAGCGTACTGTAATATAGGCCTGTTACAGACTGCCAAAATAAAGCTGCTTCAGGTCTCTTTGGAAGCATGCTGTTTAAATGATGCATGCATCCGAAGAATCCGGAAGCTGCACCAAAGCTGCACTCCAGTGCTTAGGAATGGAGTGTGGCTTTGGCGCGACCTCCAGACTCTTAGGACCTAGGCATCATTCAAATAGCATACCTCCAAAGAGACCCAAAGCAGCTTTATTTTGGCAGTCTGTAACAGGCCATAGTCAAATAAATATGCAGATCCAATGAAACTTTCCAGCATCTTGGCCAACAGTGGGCAGTACTGTGCCTTGTAAGGCTCACAAGGAATAAGGTTCCTGTAATCAGACTAAGAACCTCTTTTGTTTGGCTTCCTTCCCACAGTACCCAGCCAGATGCTTGTGGGAAGCTCACAAAGAAGGTAAGAAGAGAATAGCATTTCCCTATTCGATATTCCCAGTACTTTCCATTCAAGTACATGTTCTTATTTCACCTCTCCTTGAAGGACGGTATAGGAAGAGCCCATATCTGGAAAGACATTGCTCCTGTGGTTCTGGTCAAATAGAATTGGTGAAACATGTACTCTTTTTTAGTGTCTACACTATAAAGACCAATGCACTGATCCTTATTTTGCCAATACTCTACAAACATCCAGGATGTTCAGTTCCCCCCTGCTTTCAGACATTAATCCTACTATAACACATAAAGTAGCTAAATTTTATGCAGCAGCAATTAAAATCCAACAGGTAATGACTTGCCCTACAGATTAGTAGTTTAATTTCTAGTTGGTCTTTGTCAGGATGAGCTGGGCTCTGTCCTCTGATTATCTGTATTTTTTAGGTATATCTGTATTTTTATTTTTATGAGTTTTTAAACTGTATATTGTATTTTGTGTGCTGCTGCTGTTGTTATGCTGGATTGTGAGCATAATAAATATATCACAAATGACCACTTGAAGAACTGTAGTTGCAGGTTAGCAACTTGTCCTCCTTCGTGCCTCACGCAAATGAGAAACTAGCAGTACTGAATGCATTGAGCGTTCTCCT
This sequence comes from Sceloporus undulatus, assembly GCF_019175285.1. Classification (NCBI taxonomy): domain Eukaryota; kingdom Metazoa; phylum Chordata; class Lepidosauria; order Squamata; family Phrynosomatidae; genus Sceloporus; species Sceloporus undulatus. The sequence continues at coordinate 8,745,929 of NC_056529.1, read as the reverse complement.
TGGACATGAAGAGATCCAGCTCTGGTTTGCTTCTTTGATGGAAGATTGGTTCTAGCACTTTGGGATGGAGTCACCACTCATATGGTCAAATTTGATGTTGTCCTGTGAGCTTCTGGTAGGACGCTGTCTTCCCAGGGAAGGTATAATGCCAGTACCATGATGCGCTTCTCCATGCACCAGTCCCAGAACCGTAGAGTCAAGGTGAGAAGTGTGGTGAAGCGAGCCCCTCCCTGCCATGTTCAGCTAATACATGACTGTGGTATTGTTGTTCAGTACTTGTATTACCTTGCCAGTAACAGTCTCTTGAATGAGTGGCACACCTGTACTCTCACAAGTTTCAGGGTGTTTATGTGAAGGGTCTCTTTCTCTCTTGACTATAGTCCTTGAATTAACAATTAGTTGGGATGGGTCCCCATCACAACATTGATGCATCTGTTGTGGCCAGAGGCTGGGGTTGTAGTGGAGAGCAACACACATCATTCTGTACATTGGAAGGTGCCAGCCATCAGTGGAAGGTTGACTGGATCATTTCACATTGTGCCATTACAATGTACTGCAAACCTATCTCTCTTTCTTCTAACCTTTCTTTCTGCCAGGGATGTCCTCAGTGAACTGGACAGTCCAAGAAATGAAGGAATGGGTGTGTTTTGGCTTCTTGCTAAGCAACTGATTTTAATAATTTTTAGTTGCTTTAAATATGAAAGCAATGGAAACTGCACAGTGAAATTCATCTGCAATTTAATACCAAATGCTTCAGTGAAAATGCATGTCGCTGACAGGAGGAAAAGAAAAACGCCTGGAGGTTCTTTGGATCATGCAGCTTTTGATCTCACCTAAATTAACAGCCTCCATCTCACATTTTCATGTGATTTTCTGGCTTTCATCTCTTTCCAAAGCCATCCTGAAGAGTGTCTTCTGTTTTTCTCTGCATTATTCTAATATTTATAACCCTATTAGCCATGGATTTTCACACAGAGATTTTAAAACAGACAAATATATACAGTATTTGAATTTGCGCTTTGAAAGGATACGTACTTTGTAGAAATTGGGGTTTTTTAATGTGCTTTATTTATTCATTTATATTCTTCAGCCATGAGTTTCTCTTGTATGCTCATTTGTTTCCAATTGAGGAAGCTAGCAAGGGTAGACCTTGGGAAAAAGAAATCAGGAAACAAAATAAGCTGTTTTGCCAGTAGCTCAAGCCGGTTTTTATTCTTGTGTTACACTCAATAAAAAATGTTCACAATGAAAGAGGAAAAGCAGACTCAAGCTCATAACAATGAATTTGATCTATGATGGCTAACAGAAATGAAACCATTTCTTAGGCTAGCAGATAGTGCTCTTGAAGGAGATTTACATAATTTAGGTCTCTAATTTTTTTCTTTTTAAAAAATCATGTTCCTATTAATGTAACAGACTGAAATGTTTGTTTCCAAAATACGTTTAAAGGGTATGTTTTGCCCATATAAATCATTTTAAAGATTATTTGAGGTCAACCGCAAATGTGTGAGACTTGCGTCGGCCCTGAAAAAAAGATGTATACTTAAAATAAGGAACTTGGAAACTGATATATGAAGAAGCAGTGTATCTGATCTTTGAGCAATGTTCACCTGAAATGCAGCCTGGAGACCATGACATTTTCTTTTTGAACAAGATGTGTAGGTTTTTGCAAAGCTTCTCTGCTTATTACCCGTTAACAATCCATTTCTACAGGCCTGGAGTGCTAAGATAATGTTGTCTATAAGGCTTCTAGCATGTGCACCGGAACTCTGTATACCCTGAACTACATCTCCAGGAGTACTGTATATCAAATATGGTCTTCATAGAAAGTGTGTTGTGAGCCTTCAAGCCATTTCTGACTTACGGCAACTAAGGTGAACCTATCATGGGGCTTTCTTGGTGGAATTCATTCAGAGGGGGTTTGCCTTTGCCTTCCTCTGAGGCTGAGAGAGTGTGACATGCGCAAGGTCACCCACTGGGTTTCCATGTCTGAGCAGGGATTCAATCCCTGGTCTCCCAGAGTCCTAATCTAACACTCTTAACTCTCTACAAGAAAATATATTTGGCTATTTGGAAAATATATCTTCTTTTGTATTATCCACCTATTTCAAACGCAGTTTGACTGCTTCTCTAACCTAACTGCATTTTCTCTGATGCTTTTAATCTGTTTCCATTACAGTCCGCACATCCTTTTAAGAACGTAAAATGAGAAAACCTGGCAATTGCCGCCACTGTCGAGAGTTAGGCTGTCATTTGGAACAAGCTCATTTCTGTAATTGTACCCCGACATGGAAACATTCAGTCTAGACCAAGTTTCTGACTTTTAAGTACCATATTAATACCTTTTTTACCTGTGTGTGTCTATATGTATGTGTGCATGCCTTCAAGTTACCTGTCGACTTACAGAGACCCTGTGAGCTACATAGTTTTCTTACGCAAGGAATACTCAGAGGTGGTTTTGCCAGCTCTTTCCTCTGCTATATAGCTCACAGCACCTGTTTGCTAAAATTGTACACCTCTGAGACTATTTTAAACCAGGGTAGGCACAGTTTAGGCTTGCTGGAACTGCTAGAAACCCACAGTTCGCCAACCAAAGCCAGGAAGGGAGTCTCAGAACTGCAGTACATGGTTCTTCCAAGAACATGTTCCACCTGAGTTTGTACTTAAGCTTGCAGAAACAACCTTGTATACATACAAATCTATTAAATTAGACTGCTGTCAGGAGAGTTTCTTTTGTTAAGTCAGCGAGAAGCTGGAAACCAGAGGCTGAGTTGGGTCCAAAACACGCTGCAAAAATGATCCAGTTTGAGACTGCTTTATCTGCCCTGGCAGATAAAGGGAATAGTGGTTTATTTTTTGGCACCAGAGCTCTCTGATAGAGAAGGCTAAATGTCTCACCAAACTACAGTTCCCCCAATTCCCTAGCATTGAGCCAGGGAAGTTAAAGCGGTCTCAAACTGGATCCTTTCTGCAGTGTGGCTTGGACCACTGGTTTATCTGAAGACCGTCAAGTGATGACAGGCGCAGCTCTTCAGAGTTTCAGGCCGGATTCTTTCCTGGACCTTCTTAGAGATCCCTGCTATTCCTATCTAAATTTTAACTCGCTCCGACTCGGTTTGGCTTCCAAGATCAGATTAAAGGTTTCCTAAACCTTGGCTCAGCCATTAACCTAAATGGAGACTGCAGTTAAGACATCGGAAGAAGGCTAAGGCTTGGAAGGGCATAGAAAATGACGGCAACAAAGATAAATTCCATCACAGTTACTAAAAATATAGAAACATCTTGAATGACAGGTTCTAATGACAGTTTTATCACAAGGTTTAAATGGCTGGATAATGGAAAAAACAACCACTATTAGGATATATCAACAATGTGGAATGACTTTAAAAGCAATGCGACATGATGGTTTTGTCACACTGGAAGTGAATGTCATTGTTGAGATGCTTCCATCCTGAGCCTTTGGGAGTTGGAGCGGCTTTTGAAGACCTGGAAGAATTAATGGAAAGAGATTAAATTAGTCAAATCGATGGAAAATTTGAGAACCCAGAAAAGTAACAGGAAGAGGTCAAACTACTCACATTCTGGGAAATTCCCCGGAAACTGACAACTTTAAACTACATTTCCCAGAATTCCACAGCAGGAACCCAAGCCGGGGCCAAAAACAAACTTAAGAGTTGCCTGAACTGCATACAAAGGATCCCTTGGCGGTTAAAGCAGAGCCACAAGGAAACTACAGTTCCCAGAATTCCATACAAAGGAGGAAAGTGAAGGGGGCGACAAGGAACGACCCTTCCCAGAATTCCACAGCAAGGAGCTGTGGAGGTTAAGAGAGTGTGGTGAAAAGAGGCGGTTCATAGTGTGGAAAGAGCCTTCCTTCCTTTCTGCCTCCTGCGAGAGTGAGGGAAGGGAGCAGCGGGGGAGCCAGGCTCCTGGCTGGCCTAGGCCTGCTTCTCCTGCTTCCTCCTTCCCTCCCTTTCCGCCGCCGAGGAAGAGGCGGGCCCAGCGGAGGGAGCCTCTCCTCCTCCTCCTCCTCGTCCGCAGCCCAGGCCAGCGCCAGGCGGGGACCGGTGCCTGGTGCCTGGTGCTGGGCCTGGCCCTCCTTGGCGCCATGAGGGGGGCCCCGGAGGATCTGGAGGGCGAGGAGGCGGCCTCCAGCAGCTCCATGATCTCCGGCGCCAGCAGCAGCAGCAGCCCCTACCAGCCCACCACGGAGCCCGTCCGGCAGAGCAGCGGCCTCCGCAGCCTTCTCCTCCTCCCCCGGGGCAGCAGCAGCAGCCTCCGCTGCGACGCCCGATACCTCCGCAGCGCCCCCGGAAGGCTCAAGGTCGCCCAGGCGGTGCGTAGCGGGAGAAGCAGCGGGAGACCCTCAGCCCCATCTCTATGAGGGGCTTATTAGGGCTTCCAGAGTGGCCCCGAGGCTGAGAGTGACCCAGGATGAGTCTGGGGCTCTGAGTATGGCTCTGAGGTTAAGTGTTAGAATGGCTCTGAGGCTGAGAGAGTGTGACTGTGGTTAAATGGGACTCTAAGAAAGTGGGACTCTGAGGCTGAGTATTTATTTATGTATAGTATTTTTACCCCACTCTTCAGCCAAAAGGCTGAGTAGGACTCCGGGGCTGAGAGAGACGGAGGCTGAGAGTGCAACTCTGAGGCTGAGAGAATGTGGCTCTGAGGTTGTGACTCTGAGGCTGAGAGAGACGGAGGCTGAGAGTGCAACTCTGAGGCTGAGAGAATGGCTCTGAGGTTGAGAGAGTGTGACTCTGAGGCTGAATATGCCTGAGGCTGAGAGAATGTGACTCTGAGGTTAAGTGTGACTAAGAAAGAGTGACTCTGAGGCTGAATATGCCTGAGGCTGAGAGAGTGTGACTCTGAAGTTAAGTATAACTGAGAGAGAGTCTGGCAGGCATTAGATATTTCTCCTTCCTTCTCAGATTTAGTCCTGCTGGCTAAAGATCTGGCTCAGGGAGTGTAAGGGAGCAGCCAGATAGCAAGCCACATTCTCCATGTTTGCTGGAGCCTATCTGGCTTTGCAAGGGCCTCTGTGTGGCTGGTTGAACAAATAACCGGTGAAAGGTAACCGTTGGCCCTCTTCTGATCCCTTTTTTGTTGTCCCAAGGTGTGTTAGGGAGCTGTGTTTGCAGCGTATGTTTCATTTGGATTCAACCACTGTGAGCATCCCTGTCACTATCTTATTCCATTTAATGTAGAGATGGATACAGAGTACCTTGGGATCTATTGGGAGAGCTGTCAAGCGGTTCTGGCTTTCACTTAATAAACTGTAGGAATGACAGTAGGAATGATGGTGAAACGAAGAACACCTTGGAGAATGTACTTGTCCATTGAAAGGCGGTTAGTTCATTTCTGGTGCTAAGCGTGGTTTGATCATTGGGCTGTGATTCTGGAGAGCTGGCTCTGAATGTGGCTGAGCCATGGAAACCCACTTGGGCAAATCTGGTTGATGGATCTGGGGTCTAGTAAAGAAACGCCAGTTAGATCTAATGAATCCACCCTTTGTTTATATGAGTCTGGTGAGGTAAGTGGCTTTGCCTAGGAAAGCCTTTCTTCCAGTAGAGCAGGTAGAATAATACAGAATATTGGGGCATATTTAATTAAAATGAAGCCCCTTGGTAACCAAAGGCGCATGCTTTCTATGTTGCATAGACCGGCAGCATTAAAATTCTTGTCTCTTTTTCTGTTTACGTTGGAATAGAAACAGATGCAGCAAGAAGAATCAAGAGAGGTTTTATGCTTCAGCTGCTGAGATGGGAATTTAGCCTTCTTAGCTACTGCCTACGGACGGTTTTTAATTCACTTCATATTGATTTCCTTTGTATGCTGCCTTTCCCCTGGAAAGGGGCCCAAGGTATTAGAACACATTTAGAAATGTGTGTTCTTAATGCAAATGATTTGCTTGGCCATCTTTCCCTCTACTTTTGATTTGATTGGATTGTACAGTTTGGGATGCTCACTGCCATGTTATAGGAAAGCATCTTCCACATTCAAAGGTATAGCCGTCTTAGTCTGTCCACTTCCTCAGCATCTTCCTCCGTCCAAAAGCATCTGAGGAAGTAGACTGAGGTCTACAAAAGCTCATGCTGCCAACTTCTCCCTTTCAGTTAGTGTCAAAGGTACGACAAGAGCTCTCTACATCTTAAACACTGTGACTTGAAGCACTGTGACATGTGAAATGTTAAAAATTCAGACAGTGGAAACATTTTGCTTTTGAAGCGTAATTTAAAACACATTTGTGCAGCTTTGTTTCAGCCGAGAGGAGAAGGTGATTTTTAAAATTCCTCTGCAGAAGGTCCTGATGTGTATTGGTTTTGTTTTAATTGCAGCCGAGAGCTAATGTTTGACTTGTCTGTGTGTTTATCTGTATCTCCCTCTATAGAATCGCACCTTGTTTAAGCATGTCACGTTCTATAGATGGTGGCAGGGAGTGCCTGTTTTGAATTGTTAGCTATGGGCTATCTGGTTGAATGTACTATTGCCAATATATTGAACATGTTGAAGTAATTTGCTGCAGAGGTCTCTATTGCTCTGCCCTATTATTTGCATACATGGGCACATGCGGGCTGCACAGCAAGTCATTTCAGTTGGCATACTAGTCTTGTAGACAGTTTTAAGGACAATATTGACATTACAAATACATTGACTCTTCCCACCCTCTTCTTGACTTGATTTAAAAGTGAGTTTTCTATGTCCCTAGGCCCTCTATTCTCAAAGGAAACCTTTCCTGTTTGGAATGGGATGCAATAGAGAAATAGACCCAGTACTCATGTTTGCAGTAGGAGGATTCTTATCTGTCCAGCAAATACTCATCACATATCCCTGGTTTGCATAAATCTACAGATTGCATGAATAACTTGTCTATAAGGGAGCAGATCTTTAAGGGAGCTTTCTGTATGTTTACAATGTAGGGCTTTGCGGGTTTTTTTTAATGAACCCTACAGTTTTTCTATATGACTGACTCAATATTAAAGTCAGAAGTTGACATTCACATGTTGTCAGCGTAAGACTGAAGTTCTTACTATGGTTTGTGGCTTCTGCAGAATTTGATCCAAAGGGAGCCATTCTAATGGGTCATATTGCTGTACCAAAAGCAGTCGCATTGTCTGTGCAAATGCTTTTGAGTCCCTTTTCCTTGGGATCAGTACAAAATGGTGGAATGGCTTACCTAGGCATACACTGGGCCCTTGTTATCCACTGGGGTTTGGTTCGTGGACACCTACACACACACACACACACACATACCAAAATCTGTGGATACTCAAGTCACATTTAATACAGTGACGTGGTAAAATGATGTCCCTTATATAAAATGGCAAAATCAAGGTTTGCTTTTTGAAATGTATATATTTTTAAAAACATTTTCAAACTATGGAGGGTTGAATTTCTGGATAAGAAATCTGTGCGTACAGAGGGCCAACTGTATTTGTTTTATAGTGCCTACATTGCTAATTTCTAGGCTCATTCAAAACAGGGCTGGGAATTGGTTGGCCTGCCAGATGTTATTGAAATGTGATTCCCAGAGCCAATAGTTAGGAATGATGGGAATTGCAGTCAAACCACATCTGGACAGCAAACCTGGGTCAATGCAGCCCTGGTTAAACCATTGGCTGACCCTGTTTTAAAACTTACTTATTTGCCACAACATGTGAAACGGGGGCTTGCTGTATTTGTTGTTATTGATTACAGTACTTTCCGCTGTTGCTTTCTTCTTTTCAGTATTTTATTGTCTTTTTATATGATTGTTTTTCTAGTGTGATATTTAAAAATTTGTCTGTAAACCTTCTATAGAGCCTGAAATAATGAATATATATTATGTAAATTAAAATTGTGGACATATGGTTTAACCAGCTGGATATATCTGAATTCATTCACAGTTTTTGATCCAGTATTAACAGCTTGAACCAATAACGTATTGTTTGTAGTGGCAAAGCATTAGACACACATTGCTTGCTCATTCTAGTGGTCTGTTCTGCGCTTGCACTGGACACCACCCACCTTTTCATACTATCAGATAAAACTATTTTAGTATGTTTACAATTGCATTCTGAATGCCCCGAATTCTATGTTATGGTTATATATAACAGTGTTGCATTATCCAAGCTGATGGCATCTCTTTATATTTTTCCTTTTCTTTTCAACTGGACCCTGTCAGACTGGATATTCACTGGCATCATGTATGTTAGCTCTGGCAGTATTGTTAGCACCCTTAATGAGACATTCAAAAAAGAAGGTGCCAGAGAAGAAAAATAGGTGCTGGAAAGAATAGCAAGAGTGAAAAAGAATTGTGGAAGTAGTGTTCAGTTGCAGTATGCTTCATTCTGGGGTATTTATTTTGGCCACAGATGTCTGGTCAGACAACTAGGATCAGCGTACTATATTAAAATAAAAGTGGAAAAGATCTTGAAACGCATGGGAGGCAAAGCTGAAATATTTAGCTTCTTCTTTGTGGTCTCTGTGACTTACACATATATGGGTGACTGTGCCTGCGCAGATCACCATTTGGGACTTTCTAGAGCTAGAAAAAAGACTTTGGCCTGTTACAGACTGCCAAAATAAAGCTGCTTCGGGTCTCTTTGGAGGTATGCTATTGACACACATGCATGCATGCATCCTAAGAATCCAGAAACTGCACCAAAGCTGCACTTAGGAATGGAGTGTGGCTTTGGCGCGACCTCCGGACTCTTAGGACCCATGCATCACTTAAATAGCATACCTCCAAAGAGACCAGAAGCAGCTTTATTCTGGCAGTCTGTAACAGGCCTTTGACTTTGCGTCTGCCCAGCTCCATACAGTCCTATCCGTTGGTTCCTGCCCATATTCCTCAGTTCCTTTTCATCTGTAGCTACAGCAGCATCTTTCATTTTTGACCAAGATTTGTTTGACCATTCTCTTCCAAAACGTTATGGTTTGACTCATCTGAGAAAGTAGACTGATGTCTGAGAAAGCTCATGCTGCCCACTTCTTTCTTTCAGTGAGTCTCAAAGGTGCTACAAGGTCTCTCTACACATTTATGGTTTGACTTTGGCTTTCTGGAGTATTCTTCATCTCTGCCCCTCTACCTTCTTCATAGCACAGCCATGTCCTCGATTGACCCCTTCAAGAAGTGTCCCATGTTCGGTGCCAAGATGCCGGACTGGGATGGGCATCTCCAGGATGTCTACTCTGGCTTGAGGAGGCTCATAATATTGTCTTCTACATCCATTGCAAAGCCTTCACTCCGCAGGCTTGCAAAAACTGGTCCTCCTGGCTTAGGTCCCAGCACAGGGAGCAGAAGGAGAGCTGTGTCTGGGAGGACATCCTTCACAGCTAACAAACAAACAAACAAACAAAAAGAACAGCTAAGCTTGTAACTCCCTAAAAAAAGGAAAGAAACCAGTTTAGTGTGGTGTGACTTGTTTTTGAGAAAACCATTCTTAATTTAGTAATTACAACATTCCTTCTAAAGTGTTTACAAAATCACTGTTTAATAATCTGTTCTAGAATATGTCTTGGCATCGATGTCAAGATGTCTGGTTCCTAGTTATTTATTCATTGAATTTTCAGTTGTTTCTCTCCAAAAGGATGGGGAAAGTACAGTCTGTGGGCCACTTGTGGCATTTGAACCCCTTTTTGCAGACATTATTCCCCTCCATGATATCTTAGGTCACTTTTTGTCTGGGTTGTTTTTGTCCCCAAAACCATCCAAAGGAAACCTGTTACTGTAAAATGCAACAGCTTTGCTTCAACACTCCCAACACTGAAAAATGACCAGAAATGAAACCCACTAATTGACGTCATATCACATCCATTTTTAGTTACCCTGCCCACTAGGCTGTTGCCCCCCTCTGCTCTGAATCCAACTGTTATCTAAGCTTCCCATTCTTTAGTGTGCTTGCTTTGAAGCAAGTACTCTTAGAGATATGTGTTCGAGTCTGGCAACTTGGGCATTGATTTTTTTTCTCATAACAGCAATTCAAGTATTATTTAAGTTCATTATTTCATGAATGGAATGCACATTTGTGGTTTGATGTGGTGCATTTCACTTGAACTGTCAATACAGTCATTAAATAGCAAAAGGAATACTGTGCGCTTAAGAACAGCTATTCTTCTAGTTGTGCGGTTCCTAGTTTGACCCCACATCTCTATTTATCACTGAAAGTTATTTTTTTGGGGGGGGGGGTTATAGAAATCATAATTCACACATAATACTAACTTGATATTTGCACCCTTCTGTGAGGCTTAATAGTAGAAAGTAAAACCTCCAGGAGGTCTGTTGATCATTTTTGTTTTACCCTTGGGAATATCTTTTATTGCTGTACCTTAGCCACAGACAGTGCTTTCCTCCCTAAAGTAAATGTGGGACTGTCTTTAGAAACAGCAGCGCAAGCTTGATACTCCAAAGCATTTTGATAAACTGGCAGTACTTTTAATATTGTGGCCAGCATCTTTTCCACCCAAGCTTCAGTTTTTGCAGTACGTATAGACTATTTTGCCTTTTAAGGCATGGCATCCAGGGGGTCCATCAGAGTTCAGATTTTGGATTCTTGGGATTATGGCTGCTTTTCTTTGCACTGTTAAAATTCTTTTTCTAGCGGGTTCCTTCCAGGCCACACTGTGCTCCTGATTATTTCCTCATTAAAATTCCTCTCTTCTTCTGGCACCGGAAGTTGGATACTCGATATTTACTTATGCTAAATCTTAAATAAGTGAGGGTTTGAGGGGTAAATCATGGTTGGATTTTGTATTAGCCCTTTGGCAAAATGACACTCCTTGTCGTTGGGTGGCAAACAGGAACTCTGTCCTTTTCCAGTTTATTCTGTTGCACTCCTTTTTCCCTTTGGGTCTTCCAGTTCCCCATCCTTGGGTTTCTGCAAGGTATGCACTAAGGCTCTCCCACCAACTATTCTTTTTCCCAGGAGGTGAGGTTACTCCTGCAAACCTCATTTTCCCCAGAAGACACTAATACCTTCCCTTATGTGAATAGTGCCATCCTGGCATGTACCTCTTTAAAGGAGAGCAAGGCACTGCAAAGTGTAGGACATTCAAGAAAATTGTAGGGCATGTCCAAATAAAAGCTAAAAACACTCATATAAATATAAAAATGCATGGCAAATGGAGGGCATTTTGGGATTCCACATAGACAGAAGGTTGAAATGTAATCTATGTCCTGGAAAAGGAGGACATCTGGTCACCCTGGGCATATAAAGACTGACACTATCTGAATGCAAGATATTAAGAGAAACCAACAATGAAATGTTGCAGTATGGTGTACTCTCTGTTGAGAACTGCAGCCATTACTTCCCCCTTTCACCCACCATTTCATACCCACAGGGCATGCTCAGTCCTTATTAGACTGTTTCTCCTTCACATTGGCGCATTTGTTACGTTTGCCTGTTTTTCCCGGATTCTTTTTCCTCCGGAGGGAAGCCTTTTTGGGCGGTCTGTCCCAGGCCTTATACATGTGTATATACAGTACACCACAAATTATGGGTACCGTAAATACCCCCCAAAAGTGGATTGGCTCACATTATATTTTTTTATTGTGAGAAAGAATTACACATGAAGGTGCTCTTTAAACCACTTTGAGAGTTATCACACTAGCAGAACAAATTGCATGAACTTCTTTCTTGGGTTCCTTGTGTACATGATGGCAGTACAATACTTCTTTTTTAAAAAAGGACTTGAATGCATAAAGTATTTGTGCAAATCCATCCCTGATGCAGACAGATGTGAAATGAATCAATTTTCTTTTTTGCTTTGACAAAAGATAGTTTTTTTCTTGGAGAAACAGTGCCGCTTTGAAAAGACTGTTATTGAGACTATTTGTATTTGTGCCAGCTGCTTTAGCTGTGAGGAAATGCATCTACTTTACAAGGTATGAGACTTACTTTGAACTGGCCAAGCTAAATTAGAACAGTAAATCTAAATTTGAATGTGAGAGAGGTTTTTAATGCTTTTGAGGAGGTGTAAATGGAATGCTCCCCACATTTCAGTGCCGTACATGACTACTGGTTGTGCTGTGCTACTAAATTATGGTATAGTGACATTCTTACCGAAATATTGTGGGTATTCCTAAGCAGGAAAAATGTTGACTATTCAGTGGTTTTCTAAAATCATGAGTTAGTATGACATTGAACCACACAATAAGTCTTTTTGTAGGCCCTTTCAGATAAACAGGAAGGCTGTTGTTTTTTAAAGAAATCATAATGGAACCATTTTTAGTGCTTATGTTGCTCAATTTATCAAAAAATAAAACACAGCAAATTGAATTGGGGGAAGGTAGTGGCACTGAGCCTTACAAAGACTTCTGCTGAGGTTAAATATGTATTGCAGTAAATTCTTCTCATTTTGATTAAATGCCAACAAGTAGTATTTAGTGTGGATGCTTTGCTGAAATATACCTGGTACAACAGATACAGCTCATTTACAGCTCACTCCTAAGCATGTTTACAAGTGAGTAAATCCTGAATTCCTGGGAACAGGATTAGCCATAGGGACTATGAAGGAAAAAAGAGAGAGCCTGTATGTGCAGCAACATCGTTTTGCATGGGGTGAAATATTTGAGCAAAATTAGTTGCAGTACAGTATTTGATCCAGTTCAACTATAAAGGATCTTGAAAAATTAGATTCTTTTGAATAAATGAAGGGATTTGGAGAATTGAGGACAGTTTTATACTTAATGCCACATTATACTGGTCTTACTATAGCATCTATTTTTGCTTTTCCACCATAGTGAAACCTCTTCTAGCGATAAGTGCATGGCACATCACTGGTTGGCATGATCAAGGGAAAAGCAAGGCAGAAGATTTAATGATTATTTACACCAGTAATGGAGAAGTTGTAGTCCTCCAGATGTTTTTAGTTTGCAACTCTCATAGTCCTTCATCTGGAGGGCCAAAGCTGCCCAACTCTCACGTACAGCATGCTTTAAAATATTGCAATAGCCTTTTCAGAGGAACAGTTCTGCTTTATCTCCCATATGTCCCATATCTCCTTTTGTGTCGTGTCTTCTTAGATTGTAAGCCTGAGGGCAGGGAACTGTCTAACTAAAAGATTGTATGTACAGCGCTGTGTAAATGTACAGCGCTTTATAAATAAAGGATAATAATAATAATAATAATAATAATAATAATAATAATAATAATAATAATATGATGTCCCTTTGAGTTTTGTATGTGCTCAGCTGAGACTCCTGCTTCCCCGGGAAACAAATTTAGCGGGAAAGATTTAAGTGTAAATGTACTGCTGCCATCTTACATTGGACTAGTTGATTTTGTAGGAGGAAGTCATGTGATCTTTTGGGTTAATGTGTCCTATGGGATTCCACACGTTGTCTGGTTTTAGACGACACAGGGCTAAATACCTGGGGCAAGATTCGGCCCTATCCTGTCTGTTTAAACACAGATCCAGATGATCTGGCCCAATCCCGGGTAAAGAACCTTTACTCCAGGATGAAAAAGACCTGCTTTTGGACAGAGTTTCCTTGAAACTTTGCTGCAAAACTGGGCTGTTTAGACCCCCACTCCATTGCTCCTTATCTGATGCTATTTTAAATCCTCTAGTGCCATCCTACAGAATCCCGGGATTGTCATTTTACAAGATCTTCTAGCCTCTGTAGTTGTAGCCCAACAGTTAAAGTGGTATCAATCTGCATTATTTCTACAGTGTAGATGCACCCCAATGAATTCAGGGGAACTTATTCCCAAGTAAATGGCCACAGGACTGAAGCCTCTAAACATGCTTTGGTATATCACACATGCAAGCTTCTTGACTTCTTCATTTAAATAAAGAATCCTGTTTAAATTGTATTGTACATTCTTGACTGTCAAAATCCTAGTGAACATTTGAGGATAACTTCTGACTATTTTCAGAACGTTTCCAAACTACTGTATTTATATTTTCTCATTTTCCTCTCTCTAGGTTTTGGCACTGATTTCCTTCATCTGCATAGAGACAATCATGGAATGTTCCCCTTGTGAAGGCCTATACTTCTTTGAATTTGTCAGCTGCAGTGCATCAGTAGTTACTGGAGTTCTGTTGCTTATGTTCAGTTTAAATCTCCATGCAAGAATACCACAGATCAACTGGAACATTACAGTAAGTTCTCATCCAAACCTTCACTTTATAAAAATAGCTGAATAAACATTTGAAGGCTGGATTTTAAACTCTGTTTGCTTCATGCAGAAACTTGAGACTTTACATAAATGTTCTTTGCACCAAAGAGAATATGTGTGCTGCTTTTTATTCAGTATGAAGCTCACTGGTGTAATAACTGTTATGAAATATTGGATGTTAAAGCCTATAAAGCTGAAATTGTGTTCAGAAACATTTTTTCCTGTGTAAGGCAGGATTTTCCTCAATGTAAGTATTGTTCACACTTGAGGAAAACTCAGCCTGCAGTTTTCAGACTATGTTTAATATCAACACATGGTTTAAAAATTAAGTAGAAATTAAGTTATCCCTTAAATCAATAAGCCGCTGATATACACTGTTCTAACAGCAGGGCCCTATTTTGAAATTAATTTATTTGCTTAGTGTCCATGGAGATGCCCTATATATTTATTATCTGCTTCACACTTATGGCACATGCTAGTTTGTTACCTTTTTATTGGATGTGGTCTTATACTTTTAATACTAGTGTGAACAAGCAATTGGCAGGGGAAACTTTCCATGGTTTAGTGACCATTAGTTGAAAAAGTTAAATTTTTGCATGTCAACTTAGAGGAGCAGGTTCAGTCAAGAAAGTGGCAAGCAATCAGGTGCAGGATCCATTGGTTACACTTGTTTGTTCCCCTCTTTTGTTCTAGTTGTACCTAATGGCTACAGTATTTCTTATTTAAATTTGAGCAACCAAATCCAAAATGCCATTTTATGCTGCCTTCCTAGCTGATGGGATTCTATTGGATTCTTGCAGTATACCTGGCTTTCAGTTGGTTCCTCTTGACAACTCCCAAGTGGCTCCTCACTTGTTCTTTTGTGTTACATGTCTTCTAGTCTTTTAATGGTGTGAATGAGCTGCTGGCAGCTTGGAACATGAAGTCTTAAATTTCTAAACAAACTCAATAAAGCAGCGTTTATTCCACTTTCTTAGAGCAGTTGCATTTTGGCTTGATTAAACGCCTGGAAGAGTTAAAATGGTGTAGCGTCATGATACTCTTTCTCTGCTGGTAGCCAGAAGCAGTCACCAGGCCAGTCATTAATAGTTGTAATCCTTAATTGCTGCTAGTCTGTAAATAAGACCACTGTATTTTGAGATTCTACTTGTCTACTTGTCTCATTTGCCTTTATGATGTTGTTGTGGGGCTTCAAGTCATTTCCGACTTATGGAGATCCTAAGAAAACCCACAGAATTTGCTTGGTAAGATTTGTTCAGAGAGGGTTTGCCTTTTCCTTCCTCTGAGACTGAGATAGTGTGACTTGTCCCAGGTCACATTTGCCTTACTGTGTATGAAAATACTCTTTAATTATTGTCAATAGCAGCACTGAAAGAAAAATGCTGTAGAATGATTTTTTTTTTATTTTGCATGTGTTCTGGTTTTATTATAATTGGGAAGTTGTGTATCATCTGAAATAGTGTAAAAAACTACAGCACATGGAAGGTGAAGCGTGTAAATTACTTCTCTTATGGCATATTAGATTGTCAAGGGAAACGAGAGTTGAAGTCCTGCTTATGTCTTAGATTGACAGCTTTGCTATGAGAATCTGCAAAAAAACCAAGAGTGGAAATTTCCATTCTCCTTTGTGCTTCTCAACAAATAGACTCAGCTCTGCAAGGATTTGTGCAAGTAGCATCAAGGAATGCAATGGACCTTTGAACAGATGTTCACAATGAGTTTGCATTCACTCATCGTACTGGATTATTGTATTGCTGCAGGTAGACCATTATGTAATGTAATTGATATAGTTCCTTTTCTCCATTCCCAAGTCATTGGCTCAGTTAGATTTCATAGAATGAAGGACAGCTATTTCTGACGACAGTAAGATTCAGCAAATGTTTTGATGTTATGTCTCAGCCCAGGAAAGCCTTATACTTTTAATTAAAAAATATTGAACACTTAACTCTTGTACTAGCTGTGCTGGCCTCTGCTTTTTAGTATTTAATGCTAGCAGTGTGTTGTACAAAACATCAAGTGTTCTTTGTTCCTGTCCAGAAGACTTGCTGTTCAAGCAGAAATTCTGGAATGTATGGATGATAATCAAAAAGGATGCAAAGAAGCAGCAAGCATAATGATAGCAGGGGGCTGACTAATACTGGAAGTCTACTTGAAAACAAATGTCTCTTATTGCTGTATATATTCGACTATAAGTCGACCTCATATATAAGTCAGGGGGGCAAGTGTTGGGTCCAAAATTATGGATTTTAATATGACCCATTTCTAAGTTGAGGGTATTTAGGGGCATCTAACAAAGGATCTAAAGGATGAAGCAAAGGGAAACAATGCCAAGGGTCTTACAAAGGTTTAGCAGGCATAAATGTTTGTAGTTTTTTGTGGGTTTTTGGGGCTATGTGGCCATGTTCTAGCAGAGTTTCTTTCTGACGTTCCTCCAGCATCTGTGCCTGGCATCTTCAGAGAATGCTTTGCCTGGAAAAATTGGGTGCATATATACTGTGTGAGCCTGGGAATGCAGGAGTGATTTGCATGAGTATTGTTCTGTGTTGAAAGATAGGATGTTGAAGAGAAGATGGCTGGTTCAGATATATAGAGTAGAAGGTAGGAAACCAGGAATGAGAAAAGTGGCCTGCTCTTTGCTATGAGCCAAAGTAAAACTGTTTCTCCTTGTAATACATTTATGACATAATTCCATATGTAGGGGATACATATATCAAACAGAATTCTGAAACTGATCCAAGCTCTAGAGCTTGGAAATGTTATTTTTTTGGTGGAGGAGCTAAAACTCCTAATGCCCATGTTGGCTGAGGCATCCTGGGAGGTCTAGTCCAAAAAAGTAACCTTTAGATACTTTGGCCCCAAGAAATTGTGTTTTGAAAAGCCATTTATAATGGTGTGAAACACTGTCTCAAATGAGATGATTTTGTGGAAGGATAATGCGGTGACTGCAACTATTAATTTATCTCTAAATAAAATTTCTTTCTTATCTCTTTGTTTCATTTAGACCTTATTTCCTTGCTTTTTTAAAACAAGACTTCATATGGTTTTGTGTGTAGAAATATAAGAATATTTTCAAGAGGAAATCTTATTATGATGTGCCATTATATTCTGGCTTTGGCTAAATCTGCTTGGCTCTTGGCTTATGTCTAACATAAACACAAGACCCATAATTGCCAGCCATATAAGAAAATCAGTGTGCTTATTCTGAATTTTAAATTATATTTTGCAAACTGCAAGATCAGCTTAGCCTTTGTTCCTTCTCTCCACCATTTCTGGCCTCCATCTTGTAATGGAAAGTTTTGGCATTTCACCTTCACTGTGCCTGAAAATTAAATTGAGCTGCTTTGCTTTGAGCTGAGAGGTATTGTAATAGAAGTGCCCTGGTAGCAAAAACAAAAGTAATGTTCAGATTTATTTTCTACTAGTGTAATTAAATACTTTATTTTCAGATGTCAGGATTATATGAAATCATATAAAAGAAGTGGCTTCTTTCTAGACCTGTAGCCTCCTTCAGCTGATATGTGGCATGAAGACTGAAAAGATGTTTTTCTTCACATTTATCAAGAAAGACGAAGCCATTTGTTTATATACTTTGTTAGAATCATAGAATCATAGAGTTGAAAGAGACCGCAAGGGCCATCTAGTCCAACCCCCTGCCATGCAGGAAATCTCAATCAAAGAATCCCTGACAGAAGGCCATCCAGCCTGTGTTTAAAGACCTCTAAGGAAGGAGGCTCCACTACACTCTGAGGGAGTGTGTTCCACTGTCGAACAACCCTTAGGAGGGATTTTTTTTATATCTCTTACTTTAAATGCCAGTAGCCTTTTAGATTAAAACATAGAGAAGGTATGCGTGAGGAAATCATGAGTAGCAACAAAAGCAGAAGAAAGAAAGGATAGGAAGGAAGATGGTGAAGAAGATGAAGCTATTGGATATGGCAAAGACTTGTAACCAAATGTAGAAGCTCATATAGCACCCAAGGTGGATTCTAGGTGATCTAAGATATTTCTTGCCCTGTGCTTACTTCTTAAATAAGAGATTTAGGAGTTAATTTTTTTCTAAGGGTAGGTTGGATATTGACGGTGGCTCAGGTGCCCTAAGTATGCTTTAAGATTAACCCTGTTTTAGCATTTAGCGCTGAAACTTGATATTAGATTAGACAAACTTCTGCAGCAGAGATTTAATAAGCTTTGGTTCCAATTAAATTCTACAGCTTATTTTAGTTTTCACCAGTTGGCTGCTTTGCCATTCCCTACAAGAGGTTTCTAATTCCTATAGACTGGATAATGAAGGGCTGTATGACGTATGTTACCAAGGTGGGGGGCCAGCATGGATATTTAAAAGGTAATTCATCTAGGTGACTTTTTGATGCTGTACGCTCCCAAGATGCCCAGAAGATGCCCAGCCAGCTATATGGGGATGGTTTCAAGCTGCTCCAGGGGTGTGGCATTTGACAACGCAAGCCCCTGGAGTGCACAGAAGTCATCCTGGGGTTGAGCCATGGGTGCCAAAGGCAGCCCTTTACCGGCCCAAAAAGGAGGAGAGTGGCTAAGGAATGAGGGACAGGCAGATAGGACCAGATCAGAGCGTGTGACAGCTCAGGTGGCCTGGAGCAAGGGAAAGCAAGGACTGACAGAGGCCCCAGAGAGGAATGGGGGAGGCGTTGGAGAAGGTGGAAAGCAACAAGGGAAGGACAACATTATGGGGGTAGGAAACCCCTCAGGGCAACCTGCCTGGCCTGGAGGAATAAGATAGCTGAGAGGAAGAAGGGAAGAGAAGTCCAGGTGGAGCTGTGTGAGGGGAATTAGATGTCTGGAGAAGTTTGAGTGGGAGGACATGGAAAAGGGACACTTTATTAGCAAGGCATCTATCTGCGGTTGAATGTTTTCATAAATGATTGGAGAGCGTTGATTTACAAACACTTTTCTCGCTCTTTCGTTCCTGAACTCCTGATCTCCAAGGGCATTAAAAGGCTAAGCATTAACAGGGTACCAGTGTGGTAAAATTACTGGTGGTTGATGGATTCCCATGTTAGGGTGGTCCCAAACCCCTGCTGGTGGGGTGCTCTAATCTAGTTGACACTAGCAGTTGGATATAGGATCATGTCTTTATGATGCTCACGTGTATAAAGGGCATTTCAGCAGCTCATAATTTAGGGTAAACCATAGTTGATAAACTGAAACCATGATGCTGACTTTTTCACTGGTATTGCCTTCTACCGGAAAGTGGAGGCATCATCTTTGTGCTCAGTACAATTACATAATATCTCAGCAATAGTAGGCTTGACGCAATAATTTTGTCTGTCCGAGCCAAGTTGTTGTGAAATATGGGGATTGAGCCGGAGCTTCTATACATGTGTGATGTTTGCAAAGTCAGTTAGAAAAGGAATTAATAATGAATGATTGTTGCACCTTTCTGTTTGTGAAGATGTTATAATTATGTTACATGTGTGGTAATGGCATTGGAATCACTTGGACCCCATGTACATTTTGTGTAGGGTTTTGCATTTTATATAATGTGATGTTCTTGACCCTGATGGCTAATGTGCCATCTGTGTATGCTTTTAAAACATGTAAATGCTGTCATTATTAACGTCAATGAAATGTTTTATTTGTACAGCTCTCTTAGGATATGTTTCATCCTACACCAGATTAATACAAATATTTTTTCTGGTGATGAAAGTGAAAGCATAGTTGGAAAATGTCTTATCTTTTTCATGGACTTAACTGTTGCTTAGCAATAAAGTCTAAATGCTTCCAAGTTTGCAACATTACAAACCATGCCTTTAACATATTGCTGTGGGCATTACTACATTTCTGTGGCGTTACAGATATAAAGGAGATTTGTTTAGAACTTTATTGACTTGCCAGTACAAAAATAATAATGTGAAGCATTCAAACTCATAATGATCTACACATATATTTTCTATAGCATGCACACAGAAACATGAACACCATTGCCAACAAATTTGGCAACGCCTTTAGGAACACAAACTATATTTCTGAACATTAATTCCTAAGAATTCTAAAGTCACCGCAATTCTCCTCTATTGCGTGGAGAATGTGTGTGCATACATGTGAGTACAGAATCTGAACTTCTTACTCAAATAGACTCAATATATATTACAGATGTCTTATATTATATAATACAATAGATGCATGTGGTAAGCATATGAGTAACCTTCTGGATTCCAGTGAGCAAGCAATCAAAGTGAAATCTATATATAGTCCATAGCTAGGCCGTAAAACATTTTTGTGGCTGGAGGAGCAAAGACTGGTTTGGGTTGAGTAGACATGTTGCCCAGAGGTTCATCATTTGGAATGGAAGAAGGTGTTCTCTTTTTTAAAAGTTACAAAAAGCATTGCTGAAAAACTAGTAAATGGTATTTCTGTTCAAAATAGTGCAGAATTTATCTGTTAGTGTGTTCTGTGTAGTTGTTTCTCCTGCACACAGAACTCATTGTGTGTAAACTGAGCCTTCTTCTGCTTTATACACCTGGTTGACATTGGCATCGTGAAATAACTTCTCTAATTCTGTTTTAATAGGATTTGGTCAATACTGGACTCTGCACTTTCTTCTTTTTCATTGCATCTGTAGTACTTGCAACTCTAAACCATAAAAAAGGAGCAGAAATTGCAGCTGTGGTAAGAGAGTTTTCATTCTTTTGAAGGAAAATCAAAGTGTAATCTGTGTTGTCATCATTGCACGTTGTTTGTTTCTCATTCTGTAAACTTACTCTTTCACTCTCTTAAGGGAGCTGAAGACTACTCCTATTTGCAGTCAGTGAACTGACCGTGCACTCATTGTGCTTTGCCTATTGTTGCAACATGCTAGGCCAGCTAATACTTGACAAGTGTTGAATCGTGGAGTTGCAAGTGACCTAAGGGTATTATATCAAAATCACCATATTTGCCCACTTTCCATAGCTAGCTCCCCATCCATTGGTTTAGGTCATTCTTGAGAATATTCTGTTAATATTAATGAGCTGGTGGTAATTATATAATATTTTTAATGGGATTTTCTTGGAAAACTGTTCATGTGTTGCCTTTAATCCAGTAAGCCATTATCCAGTGAGCCTTCCTTGTTCAGTCTTACCTGACATCTGTTTATTGGACCTCCTAACTGCATGTTAATTTCTGTATTACTATAATATTTTATGGTTTATTGATGTACAACATTGATACTTTTCAATATAAGTGATGGTCGTATATTTGCAAATAAATATAGAAATAAAAAAAGCCGAAAGACCATGGAGTAGATAAAAATGAAATTTCCTATTTCAGGAAGCCTCTTCTGCAATATTAGTGTTCTTTGCTCAACTATCAGTCTTTCTAATTAAATCATTCTGGAGCGTTAATCCACTAACAATTGGCTGCTAATGTTTTGAGGCAGATTTTTAGAGCCGTTCTTAGAATAACTCTGAAGATCTGGTTTATGCCATAAGAAGCAGAGAACTAGAGCTAACATGTTCTAGTTGTGACTCTCAGCATTATTATCAGCCTGTAAAGTCTGTATTTAGAGGACCTTTAAAAGGCATGAGTGTATCTTGTATGACAAATACAGTTCTACAAGGGTGATAGCAGGATTAAAAGTAGCAATACAGCTGCGCTGTTTCTGTATAAAACTTGTAAATTCCTATTTTCTTATATGTGAAGCTTTATTCGTTTTTTTAAAAATCTATTTTCTTTATAGATATTTGGTTTCCTGGCAACTGCAGCCTATGCTGTGAATTTAGTCTTAGCAGTTAAAAATTGGAGAAGTAACAGCCTACAGCAAAACACGCGACAAACCAGCGATTATATGCGCGCTCGGACAGAATCCAGAGAAGTAGATCATCGCCCAGAGATTCAACGTCTCGATGGGTGAAAATATCATGCAAAGTGTGATATCGCTTAAGAAGGAAACAAAATAGAAGCCTGCAGACCTTTTAAAATAATAATGTTCACTTTTTTAGGAAATGAAGGAGGAGCATGTGGTAGCCAAGGGCACCCGCATGTACAATGAAGGGGAGAAGGATTGAGAAGCAATTGAAATGAAGGCTCTAAACACTGACCTTTTCAAATGAAGATACTTTTCTATAAAGGAGGAGGAAGAGAAAGATACATTGCAATGAAGAACTGTCTTGGTCGCAATGTTTTCCTGACTTGACAGACCCAGAAAGAGAGACTTGGTATTCAGTTTACATTTCAACCATCCACAAGAAACATCAGAATTAAAACTGGCAAGTGGTTCTGGTTTTGAAACAGATAGCTTCCAACAATAGATATAATGTATTGGTGAGACAGATAGCAATAACAAACCGGATACTTGGCTACACAATTGCATATACTTCCCTAACAAGGTTTGTCAAATAAGTTTAGTTCTCACGCTCCTACATTTCTGTTACATATCTGCCACAAACAACTATGTCAGACTTTTAGTTGGAGGGTTATGTAATGTTAGCTAAGTAATTTTTAAACGAAGCACAAAGTTCACTCCATTTGTAACCACAGCTAGGTATAAACTAAGATTTATTTTTTGTATCCACTACTTTAATGTCTTTTTCTAATTTATAAGAGAGTAATGCAGAGTTGGCATTGAGCCTCTCTGTTTATCAAAACACATACAAAATGAAACATTTTCTCTTTTATATTCAATCTTTGGAAAGCTTCATTGTGTTCAGATTTAAGGAACATTTGCTTAGTATCAGAAACAGTACTGCACTGATTCTGAAATGGTAAAATTACCATGATAGTTTAATTTGTTTTCTGAACAATTCAGTTGGCCAAATTAATTTAATTTGTGTATCTAGATTACACTGGTTTGACTAATTTAACTAAAGGTAACTAAATAATACCTTTTTAGGCATGAAAGTGAATCTGTGAACTGTTTAAATAATTGTCCAGAGATGAAGACTTGTTTTGGCATGGACATGGACAGAGTAGTATTTATGTGGTCTATTTAGTTTACATACCATTCCATATAACTCCAGTTTTATTACATTTCCCAGCAAGATTTCATGGGGAAAATAATACATTCTTAGAATAGGAAATTTGGAGCCGGTAATTGGGATCTCCTTTGCATCATTTGTCTTGCCTTAGGTCAACCACAAGATTATTATGTAAAGTCAGTAAAATTTGCTATCCATTCCCCCCAAAATGTCAGGAGCGTTTCCCAAGTGATGGTGGAGCAGACCAGCCTTCGAGGAAAGTCAGAAGGTAGAGTAGTGAATATTGGTTGAATGTCTCTAATTGTGGGATGGTTGTGAACTGTGTTAGATGGGATTGGCAATACTGAATAGTTTTTTGCATGATTTTACTTCTTGCTTACAATCAGTTGTTAGAATTGGGGCCTCTAATGGTTGGAGGGAACTCTTGTCCTCAGTACAGATCTTATAGAATAGGTCCTGTTATATTGAATCTATGGCAACATGATAATGTATGTTTAAAAATGAATTTGGATAATGTATTGAAGAAATTGAAGATTCTTGGCAAAGAGTCCATAGGCAAGATATTTTTAAAAGACAGATTGTGTACAGTCCTTAACATTCCTGAGGCATTCACTATGCTTTTTAAAAGGTAGTCCAGAAACCCAGTTGATCTGCGCTGTCACTAATTTAGAGTTGGCATGATTTGAATATTGAATGCCCTAGGATTCCAGGAGACCAGCGTTCAAACCCCTGCTGGACCATTGAATCCTGCCAGGTGAACTGCACTTTCTCAGCCTTAGAGGAAGGTAATGACAAACCTCCTGAATAAATCTTACTAAGAAAACCTTAATTATAGGTTTGCCTTAGGGTCACCATAAATCAGAAATTAGATGAAGGCACACAACAACAAATACCTAATTTAACATTTTATTTTGTTGTAAGCTGCACATTGTACCAGCATTCAGTAAGTGAG
The DNA here is from genome assembly GCF_019175285.1 of Sceloporus undulatus. Lineage (NCBI taxonomy): Eukaryota > Metazoa > Chordata > Lepidosauria > Squamata > Phrynosomatidae > Sceloporus > Sceloporus undulatus. The sequence continues at coordinate 8,721,948 of NC_056529.1, read as the reverse complement.
TGGCTGACTTAACTGCATGTACAGTGCATCTGAAGAAGTAGACTGAGGGCCCAAACAGACAGGCCGAAATAAAGCTGCTTAGGGTCACTGTGTATAGTGTTTAAATGACACATGCATCTTAAAAGAGGCCAGAAGCTGCGCCAAAGCTGTGCTTCAGTCCTTAGGACTGGAGCGTAGTTTTGGCGCGTCTTCCAGCCTCTTAGGATGCATGCATCATTTAAACAGCATACCTCCGAAGTGACACGAAGCAGCGAAGTGACACGAAGCAGCTTTATTTTGGCCTGTGTTCGGGCCCTCAGTCTACAAAAGCTCATGCTATAACTTCTTTTGCACAGCTAGTCTCAAAGGTGCTGCAGGATCCCTTTTCATACTGATAGTCTGAACCAAGAGTTCTGATTTCCAATTCTTGGTCAATCAAGCTTTGTAGGTGAAACAAGAGGCTTTTATTGCAGACATCAGAAACAGCAACTATCGGTATTATGTCCTGGTCAGAACTAAAGATCCACCCCCTCACAACATAATAAAGACAGTTAAACCAATAAACTCTGTCCCTATACTTCAGCCCAACCCCATTACAACCTTCTAAGAGTCCCCCATCTTCCACCTGTATTGTAACAGTTAAACTGTTTCAGCAGACAGTGTCTTGACAGTTTAACCCCGACCATATCACCTCACCATGTTCAAATCAGAAAATAGTCATACCTCAACATAAACAGATATAAACCTTAACACAAACAAAATATAAACACGTGGCAGATTCTATAGATTCTGATATTGCAGGCTAACAATGGCTGTGTCTCTGAATTCTACATGCACAATGGATGTTGTCATATTCATTGCTAGAGATACTAAACTCAAGAGAATGTGTTGTTGTTTTGATGGTGTCTTTGTTTTATTGTTGCTGCTTAGGTGGGGAGGTCTTGGTGCCTTGCGCCTGATCACTGGCCTCTGTCAGGGGAAGGGCGAAAAGACATGCTTATCTTAATAGCAGCCAAAGCCCATTTTGCCACCATCTCAATCATATATAGCAAACTATGTTTTAAAGACATAGTTTGGCACAGCAACTTTGATTCGTGTAATACTGGACTGTGTTTTCAGGGATAATTAATTCCTTCCCCATGTTTTTTTTTTTTAGAAAAAATACACAGTGTGTATTTCAGTGTTGCCAGATTTTGTTTTGTAGCCTATTCTGAAAGCATAAGAACCCAAAACAGCATGCAGATATTCAGAGTTAGGGTTGCTGTAGCTAGAGCTGGTTTCTGCAGTTGTACAAATAATCTCAAAGTGGAAAACAAAAAGGTAAGGATCTGTTTTGTTTTTTGGTCACCTGCTGATAATTTTATGGAATACTTCTTTAGTAGCTTAATGTATATGGATGGGGCAGCACAGAAATACTTCGCTTGGAGGAAATATAATCTGTAGATAGTTTTATCAGATAATTTTTATTACGTGCAACTCTCAGCTCTTAACTCTGGAGTCTTGTTATTAATAACCAAGGTTACTTTGAAAGAAATGTCTGGGATTATAGTATTTTAATGTTTCTCATGGGCCTGAAGCAGGCGGGTCAAATAAAGCGCCTTTGGGGCATGGTGCAGCAGGCAGAAGCCGCTCTGTGACCAGTTAATGTGGCCCAGAAAGGAGCATCAAAAACCCACTCCTGCCGGTAGCCCATTCAGGACTCTGGCAGTGGCTAGCTTCGGGACCACACCGTCCGGTCTCTGTGGTCCTGGAGCAATTGCGACCAGAGTGACCATAGATCATTCCATTTGGCCGATCTGCGTTGCCCCTAAGATTCAAAGATGCAATACAAGATCTGTAGATTCTTGAAATGAACCTTGAAGGGATGTTCAAGTCCCCCCCCCCTTGCTTAGTTTGGCCTCTTAAGTATGTCTTGACTGGACTGAGAAGGAGTAGCTTTTAATATGACAGGAATTACTGTGTTTTACCTCATTTACTGTCATGATTGATGACATCTACAGTAATTTCTTTCTTTGGACTTGAAAGTCTTCCATGTTTCTTCCCTGGTCTGTCTGAACCCATCCATGCATGAGACAGGAGTTGTAGCTCTGCCAACAAGTCATCTGTTCGTTTTAGTCCTCACTTATGTGGTCATTTACCTGAGTTCAGCTTTTGAGTAGACATCCGTCGCAAGTTAGGGGGAAGCTCATCTCATATATGTCTTGCCAGCGAAGCCTTCTTTTATGGGGTTTGATAGACTCCATGTTTCAGCATTTTAATCAAACTTGACAAAGTCTGACATTTCTGTGGCCAGATCTCTCCTGACTATATCATCCCGGCTTTGGTTTTCATTTTTGTTAAGTTCCGTCTTTGTCCTTTGTTTCTATGTAGGCCATGAATGTACTTCCTTGTTGATGTCATGGATGCTTAAGGCACTCTTGCTCTGTTGTTAGTGCACCTTTGGGTGAAGAAAACTGCAGGTTGCATGGGGGAGTGCATGCCTTGATTTGTTACTGGTTTTATTGACTTTCTGGTATCTCCCATAGACTTACTCAACCTGGAATAAATGATGCACTTAAGTTGTCTTCTGTGGACAATTTTTTCTCTTCTGCATTATTGTGGACAGAACCTATTTGTATATATTGAAGTGTATGTAGCTGTTATAATACAATAATGAAATAGTAAATTGTATATTTATTACTCATTGTATTGTCCCATATTGGATTGGAGGAGTTGGCACTTGTTATACTTTTTCATACGTGTTGTCAAACAAGACCCAGTTTTACCTAGGGTGCCTTTGTGTGTGTGTGTGTTTTTCTGTGTGTGTGGCATAGCTATGTCTCAGTCAAATAAAGATCCTCCACACTAGCACTGGTTTTGTAACTATTAATTAGTTAAAAATCTGTTAAAACACCAGCCTTAATAGAATCCTCAGGACTCTATTTTTGAAGTAGAATTAGAGAAGTATAATTCCATTGCCCTGACATGATTCCAGTGCTCTTAGCAGTAATCATAAGCCCTCTTAGATAAAGATCCTACCGGATTTGCATAGAAAACAAAATAGGTTTCTTGGGTTTTTGGTGGGACGAAATTGAAACTGACAGCAAGGGAGCAATGCCCACTTTCCAGGACTGCCTAGAAGGCACTACCTTGAAGGCAGGGGCAATACTGGATGACTGGGTCTTTCTGCTTCCAATTAAAGCCGTTTCAAATATACGCTAAGGTTACATTTCTGTGCCTCTGATTTTTTAAGGACTGTCTCTGGGAGCTGGTGAAATTGAAAGTGAAGGTTCCAAGTAATAGTAATAATTTTTTCTCTAGTTTTCCTCTGTTAACTGGTACTGCAGAAGATGCGAAAGTACACAACTAATATAATATATAGGCTGGAATTGTGTTAGTTACTCCCAACAAGTGTAGGCCTATTGAATTAGTTGTTGGATGGTGAATTTCATTGGATGTGCACTAATCCAGGACCAATCATGGGATTTATGCCTAAATTGCAAAGAAGATACAAATAATAAGAATATAAGAACATGGAATCGAGAGCTGGCGTGGTGTAGTGGATTAGGGAGACCAGGGTTCGAATCCCTACTTGGGCAGGGAAACCCACTGGGTTTTTCTCCACATGTGTCCCTTTAGTGTGATTTCTTTCTTAACATTGTACTCCAAGAGGCTTGTTTCACAAACCAAACTTGTGACCAAAAATGTTTTCTCAGTTAATCATGGGATACCTGTTTTTTTAAAATTTGCATTGTTTTTTCTTCAAGTTAGCATTTGTTAGCCATCAAATCTCCTTCTTATGAATATTGGAAGTCAAAATTTGGACTGATTTATAATATACAAAATACAGTGCATCTTAATATCAGAATGTAGATAATAATGTCTTGCTTAATACTCAGTGTAAATGACAAGGAGCTCAGAAAATCCTCTTTCCCAATATAAATACTATTTTAGTTGATCCAGAGCTAGTTTTTTTTACTGGCCAACTCTTGAGTTAAGTAGAATGCATCCAGTTTTCCTTTTTGGTAGAATCAATGTGCCCTCAATCATTCTGTCTAGATTTGCTGGGTAGTATAAAATAACTCATATATCCATTCTGAGTACATGAGAGGGCTAGAGAATCCAAAAATATGACCCCACAGTACTAAACATTCTTGGATGCAAGTTTTGTGGTTACAGTCATGTGCTTTTACTTCCAAATAACTGTGGTTACCAGTCATGTGCCTATAGCACATAACAAGCTCTATCTGAATAAAAATTGAATTCTTGGGACTTAACTGGGATAATGCTTGGAAAGGTTAGCATGTTACAATTGTAGAGTTTTTCCAGTTGCAGCCTGGGTTTACACTGGTGTTACCTTCAGTTAAACTGGCTCTCAACTGGGGCCTTTAGTGTACAGTCTGACACATAGATGGATCAGTTTAAATAGCAAATCGCAGCACCTCTACACAAACCTCATACCTTTATATGAACCAAACCCATCTTCAAGGTGATGCAACTGCTGCCCAGAGTTTACACTCCAGTTGTTAGCTTTGTTGGCTAAACTGGTATCACTTTCTGCATTCCAGAGTCTTCAGTGTGACTTGCAAAAACCTGGAGATACTGTTGGCTGCACCAGGCCTGAAAATGCTATTTTAAAAGATCCCTGGGCTGCTCAGTTTTGTGATACAGCCCAGTGCTTCTCAAGCAGCTCTTTTCCTCACTGTGCCAGGATTGGTACCATATTTGTGCCCATTAACTACAATTGGTTCATTCTGTTCTGGAATCTCTCCAGGGAGCAGCACCAGATGGCTTGGGGACCACCAATTTGGTGGCTTGGACATCACCTGATATACCTCAGTTAACAAAACAGATGTATTCCTTGACGTTAATTCTTTAACAGAAAATTTGGTGCCAGAGCTAGAAATAACATGGAAAGAATAGGGATAGGTTGCTACACTGCACACGGAAAAGCAGCAGTTCAACACGTTTCAACCATTTTTAAAATTCAAAACTAACAACCACGTCAAGTAACCAAAGCATTTTACACCTTCTAGAGCTCACTTGAAGGCTTTTTTCTGTCTTCTTTCATTACACAAAGGTTTGTTGTTTAAAAAAAAACTTCATTAATTGAGATCCATCCCGGAATCGACTCATTCCATTTCTTCCTAGTCTTTTTCCAAACTCTCAGAAGTGCCCATTTCATTACATGGTTATGAAAATCTTTATGAACCAGACCTTTTCTGTAGCCAAGGTAGGCATGCCATCCGAAACGGTTTTCAAACCCTTCAAGCTGAAGTAGGCTTTTCTTTTTAGTTTGCATCCAGTCTAGAATCCAATATAGACTGCAAGCGTAATAGTACAACCTCACGTTCGGTAGAGCCGTGCCTCCTCTATTTATTTCGTATTGTAGCAGTTTCATTTTAACTCGTGGCTTTTTCCCTGACCAGAGAAAAAGAGAAATATCTTTATCCCATTTCCTGAAAGGTACATCATTTTTAATCATTTATACATTTTGAAATAAAAAGAGAACTTTGGGGAGCAGATTCCTTTTTATAGCAGATATTTTGCCCACCCAAGATAGACCGGTCTTCCCCCATCTTTCCATATCCAATTTAATATCTTTCCAAACTCTTTCATAATTGTTTTTGAATAATTTATTATTATCTGTAGAGATATATATTCCTAAGTATTTAACCATCTTTTGTATTTGAAAACTTGATTTACTCACAAACTCCTTTTTTTTCTCGTTCTGTCAAATTCATGGTTAATACCTTTCTTTTGTTCTTGTTGATAATAAACCCTGAGACCTTACTGTAATCATTTATTATCTTCAGGAGCTTCTCGATATCATATGAAGGGTTAGCAAGCGATATCATCAGATGCTTCCAGATCTTTAACATTATCCTCTCTTTCCTACAGATTATTTCTTGCAATTCTGTTTTAATCTCCTTCCTAATTTCCGTCTTCAAGTCTGACGTCTCTTGTCTAATTATTTTTCTTATTTTCTTCAATAGAGGTTGATTGGATTCCACAAACTTTGGTTGGTCTAATGAAGGTCTTCTCTTTCCTTGAGACTGTTGTTTAAAAGATTGATTCCTTGTTTCCATCTTGGATATACAATACAAGTGAACTCAATCCTTTCTCTTAACTAATTCTCAAAAAGTTATTTATTACCAATGTGTAGAAGCAGTTAATTTAAGAAGAAAGTATTCTTGAGTTAGCTAGTAATCAGTTGATAATAAAACAGTCAACAATTAATTGATAACCTCCATAGATGAATTAAACAATAACCATACACTTAAATTACCTAAAGTCAGCCAATCTACTAGCACTTTGTTCCAGTTGATCACTCTAAAAATTAACCCTTGATAAATTTGTCAACCAATCCTTTGTTAATCTGCTGGTTTCTCAAACCAGTCAGAAAATGATCAGAAAATCAATCAGTCAATCAGTTTTCCCTAATATTAATCAATGGTCTAAGTGTTCAATCAACATACAGCCCATCAGTCCTTTAAATTCAAGCAGAATCAAATGTAGCGACCATTCATCACCTTCTGAATTAATCACCGTTCCTTTGTTATCCTATCACTCATACAACTAGACAATGAATTAATCTAGTCAATAAAACAGCCATTGAATTATTTATAAACTTAATTTATAATCAAATCAATCAATGTAACCAGTCAATCTATTAATTCTCAGTTTCAACCATTAGTTCTCAACATCTTTGACTGAGGAATATGTGATGAGTTCTTGCAAAAACCATCTTCAGAGAAGTAACAGTTTGCCCCCACTTCTTACTGATAGAGTTCAGCAATTATGATCATGTTAAATGCATCTGAATAACTACTTAGAGTTCCCAAAATATGAAAAGGGAGTAAAGGGAAAAGAAAGGCAAGGGATTTTTGAAGGCAGAGGAGACTCCCTTTTCTTTCCTGGGCTCGGTTGCGTGCGGAAAAGTTGCCTTTTTAAAATATATTTAAATATATTGTATTTAAATTTATTCTTACACGGTGTACTTTTATCAGTTTTGCTTTGTATATTAGCACAATCGGGAGGGGAGAGTTCACAAGTTAATACAGCTATTCTTTTGATCAGTTCTGATGTTTCCTTTTCTTTTTGATACACAACGAAATCGAACTCTACAAAATTCTCATGGTACTTGTCTGTTTTTCATAGTGTTTTTAAAAATCTGTATTTTTGTATGTAAGGAAAATCATAGGTTTTTCTGAACACTAATCTTGTAAGGAAATCATTGTAAAGATTTTGTTTAATAAATGGATAGGAGTAAAACAAATTGTCTAATTTTGACTTTGTATGTGTGTTACGACAGATAATTTTTCTCTACCTCTGAATGATTTGTAGTGTTTCTTCTAGCATGGTTCAGGATTTTTACGATACAAGATAGTGACCAATAAAATAGAACAATACCCGTTGCTTCATTTATGCCTATTGCTTCATTTTTGAAATTCAGGAGAATGCAACAGTCCATAATGAGAGAAGTGGTCATTCTTCAAAATCTTAAATTGAATTGGATGCTACGCTCAGAATGAGGTACATATCTTCCCATTTCTCTCTTCTGTGATGGTTCCTGTGATGGCATTAATAAATCCATGGATGCTTTGGGTCCAAGTGTTTGTAGTTTTTGGCCCTGTGTAATTTTCCTGCACACATCTAAGTTGTTTAATCCAGCACATTTAATCCTAAGCATACCAGTGGCTTCATTAAGGTATATAAACATCACAATTTATACAGCAAAATGTGGTTAAACAACTACATAGACCATTCAAAGGGAAGAGAAAACTGTCCCTGTCTCTGAAGGATTGGCTTTGGAAAAGGAGGCATTTAACCCTTATCCACATGGATTAAAAAGGTGCGCAGAGTAACTTCAGGGATATTTCTTGATCCCATGAGAATTCCAGTATATTTCAGGGAATAAATGCTTTCCCCCCTATGACTGCAGGAGCGTTTGTGAGTGTTAAGTGTTTAGCATCCTCCAGAATACCCAAAGAGAGCCAGAAAACCATTTTCACATGAGGCAGACATTTGTTTTTTGGTAGCCAACAAGCCACCTTTCAACATAATGTTTATGTCTAAAAAATATTACCACTGTATTTCCAACTGAGGAGAAAAATCCCTTGTTGTGAACCCTGCAGATTAGGAAATGGACATAACCTAACATTAATGGTTTCATGGAGTAATTTTACTAAATAGTCCCTGCTGAAAGAAATATCCCCTACTGAAGTACCATTCTTTGTGACAGCCAAGTGACAACCAGAATCACTTTGATGCTGCAGGCAAATATCCCAGATAGGGTACACCATCAGTTTTCTTTTCAGCTGTTTTACTGTAGAAGTAATAGACATGGAGAGTTAAACAAGTCTGAAGTAAAAGTTACTCATTTAATCTCATTACCAAAGGAGTTTATTCCAGTATGGTTCGTAAATACATATGTTAAAATTCTAACTGAAGGCACATAGATTAGAATAATATAAAATCACATTCAAAGTCTTTAAAAAAGAGGCAGTAATATAAAACACTCATTGGAGTTTCCAAAAGGCTTGTGCCTTTGTTTATGGCAAGATGTCCAGTTGCCCAGCTCAGAAACCAATCTTCAGGGTGTTTTGTAAAATGGCATTGTTCAAGTTCAGCCATTCCTGAAAAGCACCTTCATGGACTGCTAGAAACCTGCTAGCAGTAATCACAGAAATAGGGTTTTTGGCTTTAATGGCTTCTCAATAAATTTCAGACACTATAGACTGGCATATATGGCAAATGTAAGAATACATTGGCTGAGAGCTTCTCCTCTACCGGTGCAACTCCCTTCTCTGCTGCCAGGCCATCCTTGTCATGGTCATTCAGTTACAGAGATGGCTGTGGACAGCCAGGCAGTGTCTGGCTGTGTTTCAGCATCTGGATGCATGGAGACAACATGGTCCTCCCAGGAATCTGAGACAGATGTTTTCTTCATACATCTAATTGTAGAACCACAGCCCAATACATCCCCACTCCTTTGCCCATGAAATGGCCATTGGAGGCACCCCAGTGGCAGAGAAGTAGGTTACGCCAGCAAGGGTCCCTGCAAATGGAGGCACAACCTTTCACAATTACCACAGAGAGACATATGCAGCCACAGTGTGACATTATGCCTGTGCATGTCACAAGGGCACAACAACGTCACTAACAGGATTCCAGACATTAAGTCATAGTTTCCTTTCACAGATTAACCTTTACATAATTGCTTTAAAAATATGAAAAAGATTCCCTATGCAATTCTAGTCAGTTGGGACTAACCAACAGGATTTAGGTTCCTTGTGAATATAATAAATGTGTACATATGCACAAAGAATAAAATAAAAGAAATGACAAAGTAATTTTAAAAGTCCTGAAATCCCCTCAGAATGACTACAAATTATATAATACATTCATGAGTTTAAAAGGCAATTAAAATACTGGAGGCACAGCCACATCTCTGCTCTCTCTAAATTGGCAACTGTAAGGTTACTTGTGATAATGGCTGCCCTTTACTAATACAGTACCACCAAGAGACTGTAAAACTCAAAAACACTGTAGAACTCATAATGATAGACTTTTAACACCCCCTTCTTTGGAGAATTTTTTGACATTACAATTCTTTTTTGTAGGTTTCAGGCTTAACTCCTGGGGATGCTTTAGCTGGAGATGTTGCACTGAGCAGGGGTTGGAGTCAATGGTCCATTAAGTCTTCTCCAGCTCTGTGATTCTATGATATGACTTAAGCCTTTGTGGACTCCATTTCACTTCATCAGATGCATCATATAATGTGTGCTGGAGTTCAAAAAAACCTATGTTTTCGAGATGTTACAAGACTGCTATCATTGCTCATGGGGAAGGGGGAAAGGCAGAGCAGGTTTGGTCCCCAGAGCTTGCCCATTCTTAATCTTGAAGAAAATCACACCTCACTTTAGCCCCTTTCCTCTATATTCTCTTCCATTGGAAGCCATGGTCCTAGGCTCGAATTACCTGAGCAAGGCTCTCAAAGATGAGAGGGGCTCTTGGAGGTCTCTCATTCATAGGGTAACCATAAGTTGAAGTTGTCTTGAACTAATCGGATGGAAGTGGAGGAAGCTAATAAGCAAAGGGATTGCAGCAAGCATGAGTGAGTTTCATCTCTATTGCAGTCCTGAGATAAATTCCTTTCTAAACATTTGTAGTGTGATTTCCTCACAATACAAGTACCTTAGATCAGTCAAGAGTTCTGTGCCAAAATGGTAGGTAAGGCCATGACTGCTACTAGGAAAGGGTCACTATCTTTCCAGAAACAGTCACTATCCCTGACAAGCTCTTCTTGTATATAATGAGTCTATTTGTAAAAGGTTCAGTCTTAAAAGTGGTTTGTCTACATGGTAAACTGTGATATAAAATGATGAAAAATAGATTCAAGAGTGGGTCAAAGTTCCCCAAAGGTCTTTGGTACTGGTTTGGCAATGTTCTGTACAATCTTGCATAGAAGGAAGTATTCACATAAAGATTTCAAAGACTAACATGAAAGGATGTGCCCCTTGGTCTCTCTCCATGGCAGTTCTGCAATCAGTTGAGGCACTGTGCTTCAGTCTGAATCTGAATCTGAATCATCATCTGAAAAGGGAAAAAAAACAACATGAATTTACAACATTTAGACACTTGCAATGCACTGTATGTGGGGCTGTCTTTCAAATCAGTTTGGGAACTGAGGTCAGCCCAGAATAGAGCTACGTAATTACTACCTGGAACTGGACATTTTGATGTTATGCTGGGGCTTTGTCAGCTCCAGTGGCCTCTAGAACTCCCATTCCTAGGATTAATAGGACACTGTGGGCTTCAGTACAAGCAGCCCTCAGTAAGAGTGCATTCACACCAAGAGCCATTAACCAGGTTAACAATGCACTGACTAACACTTCATGCAGGTTTATGCAGGGAAACACAAACTACACAGCGTTCCTCTTTCTTGCTGCCTTTCCTCACCACCTACTTCCCAAGCTCTTTAAAATCAGAATTAGAAATGTATCACAAAAAGCCCTCACAGAACACCCACGTTGGAATAAATTATGTCTAAGGCAGAAGATTCAGCATTTTCTCAATTCACAGTGGCAAAACCCAAGAGGATTGTTGTCTCATCTATTACAAACAAAGGCTGCACACGGGTGTGGGTCAATTGCCCTGTACCTGCAGCTTTTACAACAAAGCAAATCTGGTTTGTACCTACCTTCTGATTTACCTGGCTCAGGGGCATCTGAAGAATCACCTTGTTTGAGATACGTTGTCAGGTCATTGAAGGTAAAGTAAACGTAAACACAATAGATGATTGTGGCAATAAAGCCAAATACCTAAGAACAAAAAGATGGATGGATGGAAAGAAGAATGTGTAAGTTTTTTTCTTCCATTTTAAATATCTGCAACTCTTTCTATCCTAGATATGAAGACATGTGAACATTTTGGCAAATTCTTGTTGAAACCCCACTGAAATAAAATGCGCACCCAAATGGTATGACATTCCTGTCACCCAGCTGTTAAAGATGAGGAGTCTTTGAGGGGAAAAAAGAATTGGCAACATTAAACCCTAACATGGCTGAATATACAGGATTCAGACTCATTTGAGAATTAAGAACTCAAGAGTCCTGAATCTGCCAGTTTCTGGTTCTCTGCATTAAGGTTTCTTTCTGCCCTGAGTATGAAGGGTATTGGAAAAAAACATATAAAAAAGAAGACAGTTAGCTTGTTAGCATTTTTCCTCTTCTGGCACTGGCCACTCTGCCTTTGACTTTTCTACCCTGTATTTAAATGCAAATTCAAGCACTTGGAAAGCCCTTGCACCTAAACCAAAAAGTTGAACACAATAAATCTAAATTCAATAAAAACTCTTTGTTTTAATATGAGGAAGGAGGAACCTCCTACATCAGGGGTATGGCCTTTGAACCTCAGGGCCATTTTTGTGCCCTTCTAGGGGTGTGTGTCTTTCAGTGCCTCCAAAATGCCTTCTCTGGTGCATGGAGAAGATTTACATTATATCTGGGGCCCACCTTGGGCCAATTTTGACCCAAGAGAGGCCCTTTTTGAAACAAAATGGACAGAAAGTGACTTCTACTCACTTCTGTTGTTTAAAGAAGCCCTGTCCTTGGTCTAAAATAGCCTAGGAAGCCTCCCCTAAACATGGTGAAAATGCCCCCGTGTCCCCAAGAGGGAATTTGGGGCAAAAAAAGATTCTTCTGTGGAACTAATTAATCCCTCTATCTTTCCACAGTTGTCTACTTCTGTCCTAATCTGTTGGACTACAACTCTCTTAATTATTTGGCTGCCTAGGCTAAGACTAGTGAGAATTGAGCCCAAAAACATCTGGGGAGGCAGAAGTTCCTAATTCTTGCTCTAACGCTCTAGATTGGAACCAGTCTAAAAAGATTAGCTTACTCCTGCAGCTTTGGATGCCGTGTCAGAATATTTCGAGACTGCAGCAACGGATATGGCAAAATAGATAATTGCAGCAATGATACCACATAAGAAATCCTGCAAGACAAAGAGTTTTGGACGTTAGCTGGGAAGCTACAAACAACATACAATGGTAAGTTAACACACTAAGTGTATGAACCTAAGAGTCATGCTGGATCAGCTCACAGGCTTAGTAAATCCAGCCTCCCCCCGCCACATTTCCTTGTTAACCATCCGAAAGAATATTGGCAGCAAATCTCACCACTAATGCATCACAGCACATCCCATCATCCCATATTAAAATGATAAAAGCACACAGTCTATCTTTGTGGATATGAGGAGAGTCTGGGGGCAAGAGATTGAAAGATTTTCTCAGTGTGTGAGATTCTGTCTAAGCTGCTTATTAAGACATTTAATATTAGTGTAACTCCCATTTCTGGCATCAGGCTTCTTTTAGATATGTTACAAAATTCAGGAAGAAAAGTGAACTGTTTTTAATACATTTGGGAGCAACCCAGTCTCAGACATTTCTGATGGGAATGACTAGCACAGCAGCAAACAGTGATAACTACATATCTATCTGTTTATGCCATTACATCCTTCAGTACTCAGCAAAATTAGAGGGCTGATGGGAAATAATGAACTATAAGGGTGGAACTAAACTCAGTACAGTTTTCTCTTCCTTTTCTTCTTTTTCCATTCTTCCAAGCCTCCTTTGCCAAACACGGTATTTATTTGGGAACACAGCCGCATCTAGTGGTCAGTTGGAGGAACAACCAGTAGCTGCATCTGGTAGGCTTTTAAACTAAGGACATTCACACTTCACATTTCTAACACTACGTTTCACATTGTCTTTGTCAGACAGTTGACAAAAGCAGAGAACGTGGACCAAGTGGCTCAGTATGAGGCAGCTTCATATGTTCTTTGTATGTATAACATTCACAGTTTTTAACTAACCAGACCAATGATCAACAATTCTGGAGGTTGAAATCCAACATCAGAGGACATGAAGAATACAAGCAGTACAATATGATTCTTGCAGGCAAGACCAACGTTTCATGCAGAAAAATTAGTGTTTTGTGTAAGTTGATTCCCCCTTTCTTTCCTCTCTTCCTCCTCAAATGTGTGCTCTTAGGGTTTTCAAGATTTCAAGATCAGCTGCAAAGTGAGGTGAGCTCTCTGGAAGAGAACCCAGAGAAGTTATTTTTTCCTTCCCTTCCCTTCCCTCCCCTTCCCTTTTTGTTTCTGACTACAACTCCCAGAATTCAGTGATCATGCAAACCTTGATTTTACCATTTTATATAAGGGATACCATTTTACTAAGTCACTGTATATAATGAGAGTTGAGCATCCACATATTTTGGTATCTTGGGGGGTGACGGGTCCTTACACCTAACCTCAGCAGATACCAAGGCTCCACTGTACTAAAGTGGTCAGGAAACGGGGAACGTCTGTCCATTGGCAAAGTAGGCCCTGAAAGGAAACCCAGCTTCCCTTCAGCCCTTAGTATAAGCTTCTCTTGCAAAGGATGGGTACTCCCATAATTAAACACACCTCCCTTTCCACCTTTAGCTCTTTCAGCTGAGAGAGGCAGGGAGGGAGCTTGATTTATTTGTTAAATTTATATCACACCTTTTTCCCAAGAAGGAACCCAAAGCATCTGGAAAGACTGGAAATCCCTCTCCCTGGGGATGCCAGATAGAGAGTTGGAGCAGGGTAAGATAACACAAAGCATCAAGTCCTCAGTCACTTTGAAGAGACAACTTTCAGCCAAAGTCATCTCCTTTCTGCTTGGCTATTGCCTCACTGATGGAGGCAGGGATGGTGGTGTAGTAGAGCATCCAATGGCAAGAACATAACAAAATAAGCTCCTCTGCACACCTCTCTCCCTGCCTCCATCCCAATGAGGCTCTTGGCATGTTGGGAGGAGACCTGAAAGTTGGAGTTTAGCAAGTAAGAAAGGACACGGAGCTCTGTGGCTTGACAGAACTTTACAATGCCTTCTTCTGTTCCAAGATCTGTTAGGGGATTAAAGTGAAAGGATCCCCATCCTGGATCCAATCTGGCAGCCCTCTCACACACACACTTTCAAAGCCTCTGCTTGGCCTACTTACCGCCAAAACCCAGTAGATTGCTTTTAACTTCTCATTCAGCTTCAAGGAATACGCAAAGAAAAAGCAGAGGGCCAACAGGAAGGTTAACAAGGGGACCATCAAGAAAGCTGCGGCGGATGAGGCAATATAACAGATGAAGATGATAAAGGACAGCACCTGCGCAAGACAAAGAACACTGCCAGTTAGCTATAAAGACAGAGCACAGCGTGCCGGACTATAGTTCGGTTTTAGTTACATTTCTGACCTGCCTTTCTTGCAAGAAGCCTAAGATAGTGTATAGGGTTCTGTTCCTTCTTTCTTTATCTCCACAACAACACTGTAAGGTCAATCCGGGTGAGAGAAAGGGACAAGCCTAAAGTCATACCCACCAAGTTCAGTGAGAAATAACATCTTGATCCCTTAAGTCTCCAGTGCTCTAACCATTGTACCACACTGGCTCTTCCCAAGGCTGGGCAATTTGTATCCCTTGAAAAGCTATGAATGATAAGTGTCTTGCCTCTCTCATAAATCTCCCTGAAATCCATTGGAGAAAGGATTCTGGAAATATTCTCAATAAACAAATAAATAAAGCTGCCAACCTAAAGATACTTAAGTAGGGAGTAGGCCCATTAAACAAAGTGGAACATCCTTATGAGTAAACCTTATGAGAGACAACTGGAAGCAAAAGGGCTGGTTTGCTTTTAATTCTGTTTGATTGTTCCAAAGAAGGAAACTTTGGAGAGAGGAAAGAAAACCCTCCTTTTTAAAATTCAGGAAATCTTTCAGAGCAACCAGTGCAAATCAGCTAATAGTGTACTTCCTTCCATGAAACAAGAGCTGTAGTATGTCTTGTTTCTTTGGAAATAGTTATGCAATACGCTTTATTTAGAATCTGGAAGCGATTTCTCTTCTGCAAAAACTAGAATCAGCAGATTAATGTCTCTGAGGTTGTGAGTGCGCCTAATTTCGTTGTCAAAATGTGTTAGATGTGCAAAGAACGGAAAATGCATGCCTGGGATTTGCATTTCTCTAATAGCCTGCATGGTGTTAATGGTTTGAGTTTGGACTACGATTCTGGAGACCAGGGTTCAATTCCTCACTTGGCCAGGAATCCAAGGGTGACCTTAGTAAGTCATATTCTCTCAGTCTGAAAGGAAAGCAAAGGCAGTATCTTGCCAAGAAAACCTAATAACAGATTTGTCTTATGGTCACTGTAAACTGGAAGTTGGCACACAACAACATGAAGAAAATAATCCACTTTGTATCTCCCAAGAAACGCGTCTCGCCTTGGATCTCTATGCACTCTTGAAGCTTGTGAGGTGAACGACAAAGAACAATGACTTGATATTCCAAAAAATAAAGGGTACAAACAAACTTGAATCAAGAGGGAAAGTGCAACAAAATTAAGAAAATCTGGGTCCCTGAAATAGAAGAGTTTTATTCAATCATTTCTTGGTGCATGGCAAAGGATCTGTCGATTGAAGAAAATGTCAAATCTCGGGGTACCATAAGGCTATGGCAAGTATTTGCAGCCATGGGAGAAGCATGACCAGAAGCCATACTTCAACCAGAATTTGTCTTTGGCTGCGTCTGAACTGCAGAAATAATCCCATTTGACACCACTTTAACTGCCATGACTCAATGCGATGGGATTCTGGGAACTGTAGTTTTGGGAGACATTTAGCCATCTCTGTCAGTATTACAACAAACTGCACTTTCCAGAATTCTGTAGCATTGAGCCATAGCAGTTAAAATGGTGCCAAACTGGATTATTTCTGAAGTGGGGATGTAGCCTTTGCCAGCAAACAATGGTTTGTTTTATATCAGGAAAGCAGATGCTTCCAGTTTCCTCTTCATAGGATTTGTTGTGGAGAAACTCTTTGAGCAGGTTTATTAATACAACAACTGAACTATATTATTAATTGCTTCGTGTCCTGAAGCACTCTGGCAAACACGACTATGTGCTTTTCTTATCCAACTACAAACTAAATGGCTTTATGTACAATAGTATCATGACTTTTACAGAGATCAATCTAATAATTATCTGTATTTTACACAGTGCACATTTCAAGCTGCATGTTTCGCAACCTCTGCATAGTATCTTCTTGTGAAACTGTTGATTGCATTATATAATTTCCAATTAAAAACCCTATCTGTCAGGGTCAAAAGAAATATCTGTCCAGATATTTTTCCCCATTCATAATGAAGTAGCACACTAAAATAAACTCAAAAAGCAAAACAAAAAGCAGCTCTTTAAAATAATGTTTTAAATAAAAACTACACTACATTTGGTCCTTAGTCTCATCAATACGCCCCAAAACTGGCTCCATATATTAAACAAATGAAACTTAATCTATGGTATGCCTTTCCCTATTAGAACCCCTCATTTAGTTCTGTGTTCGCCCCATGCTCCTGCAGCTTTTGGTGCCAGGACTCCTGTGGATACCATCAACCGTGGATGCTCAAATCCCATTATATACAATGGGGTAGTGCCCAGAGTATTATTAAGGGATCCACAGATCAGTGACTTGTTCCTTCAGCCTATTTCTCTCTATAAGACCCACATTTGCTTTAAGGTGCCAAAAAGGTCTATGTGCCCTTTTCCGCTTCTCTGAGCTCAAAGGACAATGAAAAGAAGGGTGCATTCCCATCTCTGTGTGCAATTTCATTCCTGCCCAAGCAGAGACCAGAGACTGTCGCTGCACAGCCTCATATTGCCACAATCAACCATATTAAGTCCATGCTATCTTTTATTTTTCTGCACTTTGGACTCACTTTGCAACTGTGGGAATTCTCCTTTCCCACAAAAGAAGTCGGAGTGGCCCACCTTTTGCCAGCTAATGCAAAATAGGCTTCTAAAACCCCAACATTTCTTTGTCCCAGGCATTTGGAAGAACTAGTTCCTGTTCTGGAGGAGGCTGCAGAAGAGGAGATGGAAAAGAAGGAAAGGCGTGTAGAAAATGACAAAAGTCATGCTTTGACCAATGGAAATGTCATGAGTAAGATATCTCCAAGAGTCCCTGCCACCGTCAGCTTGGATCAGGCCCTAAAAACTCAGGGCCATGGCTTCCTTGAGTGAATCCATCCACTGACAGTGTGGCCCTCTGCATTTCCCAGGATTATTCTCGTGTTGCTGTGTGCCTTCAAGTCATTTTTGACTTATGGCGACCCTAAAGCAGACCTGTCACGGGATTTTCTTGGCAAGGGCTGCATTCCCAATTACAAATATACCGCTTTGCAATTCGAAATTGATGGATCAGATCGGCAGCGGAGCATGGTTCTCACTACATTTGCCCCGATCGGATTATCTTGTTGTGAAATAAAATAAAATAACCCACTTGTGGTTCACATTGACGAAGGAATCGATTAAAAATGGACCCGCTCCAGCTGGCCAAAGGGCAAATTTAAATGGATTCCGATCCGTACCAGGTTCGCGCTTGCTTGCTCAGAATCAATTTATCCAAAAAGACGCAGTGTGACCAGGCGTCCTCCTTGTCCCAAATGTGTCCTATATTTAGACCATTTGTCCGGGAGGAATGATTCCAAAAGGCCCTCCATTTTGGCATTAATTTATATTTCTATGAGTAGTTTTTTTAGCTCTGATTTTGTAATCATGGCTCAGTGCTATGGAATTCTGGGAATGGTAGTTTGTCAAGGCACCATTGCTCTCTGGCAGGCTCAGGACCCAAACACACAGCAGAAATAATCCACTTTGGGACCGCTTTAAATGCCCTCAACAAACTGCAATTCCCAGAATTCCAAAGCATGGAGCTGCAGAAGTTAAAGCGTCGCCAAGCTGTTTTATTTCTCCAGTCTGGATGCGGCCAAGAACCAAACTCAAGGAGTCCAAAACACACTGCAGAAGTAATCCAGTTTGAGGCCGCTTTAACTGCCCTGGCTCAGTGCTAGGGAATCCTGGGAACTGTAGTTTATTGTGGCACTAGACAGAGAAGGCTCAATGGCTCACAGAACTAGAGTTCCCAGGATTCCCTAGCATGGAGCCAGGGCAGTTGAAGCGGTCTCAGAGTGGCTTATTACTGCAGTCTGTTTCAGCCTGCATCCACACTGGAGAAATAACCCGGTTTGGCACCGCTTTAACTCTTTGTCTGGCT
>NC_056529.1:8692375-8700362 GCF_019175285.1 Sceloporus undulatus | reverse complement strand
CAGGAAGAGAAGAAGAAAAGGTGAGGAAGAGGATGGAGAAGAAGAAGGCAAGAGGGAGGAGGAGGAGGAAATGAAGAAGGTGGAGGAGGAAGAAGAGAAGAGGAAGAAGTAAAAGCAGCGGAAGAAGAGGTGGAGGAGGGAAGAGGGAGAAGTAGAAAAGGGGGAGGAAGGGGAGGAGGAAGAAGAAGAGGCAGAGGGAGAAGAACAAGAGAATGAAGAGGAGGAGGAGGGGGAGGAGGAGGAAGAGGAAAAGTAGGAAGAAGAAGAAGGGGAGGAGGAAGAAGAGGTGAAGAAAGAAGAGGGGGGGGAATAGAAGGAAGAGGAGGAGGTGAACAAGAAGAAAAGGAGGAAGACAGACGAAGGAGAGAAGGAACAGGAAGAAAAAAGGAGGGGAAGAAGATGAAGGAGAAGAAGTGGTCAAGCAAGCAGAAGGAGAAGAGGAGGGGGAGGAAGAAATGATGATGAAGAAGACGAATTGCATGAATGTCTTTGCACAATGTCCATGAGAACAGTCAGGCTACAGAGTCTTGGGTGAGACATGAGCTCCATCAACAGAAATTAATGAAATGAAATTAACATTGAAGTGCTTGTCATTGACAGGGTTTCTGGTGTCGTTTCCACTGAAAGAAGCATTACCAACCAACTCTATGAAGGGCCTCTGCACATCCCAGACAAATGCTCAGTTTGTGAAACCACTTCACAAAAAGATGTGTTTAAAATATAAACTGTTCTTTTTCTTCCGTCCACCTTTCTTTTTTCCTCCTCCTCTGCTCCTGACATTTTGTTTGCCAAACATCTCACCTTTTTAAAGGCTTAGGAGGGCCTTTGTGTTGATGAATCACTTTGTGCTTAACTTCTCCCCTTCTTTTCAAGTATATTATACCAACTCCATCTTGTGGATTCATTTTTTCAAAACGCATCCCACTACAGACCCAGCAATGTTGTGTGTATAGCAGTCTTAACATGAGACTTAATACATTCCACTCCTCTCCTCAAAAGAGGGACAGCTTTTCCAAAAGAGCCACAAAACATGCCATCCAAACCTGTTTCGTATGGTACCTGCCTGACCCTTGTAGTAAGCCCTGTAAGCACTGACAACCATTTACAAAATGTATATCCACCCTTTTCCCAAGATGGAACGGCACATGTTTATTCTGATCTATTAAATGGTTATAGTGTCAGTGTGGTGCTTATACGTAATGGAAATGTAGTGAGACTTGTCATATGCAATGGTGTGCAGTCGTGACTTTCCCCTTGGACAGGTACACAACATATTAGTGGTACAGAGAGATCCCACACACACTGACATACTCTGATCACACAGTTGGAAGAGACCACAGGGGCCAGAACTATGTACAGATACAATGAAGTGAACCCCCCCTACAATATCTGCCTTGAAAAATACTTTCCCATAAGACTTGAGAGACTTTGGCATCCCTGACATGCAACTTAACTGATCACTTACTGAACAGTTAAGACATTTCAGGACTCTACACTAGTCACTGTGGTCTTTGCCAAACAGAGGATTATAGACAAGCTGTACTTTGGAGTGTGTGGGTGTGATTGTTTTCATAGTTTTCAGAACATCTGCAATGTCCTTGTAATATCCTTTGCACAGATGGAACTCCCGTTTCCTTAGAAAATTGAAACATTGCATGTTCAGTGACTGTGTATCAACTGTTGGGGTACTGTATCTCTACCAGTCCCAATTCTCATGTTCCTGGCAAATCCAGAGGCTGGGACAAACGTGTTGTAAAGTTTGTTTTTGTATTTTGTGGAAATACAAAAGCTGGGAAGTGTTATGTTAAAATCTGCCCATCATCTCTCTCTACCCACTTTGTTTTCTGTTTGGGATCACCATCTTCTGAGGCTGGCGCCCAACAAATTTATCAGGCCACCTGAAGTACTTAACAAGGTGTCCCCCCCCCTTTTTTTTTTCATGTGAGGTTATCAAAAAGTAAAAGGGTTTTTTTTGGGGGGGAGGGGGTTATTTATTTATTTGCAGGATTTATATCCCGCCTTTCTCCCAGAGTGGGATTCAAGGGATCATGAAGGGATGTACTCATGCAAAGTTTTTATAGGTGTGAAGGTCCTCAGAGGAGGGAAGAGACCTGCATTTCAGCTAAAAGGTTATGATGGCGAAGGAGCTGTGGATGGTTTCTACCCTGAGAATGTCAAAACAAAGTCTGTTCGTCAGTCTTGTGCGTGTCAGGAATTTTGACTGCCCCTTATTGCTATTTTGAAAACTTGACAGAACTGTTAGGAATACAGTTGCTTTCACTGTTCTCTGCTAATTTTTTTAAAAAGGATGAACCTCTAGTGCTCTCTTTTTCAAAAAGAAACTTACAAAGCAAACCAGTGCAAGTATGTTACCAGAGCTTAAATTATACTGGAGCTTAAACCCTTCAGCACTATCCTGGCACTTCTCACAACTGGGAGATATGGAGAGCATGCTTAAAACAATATATACTTGCAATTCGGCATTATTTAAGGGAAAAAGCCTTTTTATTAAAAACAACAATAGTAACACAAACCAGAAAGTTCAGAAGCTTCATAAAGTTACATATGATATTTTTTTAAAATGTAACATTTACAACTGTCGTTTTATAAAACACAGAGAAACCATTTTAAAGACCATTCAAACAGTTGAATAAATTAGATACAAATTCTTTTTAAAAAATAAAGAGACAACCCAGCTAAAATTATGCATCTTTAGATCACATTGATTGTTAATGGAATGTAAGCATATGCTTCCATTTCTCCTGCTGAAATCAACAGGGCTTAAAAGTGCTTGACTGGCTAAATTGTGCTCTTCCCTTTTTAGAACAATACACAGAAAATATGACACAAATGGCCTTACAGTTCAAGAGGTGTTCCTAATGGATTATAAATTAAATTTTGGGTTGTTTCTTCTATCTCTGAATAATATCCCTTCCTGGTGGTTGTCTATTAAAAGTCATATTCTTCAAGAGAAAAGCAGCATCTGCTATAGAAAGAGCACACAGGATCAGGAAAAACACCTGCAAATGAGAAGAAAGTAATTCAGATGCCACAAAAAATGTACTGAATATTATCTGTCCTACATTATAGTGACAATGTGCACAGCTCTGTTTTGTCAATACTCAGTTTAAATATTTAATTTGTGATAATGAAGAAATTACTTTAAGAAAGCGATTCAATTATTTCACTAAGGCAATTGCCTTTCACTTTTTTCTTTAGATTTTGGTGATCATCTCCATGTTGGTGATCTCCATTTTGACTCTGCTTTGACTTCATTGGCTGTAGCCTATTTATTCATTAGCTCCAAGGGCACCTTGTTAGTCTGCTCTGACTGTTATTAAATGGAAACTCAAGTTGGGACACAAGGGAGAAGGCTAAATGATGGACTTAATAGACTGGGATGGCAATGGATGCAGTTGCTATGAAAGTAATTTATATTCTCTTTCAAATATGAATCATAATTTCAAGCGGTGAGCCTTAATCTACTTAACTATGGAAAATGTGACTTGCCAGGTTTTTTGGCACAAGAATACTTTATTATAAATGGAAGACAGTAAACCTTTACAAAATCCCACTGAGTTCACTATTACTTAGGCTTAACATGATATTAGTGGCATCATTAGGAGGGGAGCTGCGGTGGGGAGGGAAAAAATTGGGGATAGAGCTTCAGTAGCAACAAACCCTGCCCTCAAAGCTTAGCCTATGTGGCTTTGCCTCACACAGAAAAGTGCCCTCTGGTGAATGAAATGTATGTTGACATACATTACTACTATTACACTCTCTCTTACTTACTCCTCCAACTAACTCTTCAATAAAGGGTTTTTTAATTACTCCACACAGGCCTGCGATGAAGAGAAACAGCGCTGCTATCAGAGAGTTGAAGGCATCCTGAAAAACACAACAAGCAATGCACTTTAATATCAGCTCCATGACCTGTGCTGGCCCCAAATATTTTCTGCCTCAAGGCAGAACAGCAAATGGTATTAAATGGTATCACCCACCCTGCCCTCAGTCAGTATGCAGCGCCCAAAGCTGACCCAAGTTACCTTGGCACCTGAGGTGGAGAATTCCACAAGTGACTCTCCTATTATAATACACATGATAATAAATATCAATTTGCTGCCCTTTCATGACACTATGAATCTGATGCCTGATAAGTATGCTGCATTTCGCTTAATAGGGATCATTCTGTATATAGGAATCATAGGCTGGCCTTATGATCCCTATATACTTGTTTCTCAATTCTATACATCCTAAAAAAGATGTTATAATTGTGTGTGTTGATAATATTTAATAAGTTATTTATTTATGTAATGTGAAATTCTTTAAAAATTGACTTTAAATTTTACTCCCGGCTTTCCCTCCTTCATCTGAAAATCTCCTAAGAGGCAACATGGTGTGTGTGTATCCATGATATGAAATCTCTTCTTGCTGTTTTCACACCTTACTTTATTTTGCTACATTCCCCTGTGGTAATAGCACTGTGAGGGTGGGAAGGATGTCGACAGAGGAAATGTTACACACACACACACACACTGAGCAGCCCTTCTGTGATATGCAAAGGATACACACAATATGAAAAATAGCATCAATAGAGCAACAATGAAGCCTACAGGAAATCCTCATTTGTTTCAGGTTTCAAAGTTTGGTGTCAGCATCTGCTGAGGCTCCACTGAGTCAAATGCTTAGCTTGGATGGAGCCCATCCACCTGTTTTTTCCCATAATTCAGTGTGACTGTTACCAGGAATTTTGAATTTCCTGCATTGGCCCACAGTTTTAAAATGGTGGATTGCAGCTGCAGAGTTAGAGAAGATTCCTCAGTGCATTTTATCATGATCCCCCTTAAAGTTGGAGCTGGTTCTTTGATCCTCAGAATTTGTAGCGGGAGAATCAAACACAATATTTTGGCCCATGATTCTGTAGTATGCTTTTTAAAGTGAATGAAGTGTATGCTTCTTAAACAAGTGTAACCTATTGAGCAATGTAGGAAAGGAAAGCAAAGAGCACAAACTAAATGTGTTGCATCATCAGACAGAAAAGGGAAATGGTCTTAACCAGTGCAGGATTCAAAACAATTCAAGTCTAGGTTTGGACATTACACTTTTTACCACTGCCCCATCCAGGCCTCTCTCATTTGTATTTGTGAAATGGCCATTGCAATTTAAACTGCATCGACATAGTTTTCCTATCAGGTAAAAATGATCTCAAACACAGTTCAACATTTCACATACTAAGTGATGGAAGATATGCTCAACTGGGAACCATTCCCACATTGATGAGCAAAACTCAGTCTCTAGCAAGTGTATTTAGGATTGCAGAATGGATGATATTTATATATGTGCAACACTCAAAGACAGAACTGTGTATTTGCACCTAGCCCAGTGATGGCGAACCTATGGCACGCGTGCCAGAGGTGGCACTCAGAGCCCTCTCTGTGGGCACATGTGCCATTGCCCCAGCATAGAGTTTGCCAGAGTTTGTTACTAGAAAGCCAGAGGGACATGGCACTTTGCAATTAATAAGTGGGTTTTGGGTTGCAGTTTGGGCACTCGGACTCTAAAAGGTTCACCATCACTGACCTAGCCTGTGTTTCAAGAGTAGTACTGAACACATCTCCAAACACGTTAATAGTGAGCCCATCACTTGCCTTTCTTCAAAGCATACTGTTGTGTCCAAATTAATACTTACAGCCAAGGGCCAAAATAAGAATGACAGCACTCTTTGCAGATGCAGCAGATATAATAGAAAGAATAACAAAGTGATGACAAGTTCGATGATTGCAAGTGTTAGGTATGCTTCATGAGATGGACCAACACCAAAAGTAATAGCTGCCATGAAAGCTAAGATCTGCAAAGAAAAAAGAAAGAGTATTCACATCAATACAGCCATGCTACAAAGATTTCAGTACTGTACTGCTGCTAAACTGGAAACGACTAAAATTAAATCATTAAAATTAATGTCATATTAAGAATGGAGCAAGCTTGTGTTCTGCTGCTCCAGAGATTAGGACCTGGAGCAATGGATTCAAACTAGAGGAAAAGAGATTGCACCTAAACATTGCCTTGCTCTTTGCCTGAGCGATGCAAGAAAGGAGATGCGCTTAAAAAAAGAGATTAACTGAAGAAGCAAGGAAAGGTTTAAAATGTCTACCAAGCGGCAATTGCCTTGTACACAATTGACAGTAATTGATAGAAAGAAGTTGGCAGCATGAATTTTCATAGACTTGAGTCTACTTCCTCAGATGCATTTGGATATAGTAATGATGATGATGGTAATGTAGAGAGATCTTGTCGCACCTTTGAGACTCACCGAAAGAAGTTGGCAGCATGGGCTTTCATAGACTGAAGTGTACTTCCTTTGAATCAAATGCGATGCATTTGATTCAAAGGAAGTACACTTCAGTCTATGAAAGCTCATGCAGCCAACTTCTTTCCTTTAGTTCGTCTCAAAGGTGCGACAAGATCTCTCTACGTGCTGATTTTACAGACTAACACGGCTATATCTTTGAGTCCTGCCTTGTACATGGGCAACACAGCCCTCCCTTATAGACCCCTTGCCACACTCCCAAAAACAAAGGGCTGAAAATGTCTTTGCTGTCGTGTGCCTTCAAGTCGTCTTCTGACTTATGGCGACCCTAATAATCCATCATGAGGTTTTCCTTGGCCATTTCCTTCAGAAAGGGTTTGCTTTTGCCTTCCTCTGAGGCTGAGAGAGTGTGACTTGCCCAAAGGCGTGTTTCCATGGCTGAGCCAGGATTCGAACCCAGGTCCCCATAGAGTCACAAATACAGTCACTCAAACCATTACATATTATAAATCATATATTATTACACCATCACAATGGTAGTCCATTTGTGGAGAAAAGAAGGGGAAAGGCGGCATATCCATGAATTTATTTTCATGTCTATATGCCGCCTTTCGGGCCCCAGGGCGGCGCACAGCCACAGCCACTAGTCTCCATAGCGCCCTCCTCCTGCTCCTGGCCCAATGCTCCTAGGCCTCATACCATGCGCGCTATCTTGAGGGCTCCCCTGAGGGAGCGGAGGAAGGCCACGTTCACCTCCACCATGGCGGCGCCTGCTTCTGAGGGGAAGAAGAAGAAGCCTCGCCCGTCAGGCGAGGAGGGCAAGAGCCGGCCTTCCCCTCAGAAGCGCCGCAAGGAGGAAGAGGAAACTTCGCCTCAGCTTTGGTCGGAGGTTTTGGCCCCAGCGCGGGCCTAGGCCTGGCCTTGTAAATCGCCTCCTCCTCAGACTCTCTCTCGCTCTCTTTCCCTCAGGCTTCAAACCCAGAGGGCCGTTTGGGGCCTTCTCCCTCATGAATGTGAGCCTGGCCAGCCTCACAGGGTTGTTGTCAAAGGCACAGCTGTGTTGATCTCTCTTTCTCTTTGCCCTTCACATATGTATTTTATTGATTTCCTGTTCCTGTTCCTTGTAGTAATGCTTTTAACTTTTATATTGAATTTTTATCTTGTATTGTAATGTTTTAAATTTTGCAAGCCGCCTTGATCATAACTATGGAAAGGCGGGGTAAAAATAAAATTTATTATTATTATTATTATTATTATTATTATTATATGATCAAATGTGACACAAGCATTTATGGAACGCAAGCCCCTCTTAACATAACAACAACAACAACAAATTATTATGATTAAACTATCCATTATATACATCATTTACTGAAAGCAAACCCCCTCTGGAAATAATAATAATAATAATAATAATAATAATAATAATTTATTATGCTCATTATATAATCATTTATTAAAGGCAAACCCCTCTCAACATAATAACAATAACAACAATAAATTATTATTATTATTAACCTGTACATTATATAATCATTTACTAAAGGCAAACCCCTCTGAACATAATAATAATAATAATAATAATAATAATATGTTATTATTATTATGTTCATTATATAACCCCTCTGAACATTTATTATTATTATTATTATTATTATTATTATTATTATTATTATTATT
>NC_056529.1:8688733-8689375 GCF_019175285.1 Sceloporus undulatus | reverse complement strand
TTATTATTATTATTATTATTATTATTATTATTATTATTATTATTATTATTTGAGGGCCTAGGACTAACAAGGTTTCGAACTACAACTCCCACAATCCCTTTCCCGCTCGCGTGGGCTTCTGGGAGTTGAAGTCAGACACCTCAGGCTTGCCTAGGCGGGAAAGGAGGAGGGAAGGAGAGGGGCTCCTTGGAGCACCGGAAGCCAGAGGAGACGAGAAGCGGAAGTGGGGCCGGAGGGGCGTGCGAGAGAGGGTCCGCTCTGGGCGTTTCCTCTCGTCTCCTCCGGGTCCAGTTCGTGGGCGATGCGGTGGCTGCAGTGGCTGCGACGCTGCCGGCGGAGGCTCTTCCTTCCCTCTGGCTGCCTCTCAGCTCCTTCGCCGCCCTCTTGCTCCTCCAAGGCCGGCTCCCCTGGGCTCCGGAGCCCTCGCCCTCCTCCTCCTCCTCCTCCTCCTCCTCCTCCTCCTCATAAGAGCCAGGAGCGACCCTCGGGATTCGCCGCCTGTAGGGATGCCTTCTTGTTGTTGTCTTTGTGGGCCTCCCAGTCATTCCTAGCTTATGGCCACCCAGAGGCACTGACTGCGAGACCAGGGTTCAAATCCTGGCTCAGCCATGGAAACCCATTGGGTGCCCTTGGGCAAGTCAC
>NC_056529.1:8563627-8688723 GCF_019175285.1 Sceloporus undulatus | reverse complement strand
ACTCTCTCAGCCTCAGAGGAAGAAGATGGCCAAGAAAACCCTATGATAGGGGTCTATAGGGACCAGTCACACTCTCTCAGCCTCAGAGGAAGAAGATGGCCAAGAAAACCCTATGATGGGGTCTGTAGGGACAAGTCACACTCTCTCAGCCTCAGAGGAAGGCTAAGGCAAACCCCCTCTGAACAAAGTCTTACCATGATCGGGTCGACATAGGTCAGAAATGACTTGTCGGCACACAACACACACAAGGCAGGGAGACTGGGCGTCCTCCTTTTCCAGGACGTGCCCTACTTTTCAAGCTTCTCTCCAGGAGGGAGCCCAGCATGCCCTCCATTTTGAGCACGACTGAGGAGAGTGCTAGAGGCACCTTGCAAGTCAACAAAGCACTTGAACTGTACTTGCATTTGGTTTTTAGCCAGAGCAGAAGCTTGTTAATAGCTGCCTACTAATGGTCATTGAGAGTTTGCGTTGAGAGGCAGTGCGGTGTAGTGGTTTGAGTGCTGGACTATGACTCTGTAGAGACCATTCATATTCTCAGTAAGGTGTACATGCTTCTGCTCTGTGTTTTAGTCTTATAACAGTCCTGTATAGATGATGCTGAGAGATAGTGATCCTAGCCAAGTGGGAATCTGAACCTGGCCCAACCTAGTTTGATGTGTTAACCTGGCCATTCTCAAACTGGCACATTTCATGGTTTGCATGAAAACTCATGCCATCCCCAGTTGTTGGGATATTTTGCAATGCACAACATCTTGAGGATACCAGATTGGGCCAAGCTGTTTCTATCATTATACAACATTGTCTCTTTGAGTTCTAGTCTTACTTTGAGTGGTTCTAAATCCCACTGAAATATACTAATCTTAATGCGAATGCCAATCTTGGGCGACTTCCTAATTATTGATTTTTCCTCTTCCTTTAAAGATAAACATGCAGATGGAGGAAAGAAGAAGACCACTGTAAGTATGAGTTACAATAACATGAGCAAAGTTAATAGTGTATGAGTCTGTCGAAAGAATGCATAAATAAAGACAGTAACGTTGCTTGTAGTGGAGTGTTAATGAAACCTTTTGGTTGTGGTTTATATATCAAGATTTGTACGCCTAACAGGTGCTGACTCTCTGGCTTGTGTCTTCCCTGATCAGGTAGAGAATCAGTCTTATATTTTACTACTTCATTTTTGTTTTCACCAGATTTGTATCGAGGGGAACATTGCAAGTGGCAAAACAACATGCCTGCAATATTTTGCTAAAAATACCGGCATCGAGGTAATAATACATTTATGATTGATGTAAAATACAAAAGTGTTTTCCATTGACCTCTTGATCCAATTCATCCTGCTGTCTTGACTTTCTTTGAGTGATCAAGCTTGCAGTTCGGTTTGAGATGTTCAGTGGAATACCTCATATTTGAATTTTGACAGGTTTTCCTGAAAAGCCATACTGAGAAGAAAATGAGGTCTGGCTGGAAGGCTGGTGCATTCTGTTAGTACAGATGCTTCTTCCTCTATACCTATTTGATCTCTAGGCTGGTTGTGGAGACCAAGGAGCAGTCTGTGCACAGTAACCCTCAAGGGCTTGGATTTGGCCTAGGCAGCTCAGTTGCTAACCAGTTCTAGGATGGTCTAACTGAGTAGTCTAGTCCTGTTGCCAGCCATGTATCTTTTAGTCTGTAAAGGCTGGGTGCACAATGAGATTGTCTTAATACAGTTGAGTTACGCTTTCATTGTTCAAGGACCATTAGGCCAAGATCCATACATTTCAGAAATCTTTGCAAGATTCCAAACAATTGCCCATTGACTTTAGTCGGACTAGAGGAGCAGGGCATCAAAACAGTTGTGATAAGGCCATATATTTTAGGAAAAGATGCATTGCTTTTGTTAGCTTGTTAGCTTTTGTTGACCTGTCTAAAATCACATTGTTAAGACAGTGTGCACTCATAAAATTGCCATATTTTATAGGGGTAATTTAAACAAAAAGCATAAGTCTAATTCAAAAGCTGTCTGCAAATAGTTAGTTCATACTTCTGTTGAGAGTAGTTTGTTCCTTCATTGATGTCCATTGCGGGAGAGAGAGGGAGAAGGGATGCCAGAAGGAGAAAAAGTGACCCATCCACATTTGGCTGTACCCACTGCTGACTATGGGCCACATGCTTCTCTTGTGTGGTCCCCAATGAGAATGTAGCCTTTGACAGAAGAAATGGGAGGCCTGCTCCACTGGAGATCGTTCAGATTAGTGAACCTGTGCTATGTATTTTCAGTTGAAAACTTGCCTGTATTAGAGAATGTGCCTTAAAAAAATGTATTTCAAACTCAGGTGTTGACTGAACCGGTGTCTAAATGGAGAGATGTTCGTGGCCATAATCCTCTGGTAAGTTCTCAGAACCTAAGTTCCTCAACTGTTTTTAAGAAGTCAAATAGAGTAATAGTGATACTCATTCTGATGACTGGTCCTTGAGTAGGCAAAATGGTAACCTCCCACTTCTCCTCACACAAGACAAAGGTAGCAGCAGCCTTGTGGGTACCCCAAATTTTAATATTTGCCAAAATGAAAAAACTAAAAGGGATCCTGCCACACACACAAACACACCAGGTAGGACTGAGCATGCTTAGTAGGTTCAGAATGCTGACAGACTATTGTGGGATTTGTGGGTGTTGAATGGAGGGTCTTTAATTCTGAACAGCAGCACTGCATACTGCAACATTTTGTTGTAGCTCTCATGTGTGACATTAATTAATTGCAGTATTTATATACTAACCTAATTTTCAACAAATAAGATGTGGTGATATATTAATAAGATGTTCACTGTGAAAATACATTTAAAAAATAACCAGGGAAAATTTTGGTGTTTCTCCTTTCATCAGAGTTTAATGTATCAAGATGCAACACGATGGGGCATAACGTTACAGACATATGTGCAGCTTACAATGTTGGATCAGCATATGAGGCCAATGGTAAGTTTGGAAATGTTTCTGTTTCTTGTAACGCTGCAGTTCTCATTCTTGGCTGAAATAAAGCCTCGCTGTATAATTTGTGTTTGGTTAGACTTAACGCCCTTGCCTTTCCCTCTCTTTCCCTCCCTTGTTTTCTCTTCTGTTGTTGAAATGTTACTGAGACAGGCAGCCACCTGTCTTGAATGCTCTAAAAGTCCAGCCACTGAATGGCTCTTGAAATGTTAATTTGCAGATTTCTCCCATAAGAATGATGGAGAGGTCAATTCACAGTGCAAAATACATATTTGTAGAAAACTTGTATCGAAGGTACAGTATCCCGAGTTTTGTTCTGTTTTTAAAGCTTAGTTTGTGTTGCGGTTTAACTTGCTTTTGTTTCCGAAATTCTGCTGGCCTGTATTAAACAACTTAATTCAGTGTGGTAACATTTTTGTTTTTTTACTTTAAGAAAGATAGATAAAACATTGATGCAGATGACAATAAAACTGAAGCACAGATTGAACAGGGCTTTCAAATTTCATGATAACAACCTGCTTTCCCTTTTTTGAAGGGGCGGACTAGATTCATGGTGTGAGGAGAGTAAATTCTGAAGAACAATATCCTATAGCAGTGGTTCCTGACCTGTGGGTCCCCAGATGTTGGGCTACTTCTCCTAGAATTCCTTACCGCTTGCCGTTCTGGCTGAGGTTTCTGGGAGACTCAGCAATATCTGGGCACCCATGGTTGGGAATCACTGTCTTGTGGTGAGAATATTGTGCTCTTTAGTTGGGGCCCAACACCTGGTTAATGAAATCTAAGGCTGGCATCCTGTTACTAAGCTGTGATGACAAAAGTCAGACTTTAGACATTGCAACTCACTTTTATGATTTGTGGTGTAGGTTGGAATTCTGTTCTGACATGCAGCTACCCATGCAGCTACAATCTCCCCCCCCCCCAATCACCTTGTAAGCAGGGGAGTCCTCCCAACCATGTCTGTGTTGTTGGGGATGTGTCCAGTTATTTTCTTGTAGCTGGATGTGCTTCAAGGACCCCTGGAGGTCTCAGCAGTTGCCTGTGGCAGTGCATCCATCTACATGACGATAGTTGGACATGTTCCCACTCATGCCCTCACTTTGTGGCAACATGGAAATAACCATGTTAGGAGGGCTATGCTGCTTACAAGTTGCATTCTTAGAGAGTAGCACTAGAAGACATGCATGTACTGTATATATCCTGAAGCAGAACCCCCAGTCTCAATGTTTTCTGGCTCATGATACATTTCTAAAACGTTTCTCTAAGTGAGATTTTCTTTTCCTGCTGAAAGATGATCTCAGAACTAGTGTTTCTCTTCCAAAAGAGAGGAAAAGCTGCTTGTTAATCCACAAGGTGGCATCTGTGCTACACAGTCTCTTATGCAAACATGCCTTTAGAAAATTCATTATCTGCCCCAGTCTATGATAAAATAATGTACAGTGGTACCCCGGGATACGAATGCGCCGGGTTACGAATTTTTCGGGATACGAAAAAATCCCATAGGGATTTATTGCTTCGGCTTACGAAGGTTTCTTCGGGTTACGAAAAACCGCGGCGCTATTTTCCGCCACCGGAGGGCAGCAGAGAGCTATTTTTCCATTAGCGCCTATGGGAATTCGGCTTACGAAGGTATTTCGGGTTACGAAATTAACCGCGGAACGAATTAATTTCGTAACCCGGGGTACCACTGTATACTGCCTTTTTTCCCTTTGGGTTTTTAAGACATTAAGTTTTAAGGCATTGATTTGTTTTTGTTTTTCTCTCTCTTTTTCTCTGTGAATATGCAGTCTAAGGCTGGCATCCGGTCCAAACTGTGTTGGATAGTTTGTAGATTTAAATGATGAAAATTTTTGGGAAATAGATACCTTACATATTGTATGCATTTTAATTGTAGGCATAAAAGAATATGAATCCAGAATCTTAGTCCATTACTCAGACCACCATACCAAGCTGGCTCCACACAGCAGTTTATGCAAACATATTTTAATCGTGGATGGGGAGAGAAATCCTAGAGTTTCCAGGGATGCGAAGTGTTTGTACATGGTTTCAGCATGTCAATAAGAGCATCCATTGGTATCACAAGGGTTGGTGCCACGCCAGTGTGGTTACTCATGTCACTTTGAGGCAGGCAGCCATCCCTCAGCTATGGTGAATAGGAGCTGCCAGTGGAGGGAGGGATCTGGCCTTGGTTCCTCCTTCCATGCAGAAAAGACATGGAATGGGGTCCTGGATTGGGGCCCCAGGCATCTTCATGACCCTGCCGAAGGGGGGCACAGAAGAGGAGGAGGAAGCCACCTGCTGCTATTGCAGCAGCTCTACCCAGCCTGATGCCCAAATGCCCCTGCAGGTGGGAACAGAATGGGAGTGGAGGGAGGAGCTGAAGGAGAAGGCAGCAGACAGGGAGGGCACTCGCCATGTGCCCTGTTCCACTATATAAATATATTTATTCATGTCATTTCTATGCTGCCTTTCTCCCAGGAAGGGACCCAAGGCAGCTTACAAGATAAAAACATCACAGTACAATTTTTAAAAACAAATTAAAATCATGTATTTAAAACAATATAAGTTAACATTAAAACATAACACACCTCAAATAAGCCACCCTGTCGTGATTTTTAAAAAGCTTGGCTAAATAATGTTTTTATTTGCCGGCAAATAAAAAGGGAGCGAGGGAGGGAGAAGTTAAATTTTATTTAACAAACAGCTATGTACACTTATTGAAATATATTTCTTTGTTACAGTGGGAAAATGCCAGAAGTGGATTATGTAGTATTGACAGAATGGTTTGAATGGATCATAAAGAACATGAATATTTCAGTTGATCTGATAGGTAAAATGAGATATTCTGTTAATATATTTTTTTATAGATAGCTTCCTTCAACAAAATCACTTGTTGATCTATAAACCAACTAGCTGTAGTAGTTTGTGTTGTGTTTAATGAAGCTAACAATATATGATGGGAAAATGTGTAATGTGCCCATGGGGTCTTTGTTCCCTCTCTCACTTTTTCTTTTCAAAACAAAATGGATTGGGAGAAAGGGATTTATACCTTTCCTTTACAAACCATTTTGGTATTTCAGATTGTCTCCCATGGAGCTCTTTCTACTGCAGAGTTCAAGATGCATGTTTATCCTTGTTTAAAGCCCACTAAGGTGGGAGGACACAGGCAGTAATAATTCTGCATGAAGGACAATTCGGAGAAGAAAAATAGTAGGCAGACAGTGGAATGCTCTTCCTTCTTATTATATGTTGTGATTTACTTTTATATCTTGCATTTCTTAAGATTTGCTCTCTTCCTCTTCTTCCCCACCTAATTTCACAATGGCCCTGTCAGATAGGTGAGATGGTTGAATGGCCCAATTTTAATGTCTTTAGGAGAACAGATCTTCTAGGTTCACACTATGCCATCTCTCTTATCATTTCACCTCAGATGCTTTAGTGTTAAAAACCATACTGTGGCTTGAATGAGACCCATAAGTCTCCCTATGCAAACAGTTCCTAGATTTGTACACAAGATGCCTGATAGGTTGGGAGTTTAGGTTTCACCCACTAAAAAGCAATTATTTTGCTCCCTGAAAATTGAACCATAATTGCTTTTCAGGTTTGCAGGAACAGAGCAGAACATCAACAATGCATAATACTTTTTTTTTGTTAATGGCAGTTTATCTACAAACCTCTCCTGAGAGATGTTTCGAGCGACTGAAAAGGCGGTGCAGGGAGGAGGAAAAGGTCATTCCTGTGGTAAGGGGGAAACTGTCTTTTTCTGACATTTGTTGAATAAATTCTCCTGGTGGGTTTCAAAGGCTGTTTGTGGTAGACCCTGGCTGGGCATGGAAGGGTTGGTGAGAGCATAGACAGCATTAGCAAGGGGGTACCATGTACCAATAGCTTGGAAATTGACTGGGAGGGTGCTGTTGCCCTTGTGCATCCCTTGTGGCTTTCTCTGCAGCATCTGACAGGTCACTGTAGGGAAGTGGGATGCTGGACTAGATAGACCTTTGGTCCAAGGCAGCAGGATCCTCCTTTTGGTTTTATGAAGATCTAACAAAGCAAAATAAAATGGTAGTACTGTACTGCATATCAGTTTTGTGTCTGGGGAAAAAACAGGAGGAAGTGAATTTTGGAATATTGATTGATCAAAAGAAATATGAACATTAAAGAGTTTTGTGTCTACTGGAAGAATGGATGGATGGATTTATTTCAGTCACAGACCAGAATAAAAATGAATAATAAAACCAGTAACCAATAAGATCTTAGCTTTATAGCAGCTTGATAAAACTTAGCTACTTATAAAGTGGTTTTTAAACTGGAAGAATGGAAATCATTCTCCTATACCTCTTTTTTGGTGGGTTTTTTTGGTATAGGAATATTTAGAAGCTATTCATCAGCTCTATGAAGAGTGGCTCATTAAACAAACCCTGTTTAAAGTTCCTTCTCCAGTGCTTGTAAGTATACATCTGTGTTTTTATTTTAAACCATTTTCTCAGGAGCAGGAAAAAGCTATTTATGTTTTAATGATACTACATTTATAGATTATTATTATTATATTTATATTCTGCTTACCCCACAAAATTGAACCTCAAAGTGGCTCACAATTTAAAAGAACAATGTAATTAAATCATAAAAAATAAACATTAAAATCAAATTAAAATACTAAAGTATTAAAACACATGATGTCTGCAACTCCTTCTACTTGCTTTTAGCTTTAATTCCAGCTCCTCAACCCAGCCAGTTTGCAGATCTTGTTGAACAATTCCCATCAGATCTGGTCAGTCTTGACAATGGTTTGGGATGATGGAAGCAGTCTACCTGCAGGGCTATAGGTCCACCAGTTCACTTTTAAGCCTAAAGTCCTGAATGCTAGTTGTTTCTGGTTTCCTCCTTTGTTTACAAGACTGGGAAATCAAATTCACAGGTAATTTTATGTGCTGCCTGAAGCTACAGTAATGATTAGCCCATCCATATGAGTCAGAATTTGTCAGTCAGTTTTAAGCCAGAGGTTTTAATTGTTTTACATGTCCTGGATAGCATGTTGTTTGTTTCCGTCATGAGTTATTAAGCCTGGATTCAAATCTGTTCAGAGATGCACTTTTAATGGTTTGTTTCATTCTGTTTTGAAGGTGCTGCAGGCTGACCATGACCTAGAGGATATGCTGGAGACATACGAAGAAAACCAGGACCGAATCTTAACCCCCTGCAATATGCAACATTGTCAGTAGAAACTGATTTATTGTATTATGTACAGTTTACTGTGTACACACCAGTTCTTAGGTTGTAGGTGTAAACCAGAGAGAGGCACAATATGCCCTACATGTGCAATTGGGGTTTTTAACCCTTTGCACCAATACCTTTTGTGCAGCCTTGAAATTCAGTTTGGTAGCAGTCTTGTGTGAGTTTGTGACCTCTCACTGACACTAAAAGGGGCTGTCTGGATTCCCTAGGCCTGGGAGAACACTGGGTCTTCACGCACTGGTCCTTCTGAATGGACATTGCCATGCATCCCGTGTCCCTTGAAGCTTGCTAAGCAGTTTGAAAATTAAATAGAAGTAGTTTCTAAAAGGAGGAAAAGAAAACTTCCCTGCCTGAACTAGTTCCTACCATCTCATCCTCAGTTTGTACTGTAGGCAGCTGTTCAACTCAGTCCTAGACTGTTTATCGAACTTGGGGCAGTTTGACAGAACAGGTTGGACTTTTGTCAAATGACCAACTTCTGGCAGGAGACCTGAGGAAAAACAATGTAAGCACATGTAAGGTGTGTGTATACTTACGTAATGTGTCCTTTTTTGTTTCTGAATGACTCGTTTTTTGTAGTTCTAATATTTAATGTCTTTTTTTTAATGGGAACATATTATTTCTGTTGGGTAAGAACTTAAAAGGATTTAAGAATTATTACTCTCACTCTTCCCATTTGTATTTTTACACTGTTTTTTTTGTTTTATAAAATGTTGTTGGTTATAGACTGTTTTGATTCACAGACTGCTTACTGATGCCTCTGAAAGGAAATTCATGCTCTCAACTGTAAATGTGAGTAGGAAACCTTATGCAGTCATAACATACAGGATGCCAGCCATAGGCAAAAATAATAGGGTACCTCTTAGCAAGGACAGTCTTTGAGATTGATTCAAATATATTTTGAATCAATCTCAAAGCATGTTGAAAAAAGCATGTTAAACAAAGGTAGGAGGAGGCCATAAAAATATCAGTAGATAAATGGTTGTAGATGCATTCGATTTTTTAAAAATTGAGAAATGATTTCCTTTTTTAACATCCAAAGACATATGTGTTTGATATAAAACAAGAACACGTGAACAAATGAGTAAATAGTTATCTTCAGCTTTTCAGCTGTGTTAACACTCCAGGACTTCTATTGAAGCCTTTAAATGGGAACTTGTCTTTGGATTCCTTTTGTCACACTGCATCTCCTACTTCTGTGGCTCTACTGATTAGTTACAGAGATGGTGCAGTGTGGAGTTTAGAGCATCAAAGATGTAGGGACCGGAGTTCAGATTCTCAAATTGAAACTCGTGACAATCACATGCATCGTTAATGTCTTCTTGGCAGAAGGATAGGATAAAAAGACAACCAATCCTAACTGCAAACTCAGGCGGCAGCTACTTTTAAAGACGAAAAGGGCCATGGCGAAACAAGGTGTTAACATGCTTGGAAGAATCCATGTTGAAGAAGTGTAATAAGAAGTAGGAACCTTAATGGTACTGTTAGGTGAGCTGAGACCTTCGGGTACTTTTTTAAAAACCCGCAATCCACTTTAGTTGTGTTTGCATGATTTATGACAGCTTATTTTCATAACCTTGTGGAGGTCCACTAGTCCAAACACACTTTGAAAAAGGGGTGCATTGAGTGGGGTGACTGTATCAGTTAAATGACCTGAAACTTAATGGCCTCTGCAGATTTGTGTGTGCAAAACTTGCTCTGTCCCTGCTTCTATGCATTCACTCATTGTCTATTGGAAGGAGCAGAGAAATAGCTTTCGCAGCTGGGAGAACTATAATAATACTTTGGAGCTTTCCTTAAATGAGATGGGGAGAAAGGATAGGCAGGTGCTTTCACCTGCTATGGACAGGGCCAAGCAGATCACTAGGAAAAAGGCACCTCTGTTTCAAGGGGTGTTTCAGCATCCTTTGCAAAAACAGTAGTTCAGTTGCAGAGGTCTCCTAAATTGTGTGTGGCACTTGTTGCTGAGGTCCAGGAAGAGACTATGTGTAAATGGGTTCAAGTCTTAAGGACTTAAATGTGAAAGCCCTTTCATACTCTGTTTTCCCCCACTACCTACCTTGAGATGAGCTACTTGGAACAAGCACGGCTTTGGATATCTGCAGTGTTTTGAGCTATGCTCAAGAATAGGTATGCTGAAGGACGCCTAAATGTGTCTTGGTCATTTAAAAGAACTAATAAAACAGCCATCTATTATTATTATTATTATTATTATTATTATTATTATTATTATTATTATTATTATTATTATAATATCCCACCCTTTTCTCAAGGCTGGGACTCAGGGCGGCTTACAGTATTAAAAAAAATCATACAGTTAAAAACATACAAAAATAGTCTATGAAAATACAGTCTTTTGAGCATCTTGAGATGCGTCTCCCCTTTCTTCTCTACATTCATGATTAAAACAGGATTTGCAGCAGCATTGGTTAGTGCCATGTGTTAATCTGCTATTTCCCCTTTGAAGGTCACATTTCTCTTACGCTGATCACTGTGGTAGCTGTTGCTTGATTTCTTTCCAATTTGTTTTTATATACATGGCTTTATTAAGCCATGTGTGTAAAACATACTGTTTAGTATGGAAAGCATGTCTTGTTACCATCCCGCCATTGAACAGGGTGGTGGGAGACAGCAGGTAAGTCTCTTGGAAACATTTTAACATTCTTTCTGTTATAATTTAAATCTTTGGTACTAAAAACATCTCCAGGCTCTTATTTCAGTATTTATTAAACAGAACCTCTTTAAAACTGCTCTGCTTAATTTATTCTCTTTGGAATGGTTATCGCTGAGGTTTAACAAGATGATGTGCTCGCTGGCTTTGGGAATGTCACATTTGAAAGATACTGGCCTTGATCTTGCATCAGAAGCATAGCTGCAGCATGATAGCTATGTTCCATCTCCTAATGTGACCCCTGAAACCCAACTTAAGAACCAGTCAGCTGTCCCTGGCAATAGAGTTAGGATGGTGCAAGGTGACATGACTATCTCCTCCTCCCAGGGTTGTGACAGATGGTGGGAGAGGACTGCTCCTTTCTATCACTTGGGTTAGCTGATTGGCTTTTAAGGCAGATTTTGGGGACATTTGTGATCATGGCAATGGTACCATGATTGTAAATGTAAGTAGGAAACCTTATGCAGTCATAACACACAGGATGCCAGCCATAGGCAAAAATAATAGAGTACCTCTTAGTGAGGACACTCTTTGAGATTGATTCAAATATATTTGACTAGGATTCCATCGGATAAATATTTAAGGGTGTATCTGGAGACTTTACGGTTAACTTCAGGTAAAATCAATGACACCGCAGTCATGGTTAGTATTCTTGGGTTTTGTTTTTCTTTGAAGGAAAGGACATGTTTCATGAATGACTTTGGCCCTGAAACTTTGCACAAGCGGCTGCCTGCTTCTATTCTAGGCCCATAAAACTCATAGCTTCCCGTTCTATAATAACTCATTCATAGCCTTCCAATTGTTGGTGTTATGGCACAATAGGCACTAAGTCAATGCAGGAACATTTCCTTTTGCATACTTTTATTATACAAATATAAACTTTTCCAAGCCGACATAGAAATAGTTTGGCAGAGATTATTTTTCCACTATGGTCCCCTAGTCTGCAAATACTAGCAAGCGTTCTAAATAGCTCTTTCCATTGCGATTATAAATGGTCCATGTTTTCAAAATTTAAATTCCAGTTGTTCAGAGCAAAGAGAGACGGAGCAATGCACTGAAAGTCTTTGGTTAATTCTTGGGGACTTCCACAAAAGAAACCAAGTAAAAAATGGAATAAAGTGGCATTGAGAAGTAGCATATATATTTTTAAAAAGTATGTTTCCTTAGAAGAGATAGATCAGGAGTAGTCATTTCTCACCAGTAGGGCCGTGTGGCCATGGAATAAAGACCTTAATTATACAAGGCTCCGCACAAGAAACCTATGCATGTGTGTGCTGTTTGCATACCCTACACCCCTCTTGTTGGATATGGGGTTCCATAATTAATAACTAGCATAAGATGTGTTTTGAGAAGTCACAATGATCTCTGCAACCTAGGCATGGGGTCATGCTGACCCCAGGATAGGTAAGAGAGCTAGATAGTA
The DNA here is from genome assembly GCF_019175285.1 of Sceloporus undulatus. Lineage (NCBI taxonomy): Eukaryota > Metazoa > Chordata > Lepidosauria > Squamata > Phrynosomatidae > Sceloporus > Sceloporus undulatus. The sequence continues at coordinate 8,676,438 of NC_056529.1, read as the reverse complement.
CCAAAATAAACACTAAATGGGTTTGCTGATCAACTCACACTCCACGTAGCTCTTTGCATTTCCTCTTGCATAGAGACAACCTGTCCTGTTACAAAAGCAGTTAAAGGCTACCCCTTCCACCTCACCTCAGGCTATGTTCCTATTCCCCCTTCCTGTCCAACTATCCAGGGATTGTCTCAAATCCAGTCAATGAAGGACTTCATGTATTTGCAATTCCATTCCTTTCTCTATATTTCTGCATACCCCCTCCCCTTCTGCATTACTATGTGCAAAATCATTGACACAGTGCATGTTTATAAAGATACCCGTAAGTAACTCAAATGAAGGCACAAGCAAAACCAAAAGTAAATGGTTTCATAACACCAAGGCACCATTAGGTAGAGAGATTCTACAGAGTAACATGGCTGTATCTTTGAATTCTACTATCAAGGCACCATGTTCTTGTCATATATAGATGTAACATTCTTTTGGTAATAGCAGGTGGAGAAAATCAGCAGCTCCATCCAATATTGAACAGTCCAATAGTGTGATGCAGGATTTTGTCCCAAGTCATATAACATTAGTATTTGTTTAAAATAGGCCACTACTGGCATGGAGATGGGGGAGAACTTTTAAAGCAACGTACAGCAAAGCACTTGTTTTTCATGTACTTAGGAGTTCCCCTTCATTCTGGACACATTTTAGGCTCACTAATATAGCAATGCAAAGAAAGGGTATCTGTTCCCTCCTCCCTGCTTTGGTGACCCTTTGGAATGTATGGGAAACCTTTGGCTTTCCAGATGCTTTTGACTTTAACTCCCATAATGGTTTACCACTGACCATGCTGGGAAGGACTTGTGAAGAATTCAAATCTAGAGGGCCAAAGGTAGCCACTACTGCCTTTGAATCTCATTAGTGTGCTTCTACCTACAACTCCTGTGCCCAGAGAGACCAAATCCTGAAGAGAGAGATTGGAGCTGGGCAGATTAATGAGAGAAGGCATGCGTGCACATGTGATACACTCCCTGATGGATTCTGATAACTGTTTTCCTCTCATTTCTTCTGGAGACGGCTGGTAGCTATGGAGAGAAGCAGAATAAGTAGCTGCTGCTTGGTACTAGGTGTATACATTTGGGTACTGTACTTCCTGTCTCTTGGCTAGTTTGGTGTTTAGTTTTTTTGTGGGGTTTTTTGGGTTAGGTGGCCATGTTCTAGAAGAGTTTCTTCCTGACGTTTCGCCGGCGTCTGTGGCTGGCTTCTTCAGAGAAGATGAAGATGCCAAAGCCACAGATGCTGGAGAAACATCAGGAAGATGTTCTAGAACATGGCCACATAGCCTGAAAAACCCACAAAAAACTATGAATGCCGGCCATGAAAGCCTTCGACTTCACAGTTTGGGGTTTGAATGTGGAATGTATCCATGGCCTTGTCTCCTACTCATTCTTGTCTATAATAACATAACCCTCTGGATCAGTTTCACTCAGTGGTGTAAGGCAAGTATTAAAGTCTGCCAAAGAAGAGTGGAGAGCACATCTTTCCCTCCTGCACTGAAGACTTGCTGGAAAGCCACCCTGATAAGGGATCTCAGGTATAACAGTACAGGACGAACTGGGCTGCTCTCCAACATGCCTAAAGCACCCCTCAGATTCAGATGCAACTGGAATGCCTACTATGAGTCTGCTGTAAGTTGAATCAACAGCAGGACACTTACAGCCAGTGATATTACAGAAGAGGTCCGGGGATGAATAGAGGTCAATGTTGAAGTCTTCTCTGTTTCCACTGGGCAGATTTGCAAGCTTTGGTGTGGAATGATCAAACACTTGGATACCACTCTTGGTAGTTCTCTGCTCCATTTGTGCCGTTTCCTCTACAGGATACATCAGTTGCCCAGCACAGTTTTCCTCGATCTTTAGCTTCTTGTTAGAGAATAAGTCACACGTTTCTTCTTCTCTAGGGAAGTTGTTTGTACTGCTGTGTTGTGCAATGTTGCCTTTCAATTCTTTGGGTTGGTCTGTAGGATCTGAACCATGAATGCTCAGGCAGTCTATGGCATCGCAAACCTTAGATTCCACTGTGTCCCTACAGGACTCTTGGGTTCCATAGTCATAAAGGTGGCCGTTTCCCAAAGCGTCATGATTAAGTATCGCCAAAGCCTGTGGACCACTAGCATCAGGAGACAGAAAAGTGAGCGACTGTCCTCCTTTGGCTGGAGGGCCCAGTCTTGCCTCAACGAATCCCACGGCCTGAGTCTCACTGGCTGATGCTTTTGAAGAGAGATCTGAGAGATGGAGAGGCTTCTGCCCAATGACAATGTCACTGTATTTAATCAGGAAATCCTCACTGTCAGAGCTTTTAATGCAGGAGTTTGAGGAAACGCCTACTGAGCTTCCCTGAGGGGTCATGCTTTGCTCTGGAATGCATTTGGAAATAGCTGTTTGTGATGATTCTTCTGTGGGACATCTGAGACCAACCTCACTTCTGAGCGGAGTATTCTCAGCTCCTTCAGAGGCCAGGCTGCTGTGGGCCAGGTATGTCTCTTGAGGACTATGGCCACCTTGCGCCTCGCTTTGTCCGCTGACAAGCACATGTCCTTTTCTCTGGTGCTTTTCATCTAGGTCTCTTCCAGGTTGCTGGGGCCTTTGGGCTCGTTTCTGCAACAAGAGATCCCCCAAACGGCCGTCTCTCGCTTCCTCTGTAGTTTCAAGGAGGTCTTCGCACTCAATCCTGGCAAGGAAGAGCTCAAAGGCGGCTTGTTCCGCTTCCTCCTGGCTTAACTTCCTGGCCAGCGAGAACTGCGTGGCGCTGGTCGCGACGTAGCCGATCTCCCCCAGCAGCCTCTCCACAGCCGCCTCCGGGAGAACGGACCCCAGGCAGTAGACAAAACGCCCTGTGAAGGTCTGCGGAGCAAGAAAGGGAGCATCAGGAAACACTGGGAGCAGGGTTACCTTCACCTAGTTTACTCTTTGTATGTCCAGCGCTGCTGTGTAAATCTCCAGCGCTAGATAAAGCATAATATACACACACACATGTACATGTATACATGCACATACCTATCTATGAACATATACATACACACATAAATGTACATATCTATACACACATCTCTCTATATATACAAACATATATATATATACACACAGACACATAAATGTATATATACACACACAATCTATATCTATATATATATGAACACACACATATATATACATTTATATGTGTGTGTATATGTTCATATATATATAGATTTGTGTATATATATATATGAACACACACTATATATGAACATATATACACACACACATAAATGTGTGTGTGTATATATATATATATATGTACACACACAATATATACGCACAGTCACACACACACATACGTACATATCTAAATGTACATATCTACCTCTCTATGATCACACCCACCCACCCATCTATCTCTGTGTCTCTGTCTGTGCGGGAGCCCCTCTCCCACCTTGAGGGCCCGGATCTCCTTCCTCCAGGGGGAGAGGAAGAGGTTGACGCAGAGCAGCTCCAGGAACTCCAGCGCCCTCCGCAGCCGGAGCAGATCCGAGGCTTCCCCCTTCTTCCCCGGGAGGAGGAGCCCGCGCAGCCTCCCCAGCCGCCCCTCCGCCGCAGAGGCCGAGAGCAGGAGGCGCCTGGCGGGGCCCTTGAGGGCCTCCTCGCGGCAGACGCCGGCCTCGCCCCGGGCCCAGCTCCGCCGGTAGAAGGCCGCGTAGGCCCCGCGCAGATCCCCCTCCGCCCGCATCGCCCTCGAAGCAGCACCAGCAGCAGCCAGGAAACTTCTCCTCGGAGGAACTAGTCGCGCCTCCTATGATTGGACGAAGGATGACACGGAGGGGCGGGGCCTCGCCTATGGTTGGTTGGATCCTCCCCAGGGCGGCGACTCAGTGGCCGGGAGGAATGTCAATCAAGGCCAGCCCCGCCCTCTCTGACAGGAAAGCGAAAGCGAAAGGACGCTGCGTCCACACCGCAGGTTTAGGCCGGCTCGACGCCGCTTTGACTGCCCTGGCGGAAGGGATTCTGGGAAGTGTAGTTTTTCTGGTCTGAGGCATTTAGCCTTCTCTGTCAGGGAGCAGAATACAAACCAAAACACTGAGCCTTGGCAGCTGAAAGTGGTGTCAAACTGGGTTATTATTTCTGCAGCGCAGACGCAGCTAAAGAGGGAAATAAAACAGCCCAGAATGAATGGGGACTAAAAGGCTTTGTCGAAAAGGAGCTTGTCGGATTTTTATTGCTATAACCCGCCTCAATCCCTTTGGAGAGGCAGGGCATAAATACAAATCATCCTCATCATCATCATCATCATCATCATCATCATCATCATCATCATCATTTTAAACTCTGACTTGCCGCTTTCCCCTCCGTCTGCTTTCTTAAATTGATCTTATAATGGGTCCATACAGACAGTCCAAAATAAAGCTGCTTCGGGTCACTTTGGAGGCATGCTCTTTAAATGACGCATGCGTCCTAAGGACTGGAGCGCATCTTTTGGCATTTACTGTATAGCTTTGTATATATAATTATATGTGTCTGTATATGTGTATATTATATATATATATACACACACACACAAAACTGTGTGTGTAATATTTTGTGTGTGTGAGTGTGTATATACAGTACTGTACAGTATATAGAAACGCTTGCGCAGGAGGAGACCATTGGAACCATGGCTGCATCGTAAAGGAGTCCCTTGGAGCCTCCATTCCTGGCTCTAGGGCGCCCTCCTGTGGCTGCATTCAAGCACATTTCCTAATGCAAGCCACAGGCGGGCGTTCGAGAGCCATGCAGCGCTGGCTCTTTAGCCGGCTAAGATCTTATCCGGCTGCTCTTTGGCGATGAAGCCACAGGAGGGCGCCAGAGAGAGAGAGAGACAGAGAGAGAGAGAGAGGAACGGGAGCCTGGAGGGGAGAAGCCGCTCTTTCTTCTGCCGCCAGAGGGCGCTCCAGGACAACGGGGAAAAGGGGAGGCGCACTTGGCGAGTGCAGCGGCTGAGTTTGGGACTACAATTCCCATCGCCCCCAACGAACCCTCATGCCCATGGCTCTGGAGGGCTCAAGGATTCTGGGAATGTTCAGAAAGGGGCTTGAGGGGGCCAAGAGCGCAGACAGGCTGCAGGGAGACCTCCCCCAAACTCTGCATGGTCTGGGGATGATGGGAAGTGTCCTCCAAGACCTCCCACCACATGCTGTGCCTTGTGAGGATGATGGGAACTGTCCTCCAAGACCCCTAACACAGACATTCAAGTCACCAATCCTGTTTTTACAAGTGTTTTTACCAGTATCAGTATACACACATATATATGTATAAATATATATGTATAAATTTTATCTATCTATCTATAAACTGTATTATATTATATAAATATGTGTGTACGTGTGTGTGTGTATATATATATATATATATATATATACACACAACTTTGTAATATATATAAAGACACACAACAGATGTATATATATACACACACAAACACAAACACATATACATACACATAAATATATAATACACACACACAAATATATAGAGACATATAATATATATGTACATATATATATACATATATATGTACATATACACACATATATAAGTTTTATATATACATATAGATATATAATATTACATACACACAAATAATATACATATATAATATACACGTTTCATATATATAAAGACATTATATATACATATATACATACATACACACACACCTATATAATATACACAGTTTTATATATATAATTTTATTGGCGACTTGCTTGTTAAGGGCTTTAAAGGGCAGTTCCCATCATCCTCAGATGATGCAGAAGGCGGAGGTCCTCCATTTAAAAAAGATGTCCTACATTTGGGGGGCCGGGCTAAATTTTGTCCTACATTTGACCTACATTTAAAAAAAAACATTTGTCCCGGTTTGGAGGTTGACAGTTATGGCAACCCTACTTAGGACGCATGCATCATTTAAACAGCATACCTCCAAAGTGACCCGAAGCAGCTTTGTTTTGGAGTGTCTATATGGGCTCAGCGTCTCCTTTTGGCATGCGTCATCTGAGCACCATAATGCATGTGGTCGCTTGGGCGGCTTAAGGGTTGGAGTTGGGGCATGTGTCGTACGGCTGCCATGCCCCCATTCAACCCCGACCCTTTGGGGCAGTCGGTTTAGCCCTAGTTGCATATTCTTGTATGGCAGGGAATTGAACTATGCAGCCCTTGTGATTCCTTCTAGCTCTCAGATTCCATTATTCCATAGCTAGCATTGCAATCAATGATGCACACTCTGACCATGCTCACTACCTGTTCATTGCCAAATTACTGAAAGGTATAACTATGCCTTTTCCATAATGAGCATCAGGCAGAGCTATGCATTCTTCTTGCTATTTATTGTTATTGTAAATTATGTTATTTTTATTCTGTTGTTATTGCTATATATTTTTCTTACTGTTGCCACCCGCAACAGTAATTCTTCATGATTGGGCAGGCTAATAATAATAATAATAATAATAATAATAATAATAATATGGGGAAAATAGTTTCTAATGTTCAGTGGGCCTTTGGTATTTGCTGAGGTTTGGTTCCAGGACCCTTGTGGATACTAAAATCCATGGATGCTCAAGTCCCATTAAATACAGTGTCAAAGTAAAACAGTGTTTCTTATATAAAATGGCAAAAATCAAGCTTTGCTTTTTGGAAGTTGCATATCTATATCTATATCTATATCTATATGAATATTTTCAAGCTGTGAATGCTTGAATCAGCTGAAAAAGAATCCATGGATATGAAGGGCTGACTATACCCTTCTTTCTGATCGGATACATTGCTTTTTCTGAGTCAGGCAACTATGGCCTCCCACCATCTCCCAGGTCTCATCCTATATCAGATTTGCAAGAAATAGGCTTATATTCATGATCTAATTACATCTGAGCTTCTACTACGACTTAACTTGAGATTATTCTGAGCTGGGATCAGCAACACTGCAATATCGTTCTAATACCCTGTCATTACTTGAATGTAACATATCATTTTATAAGATGGATGGAGCCTTTTGAGCGTTGTGTATCAATGCAAACGGCTCTCCTTACGAGAACCGAAAGAGCGTCTCATAATTCGGATGTGACTTTCAACAACGTTATTTATGATTTTAATCATCATTTTCTGAACAAGTCATTATGCACTTGTCCTTCAAGAGACGCGTTAAGTGGCGCTTTCTCTATACGCATCTGGCAACTAAGCAAACGGGAAAGTATTCTGAATTGGAAGGATTTCCATGAAACAGTATGAATGGAAATCACGGCTCTGAAAGAAATCATTAAGAGATACAGACACATAAGACTCCATCAAGTGCTTTCATATTGCGATGTTGTTGTAAAGCCCATGGCCACTTTTTTTGGTGTAGTTTGTTAACATTTGGAAGGCTGGATCCAGTTTTAGGATGAGACATAGGCGTTTATCACACTTGAGCTAATTTCGGCATTAAAGAGAGATTAAAGTTGCATTTAAAGCACCCCGCAAATAAAGCGAAAATGGCAATTGTGCAAATGATTATCACAAGCAATTGCGCAAATAAAGTGATATCGGAAAGGCATTGTTGCCAAAATCCCAAAAGTAAAAAGATGCACGTCAAAGCTTCTTTGTGACCACTTTAACAGGGGTTTTTGTGCAATGTTGTGTAAAATGGTTTTGCTTAATTACACAATTTTTCCGGGATAAACTCACTATTTCCTTCATGTGATAAACTCCATACACACCAGCAGTTCTTGTTACCACAAAAAAATTGTTCATTTGGAGGAAAACAAATTTCTGGCTCCAAGAGACTGTGGTCTAACAAAAGCTATCAGCTGATTTTTATTGCCGCTCTCCTTTTGGAATGACGACATCGTAAAATGTTTATAATTTATGTAACAGTGCGGATTAACATTTCATACAATAGTGTGGAGTAACATTTTGTTTATCACAAGATGCATGGGATTGTCATAGATGTATTTTTTGCATTTTGTTGCTATTTGACCATACTGTCCCAATCCATGGCTGCATATATGTACCTGCAAATGCCTGTTAACCAAGAATAATATGTTATACAAGGGATGAAGTAGACTCCAAATTATGAATGCCTATGCCATGATGCTTCTGTTAATCTATGCGGCAAAGGAAGAGGCATCAATCATCATGGCAATTTGAATCAAAATCTCCTACCTTCATTAACAGTGGCTTGTCCAAGGAGTCCCTACAACATAAAGCTACCAGCACCAGTTATATCACCAAGCTTGGGTAAAGTTATTGTTAGACTAAAGTTCCCCAAATCCCACATCCATCATAGTCCCAGGTCCAAACATGAACTTTTTCAAGCTCTGCATTGATGTATCACTTCTCAATTTGAGTTCCCAAAGTGGTGATCAAATGATATGATTTCAAACAAAACCCCAGAATGAAAATAATCTAAAAGGACAGATATCCTGCATCAAACATGTAGCCACGATGTCTTTGGTGTACAGTATTTCATCACCTCATCTGACCCCCGAAACTCATCTTAAAAGCCTTCCTGAGCAAAGGAGGTCTTTGCTGTTGCAAGATACAACCAGCCTCCTCCAAGAGTGAGTTGGAAGGAGGGAAGTGGTCCCATCATCTGGAAAAGCCCTACCCACCAACAGCCTAAACCTCCATTGCTTGGGATGGCTAACTGGCTTTTAAGGTGAGTTTCAGGATCATTTGTGGCTGTGGGGAAAAGTGACAAGGTCACAAATGAGAATACAGAGTAGTAACAAGGTCCTACATTTAACATACGACTCAACAAGACAATTTGAGAAACGAATTGAAAATGGATCTCTCAGTCAAACCCCAATGTGATCTCATCAAGGTAAGGAGAAAAGAAATTTGTCCATTTTTAATCCTGATGTAATCCTAAGGAAAATCTCTCCTCTGAAGCTATTTGTAATGGGAAGAAATCGTCATGTTCATCAAGATTTCCCCCAGAAAACATTCCAGCTTCACAGAGGGATTTTCCTTCAGAACCAAGTGTTAATTTTCTCTTTGATACATGCTGCTCTCTTCATAACTATTTCCTACCCCAGCTAAAATATAAAATAAAGTAAAATTTCCAAGTTATGATTAAATGTAACCAGAAACTTCATATCGGGGGAGAAGATTTATTTTTGATAACAAGTGTATGGAGGCTAAGACCCTACACTGAAAAGGCGTAGCATAACTTTATGTTCATAGAGTTATGCAGTGGCTGTGCAATGCCATCTTGTTAATGAACTGCAACTTTGTGCAATTGACTGTGCAAATCAAATGTGCATTTGTATAGACATGAAAAAATGTACATCCATGCACAACGGTACTACATGCACACCTTTGCTTTCACAACCTTGAACTGAGTATGGCCATTCCTCATTGGACAAAAATGTCCAACTACTTCCATAGGAGATCTTATGCATACACAAGACATCAACATTTCTCTGGGTAGAGTATTTGGTTTGAGATGGTGTTCAGTGCCTAGGTCAATTAAGGACATATGTGACAATCTCTCTCAGCCTCAATCCTATGTCTGTCAAATAGAACTAATTCTGATGCATCTTTTGGGTAGGAAAAACAAGCTAAAATATCTAAATCTGAATACACACTTCATCCGAACACAATAACTTATTATTACTCTTGTTGTTGTGTGCCTCCATGTCATTTTTTGCTTATGGTGATCCTAAAGTGAATCTATCATAGAGTTTCCTTGACAAGTTTCTTCAGAGCAGGTTTGCCACTGTCATCCTCTGAGAGAATATGACATATCCAAGGTAACCAAGTGGGTTATTATGCTCAAGCGGGGAACTGAACCCTGGTCTCCAGAGTTACTGTCCAATGCTCAAACCACTATGCCACGCTGGCTCTCACTACTCCTATTACTACTACTGCACAAAGAGCTCTCAACAAGATGTTTGTGATCCCTTTATCTCACTCCTTTTGGTCTAAGGCATGCAAAGCACCCTAACAAACCCAACAGCTAGGGTTGACTGTATAACACAAACCTATTCAATAAGCCAGGTCTGCTTTCAAATGGTACCGAGAAGCCCCGAAAGTTGCTTTTACGTGTTTTGTATCGGTGGTGGTGAGTGGGAATCAAAAATGAAAGTAAACATGTGTAAGTAAACATCAAAATTTTCTGTAAAAAACCCTCACACCCATCCCATTCTAGCCCTGTAAAGTAGAAAAAAAGAAAGGTTTTGTTAAGAACGAGGGTGAGTGAGTGATTATTGTTCTACATTATCACCCTTTCTTCCGCTTGAAGGATTCCTTGAGCAGCAGAGGGACAAATGCTCCCCTTTAAATTATTCTGTTGGAAAAGGTCTGATAGTAATGTGTTGAATTTTTCAGTAGGTCCAGCCTTGCTAGTGGAAGGGGAGTCTTCTGTTCACGCACCACAGTCTCATACGGAGGGGCGGCCTCCATTGGGAATGAAGATGACAAAGAAATAGAAGGAATGGGCTGCGGCGGGCCCTGAAGTCCGGCCAAATACCCAACATCCATTTCTGCAGCAGTCCCAGGAGACGGTTCTCCATCTTCTCCCCAGGTGATGTTGACTGTCAAGTCGTTCTGTCGACAAGGGTCTATCAAGGAGTAAGGCGGAGGATCATCTGTAGGAATGTAAAGTTGGGCTGCCTCTGGTCCCACACACTCATCATAGCTGAAACCAAGAAAACATACCCACTTTTTAGCTTTGTTCCCCCAAATTCTCAGAACAGAATAAAATAAAAGCTTCACCTGGTGAACCCACTGAAAGGGCCTGGTCAGAAAGAGTATACATCCCACGGCAGGAGGGAAAAAAAGGGGTTTGACTGTAATAACATAAGGTGGTGGTGGTGATATGCTTTCAAATTGTTTCCAGCTTGTGCCAAACCGGAGGTGAATCTATCATGGGGTTTTCTTGGCAAGGTTTGTTTAGAGGTGGTCTCCTGAAATCTTAGTACAACACTCAAACCATTACACCACACTGGCACATTTTAGAAAGTTATTGTGTAGATTTCAAAGATGCACCCAAACATATTTTAACTAACAGGGGAATGGGTCTATGGACATTTGAAAACTTCATACAAAAATATGGACAGTTTTTCCCCACTTTTGCCATTAAAAAGATCACAGAACAGACATGGAGATGGGAAGGAGAAAAAATGTGCAGAAATGGATTTGATATGTGTGTCCATCATAAGCAGCTGCACACAACACAAATAGTAAATGAAGGGCAACCCAACATCATCTAAGCATATTCTACGTTGTGCCTGTCATGTTTTAAATACTTCTCATGTCAGTTCAATTTGACACGCTGTCACAGATCTTGGATCCATGAGAAAGCCATTAATTCACCTAAAGCTACATTTATGGATATTATCACCATCTAGTTAGGGTTGTCAAGATAAATTGGCCACATGGCTTCCATCTGAGGGCCTGGCAAGGATGGCAGAACCAGGATTTAAAAAAAAAAAGTAAGTGAAGAAAATCCAAATGAGAGCTTCAGCAATTTTCTTAACTCTAGTGTGAGAACCGATTAGAGATGCATCTAGAGAGATAATCAGATTGAGACCTAAATGAGATTTCTGCAGCTCATACATCAAAGCAATTAAATGATTAACACCCCTAGGGCAACATTTATAAATTAATTTCCCAATTAGAATTTCGTATAAATAGTATTCTGCCCTGGACATCCTTCAAAAAGAAAAGAAAAAGAAAACACAAAAGAAAAATAGGATTCTGTGCCATGGATACCTCCTGTGGAGTACTGAATGTTGAATGAGGTCTTGCAAAGGCTAAACCCTTGATCAACAATGCAGCTTGTATGACTCTCAAGGTATTACTGGACTGTAACTCCCATCACCCCTTGCTATTGGCTATGCTGGCTGGGACTTGTAGACACTCCAGTCCAACAATACCTGGAATCTACAGATTCCTCAACCCTGCCCTAGAAGCTAATCAAGTTAGTAGTTTATGCTAGTGGTCCAGGGAGTGAATCTTTGGTGCATAAGAGGGGAGCCAGAGGTTCTCAGGTGCAGCTCTTGTGCACCCAGAGAGGAAGTAACAACCATGCGTGCAAAGATACTTGGATAGTTGGTTTTCATTTTTTGAAAGTTTAATTGCTCTGTAAATTTTGTATGCTGTGAGTTGGGTTCTCTGACTGCCCTTACACACCAAAGAAGCAGGAGCAGCTCAATCAGTGCAGTCCAAAGGTTCACACTCCCACTCAGTTATGAAGTTCAGAAGGTGATGTCAAGTCCTACCTCACAGTGCTTTTGTTAAGGCAGAGACAACAGTATTTGTTCCTGAGGTTCTTGGAGAAAAGGAAGGCCTTGAACATTGTAAATAAGGGCTGAAGCACATGGCCCAGAAGAGTGGCCTCTGGCTGCTCCAGCCCTAATTGTGCCAGGACTGTGGTGACCGCCTGGCCTGCTTCCAAAGTGGGCCACTGTTGCAGGTCTAAAGATGGCACCACCAGGAGCGGATAATCTCTGCTCCTTTTTGGGCTGACTTTATCCCCCTGGAATGGCCTCAGTGCAGCTTCCGGCTGCTTTGGGGGGGTGTGAGATCTAAACGCCCCCAAAGCAGCAGGAAACTGCCTTATTTGGCCTGTGCATTTTGGGCCTAGGTAAGCGTTAGAAAACCAAGCTAGGAACAGGTTGAGAGAGGAGTTAGCAGCCACTAGCTCTCTCTATAGCTGCATCCCCAGTCCCTGGAGCTCAGCTAACAGAGCTGGGCTAACAGGTGAGGCCAATGGTGGGCTTGGCAAGTCCTGTCAGCCTCTCTATTACATTGTGGATTTTTGCCCAAGGAAGACAACATGCCTCTTGTGACATTTTGTGAGGACTTGAAACTACTGATTCTGTTCATCTCAACAGCCTATCCCCTACCATCAACATACATCTCTTCTGAGGATTTGCAGGGGTAACACAAGAAGAACGTATTCAGAAGGTGTTTACCGTGGAGGAGAGTCAGGATGTGTGATGTTGACCTGAGATAGCATCTCCATGTAAGAGCTGAAATAAAATGATGGGGGGAACTCCTCAGCACAGCTGGACCTCAGTTCTCCAACTGAACCGCTGTTAGAGAAGCAATCTGGAGCTGGAGGAAAGCAATAGAGAGCAGTCCTTAGCAGGCATTTTATTTATTTTCATTGATTTTATTTATAAAATTATTGGTGCACACTGCTTTTCAACAAAGAGCCTTCATAGTATCTATGGAATATGTTATGAATATAAAAACATTAATAATCCCTGTTTAGATCAACCTGACACCTATTTCTAGCTCATCAAAATAATGTGAATAGTTTTCTATGTATTTGTGCTTTGAGTATATTGTACATTTCATTGATGTACACCCCTTTGCCTTCATAGAGAGCCAGTGTGGTGTTGTCATGTACTGGCCAATTCCAGTTCAGAAAGACAAGCCTCAGCAAAGCCAGAAAGCTTTATTCAGAAAACTGAGTTGTTCACAGCATAACAATTTTGTCAGGGCTAAAGCGTGTTTGGCTACCTAAGCCACTCATCAAAGAGAATGGTTTTCAGGCTTTTCACCATTTTGGTCACTCTCCTCTGGAGACACTCCAGATTGTCAGTATTCTTCTTGAATTGTGGTGTCCAAAACCATAAAAAGTCTGACCAAAGCAGAATAGAGTGGCACTATTAACTTCCCTCAATCTGCACAGTATAATCCTATTGATGCAGCCTATGATCATATTGGCTTTTTTGGCTGCTAAATCACACTACTGACTCATGTTTAGCTTATGGTCCACTAAGATTCCCAACTCCCTTTTGCATGTGCTGTTGTCAAGCCAGATATCACCCATTCTATATCTGTGCATTTAATTTCTTTCTGCTTAAGTGTGGTACCTTAAATTTATCTTAGTTGAAATTCATTTTGTTTGTTTTGGCCCAGCTTTCTTCTGGGATATTAGCTACCTATCCTAATTTGGTGTCATCTGAAAATTTGATTTTTGATGATGCATTTCCTCTTCCTGGCTGACATGTAAGAGGACACCCAATCCTGCCTAATGGTGATGTGCCATGTTAAACACAGAAACCTGCTACTGCTATATCCATTTCTTGTCCTTAATAGACCAACAACCAAACAATAGGGAACAAAGAGTTAGAAACATTTGTATTTCATTGCTGATCTCTTCAAATTTTTGATGCTGCGCCTTTAAAAAAGGAAGATATGAACAACTGTCTTACTGTAGCTAGCATCCCTCTGCAGTTGGAGATGTCGGAAACACTGATTCTTTCGCAGGCTGCCAATGATGATGGCCACACAAGAGAGGAACAGCACCAAGCCAATCACGACTCCAGCTACCAGCACAGAGGAATCAGGCATGCCTCCACAGCCAATGAGTTCAGTGTAATGGGTGAACTCACTGATGGGTCTGGTTTGGTTCAGATGAATTTCTGAAGAAGAGTGAGCAAGAAACGTAAGATAGTTCAAATGATACTACAGAATATATTGCAGGCAAACTTGCTCCAATGTGCAACTGTTAAACACAGCTTGGAAAATTCACTTTCACTGACAAGAACTCTCAAAATCTGCTAGGTAGCATAAACACTGATCAGACTTGGCTGGGGGATTCTGGGGGTTGCAGTCCAAAAAAACTCTGCTTTTAGATAAAAGTGCTCATGTATACATGTATGTACCTGTTTTAGAACTTGTCCATAAAGCTAAAAACCTTTAGTTTAGTTTAAAAAACTGAAGGTTGACAGTCAGAGTCATTGCATAGAGCTTTGCATGGGGTTGAAATAAATACGCATTTGACAGTAACAGAAAATATTTTGACCCAAAATTGCTCATTTTGCAAAATTCTTACATTTCCCTAAACCAAAGACAAGCACAAAACCCGATGCCAGCCTTTCTTGTATATTCTGCCAACTATTGTTTTCCGTCCCTATTGTTTATCCTCACTGACAATGAACTCAGGGGCCAAGTGCCTACCAGACAGAAACAAAATGGAGGCAGTCCAAAAATAAAATATAAACAAATACATAAATAAATAAGGCAGCAGATTTTACATACTGAGGGGGTTATCAAAATATGGAAAAATCTGTTTTGAACAAGTCTCAGAATCTCCTAGCCAGCATGTTTTTTCTCTAATCTTTAGAACTTTAAAGGTGTCTGCTGGGTCATGTTTTAAAATTACTATCTATTTTAATTTGAAAATATATAGACGTCTGAATAGAACTCTGAAATATTACTGTTTTGGACTAATGGATCCCTGTAAACTGTAGAAAATGAAGGAAAATTGGTTGAGGAAGCCAAGAAGATATTGAGAGTTTGAAAAGGTTGTGGACAGAAAGGAAGGACTTGGCCTGTGAGAATGCTGAACTCCTTTTCACTGAAGGTTTTAAAACCAAGGTTGGATTACACAGCTATTTTTGCTGTGGACTTTACTTGCAACAGGAGACTGGACTAGGTAACCTCCAGCTCTAAAACCATGATTCTATAACTAATTTTATACTCAGATGCAGCTTCCTGATGGAAAATGTAGGGGTTAGCCAGAAATTATTTCTGTACTAACTCCCTGCAGTAAACCCCCACAAACATATAGGAACTGCAAAGATAAATAAAAAAAAAAAGATGTCTTTGGGTGATCTGAAAAGGGATCTATTTGAGGAAATACAAGGTGTGCTATTACACTATATACTAAATGTGCCCTTGGGCAGATTATTCAAGTCAAAAGGGGTGGTCTGTCCCTGTGAGATGGCTCACTTTGTCTTTGTGTGTATGTATGTACTTGTGTATGTATGTACTTGTGTGTGTGTCCATGCACAACTATCAGATAATGGCTTGTGCCACTAAGTGATTAGATTGGATCAGGTACCTTGCAAATTGAAAATGTCAGAAGCAAAGAGTGTGTTGCTGAGAAAGAGCTTATCAGATACCTGTGGCTTTAGGATATTACGTCAATGTCACAGCAGCTTCAATAGGTGTTGATTCAAATTAGCAAGTGAAAAAAAAAATCAAAGCAAAACCAAAACCCACATTCCAATCTTCAGACCCAGGTGAATAACGATGAATAAGCTATCATTTTGGATTGAAAAGCCCCACTGGGATGCTGTGGCCCTTCAGCCCTGTAATATAGCAGTCAAAATGGGGCAAAAAATCCACTTCCATTGGCCATTTGTTAATTCCCAAGAAACAGGTAAACAATGCAATAATTCAAGAACATGCACACCTCTGAATATCAAGGAACTTTCCAAAATCAAATTTACTCATGTGATTGGTTTCCTCCCAAAATGTAGCTGATATGGAACAACTCCAAAATATATGCCTTAAAGTATTAGCAGTATTGCATCTCCAACAATCTGCTGATTTAGAAAGCCCTTTCTTTGAATAGACATTACTGTTAAAACTGTTTAAAAATAAAGGAGTTACAGTGGCTGCAGATTAAATGACAAAAGGAAGGCTAATATATTAATTTATGACTCTTGTCATAATGACTGCTGGCGACATTAGTTATGGCCTCATTTCCTCTGATGAATCGGGCACTCGATAGCATTTTAACTACTGCACTGCAGATGAGATGAATATCATTGCCGAACAATGAGCTCCTTGTAATTTCTCTCATACTGCTTTGCAACTATCTTCAAATTATTCACCATTTATTGAGCTCTGCAGCAGAGAACACATACTTGCCTCTTCAGTGGAAGGCTCATGCTGCGTTTGCCGCATGTTCAGCTGTACACTTCACAGTTAAACAAAAACGCTGAACGGATAAGGGAAAGCCTGGTGTGGGAGCAATGCTAATTTATTCATCATTCACTTTGAAGGAAACGAAGCAAAAAATCGTGGCTTTATTACCCAAATTGTTCTGCACATGCATCAGCAAAGCTAGTATAGGATCATGGACTAAAGAGGCATTGCTTGGACCAGTGAACTTAAAAGAGTGGCTTATTTCCCACACCTGACCACAGCAGGCCATGCTGGCTGGGAGACTTGGGAGTTGTAGGCAAAAGATTAAGGAAGAAGATGCAATAACACAGTTACAGCTGAGTAATAAGTAGGGAAAGAATGCTGACCACAGATGATTCAAGTAACTGCTTTAGAAAATGAGGAGGTTCTGCAAGACCTGGGACAACTCCCAGGGATGAAAGTTGGGGCATTTTCTCCCATAAGCCTTGGCTGTGCTTAGGGTCTTTGGAAATCGGGACAAATGAAGGTCGTCCAACAGCTATGGATGGTGATCCATGGGATCCTACTACTGTGCTGTAATTAATGTCTCTCTTTACAGTTTAAGAGAACATCCTGAGACTATAGAGACATCACAAGACTCTCAGTATAAATATTGCTTGGCTACCCAACTGTCCTCTATAACAGTGCTATTCAAAAGCAGTGGATCCTGGATCAGTCCTTCAGCCATTGGCTGCCAGTCTCAATAACATTTCCAGGAAAGAAAGAAACAATTATACCCTGTGGGCATAATTTTAGTGCTCGTCTCTGGCACACTGGATAAATAATAATTGCCATGTTGCCCATCAGATAGTCTGAGAAGCACTGCTCTAAACCACAACTCCTATTTTGCTTTTCCTTGCAAGCCCACTCTGCCACTTTGTACCAGCCAACATGCACTAGATTCAATATTATGGTTCCTCAACCATATAAGGGAGATAAAAACATTTTGTTTTTAGAGATGACATGACAGTTTCTTCAAATATTTCTACTGCTATTGAAATTAGATAGCGTACTGTGAGCCTGAGAATGCCAACCTGAATCACTTCAGTGGCCTAGCAATGTGTTTTTCCCTTAATGTCTTTGACTTCTTTCTTCTAAAAATAAATGAACACCAAAAATAAGCAAGCCAGCCACCCTAATAATCCGCTCAACATCGTGCAACTATACACGATAAAGGGACACATGCACACACACACACACATATACACCTATCTTATCAAAGCAGGCTGTTGCTGTGATATGTTACCAAGCCAACATTAATCTGGGAAGAGGACCGTTACCAGCTTTCATCACCATTCTGATTAATCATCTTTAAAGACATGCCTATCTTTCCTGTTAAAGCTGTCATGGCAACTTATATGTTAAAAGAAGGGCAATTCCACCAAGAAAAAGAGGAGAAATCTCTCTCTCTCTCTCTCTGATCATTATTTAAACTTTGACTGAAGACTTTATTTTCATTGTACTGGAACAACAAAAGAGACTATTATGCTATACGCCTATGCAGTCTTACCTGGGAGTAACCCACAGTACAGCCAGTGGGATAGACCTGTACAGTGGTCCCTCCACATTCACTGGAGTTAGGAATGAAAGACCACAGTGAACGTGAAAAAACACAAATTAAAAAAAATATTCTTTTTGCCTGAGAGAACACCTCTTTAGCAATCTCCAGGTCCTCCAGTGCAACTCTATTTCGGTTTTCCACTATACCCAAACAGATGCCAAGAAGGGCATGGTGACCACATCTTTTCCCTTTTATTACTTTCAGAAAGATATATTTGGTGGCCTACTATCTCTGTACCTGGAGGCAGCCAAGGCTGGGCAAATCTGTCAGACTTGCCTCTGCCTGAGGTTGTTTTCCTAACAACAACCTCATTTCAACATGATTCTGAACCAATCTGTAAGCCTTCTCTTCCCACATGGAAACAGATATTTTCATGGACATCTAGCATATTTGCTTATGTTTTTCAAATGGAGATTTTATCCTATGCGGATTTTGGGAGGAAACTGTGCACATTTTTGAACACATCTTTTATTTTATGAACCACATTGCAACTGCAGAAAAATAGACTTCTGAAGACAAGATACAGTTGGGTGTGCATTATTGTTTCCGGGCAGTGTGCATTAGGTAATCTTGCATTAAAATGCAAATCCCCTATCTCTAGAGGCAGCAAATAGCATTGGTGGGCATATCAGACATTGCATCACATTCCACAGCTCACCCCCTTTGTTCTCTGTGGTGCAGTTTACATGCTGGCATGGATTCTGGACTTTCTCCCTGCTGAGCTGCTCCTGACCTTTTGAAGAGCTACTGTGTTTGCTTCCATTAGCTCAGTAATCACTGCTGATGAATATTACATGGGTTAAATGGGGGAATATAAGCAAATGAAATAAAGCTGAAGTACACATTTTGTATATGGGGAGTATCACCCACTGAGGTATTGCATCCAAAAGGACTGGCATATCTACTATGCAAATGAGAAAGGGAGATGAAATCTCTTTTCCTATAGTTTGGAGAGCAATAGTTTGAATCCATTGCTCTGCGTCTTAGTCTCTGGAGCAGCAGAAAACAAACTTGCTCTATATTCAGTATGACATCCCTTCACATACTTAAACATGACTATCATCTTAATCTTCTCTTCTCCAGGCTAAACATTACCAGCTACCTAGGTCACTCCTCATGGTTTTCCAGACTTTCCACCATTTTGGTCATCCCCTTATGGACATATGCTCCAGCTTGTAACTATCCCTCTTGAACTGTGGTGCCCAGAATTCGACACAGTATTCCAGGTAAGATCTGGCCAAAGCAGAATAGAGTGGTGTTATTACTTCCTTCAATCTAGACACTACACTCATGCTGATGCAGTCTAGGATCATATTGGCTTTTTTTAGCTGCTGCATCACACTGTTGATGCATGTTCAGCTTGTAGTATACTAAGAATCCCAGCTCCCTTTCACATGTACTGTTGGCAAACCAGATGTTGCCCATCCTAGATCACAGATCTGTGAATTTCATTTTTTCTGCTGAAGTGTAGTACCTTACATTTCTCCCTGTTGAAATCCATCTCCCCTTTGGGGTGTCATCCGTTGCGGACCACATCCTCCACACCCTCCCAACGATGCCACTGAATGGATGGTCATCTGATGGGAGTGCTTTCATTCTGTATTCCTGCATGGCAGGGGGTTGGACTGGATGGCCTTTGTGGTTATCTTCCAACTCTATGATTATATGAAATATGCTATGTGGACCCAATAGGATTTAACAAATTTAATTACATTTACAACTCTCATGACCTCGACACTTCCTATTTGTCCTTGCCAAGAGTTATTGCTTACATTATTAATTCAGTCATTCTAGTCCCTATCCCAGTGTCCTTCTGAGAGTTACCTTCACATCTGCTTCACATCAATACATTCCCCGCTGAAGTACAATTTCAACCACAACTTTTCAATCAAGCGCTTAATGAAAAGATAAGGGTGGCAAACATGAGATAAAAGAAGAGATATAAGGAGAGATAAAAGGTTCCCTTCTAATTAACAGTGACACATGGGCTAATCCTGGTAACACAGTTGTTGAGATTATCTTTTTGTGGACAAATACAAGCAAAGGAATTCTTGATATGCTGGGAAATGAACTGTGGTAGGTTATAGCAAACTATGAAGCAACCAGCTAAAATCCATACGTGTCTGAGTCTTTTCAGAGCAAAAACATTAGTTTTGATGCAAGATGATGTACAACTGGCAAAAGGAAAGAGGGGGAGTAGAGTTTTCCGACTGGCTGGATGAAACCAACTGTTCTTTCAAGTACTTGTTAGAAACCAAGTTAAAAAAACAAAAACAAAATACATATTCTCATAATTGCTTTTCGAAGGCCCAAAACAGACAGACCAAAAGGACTGTGCCAGGGCCATGGCAACTACACGGCCCCAGTCCATGCCACTGCTGTGGTCCTGAATTGGGCCACCAGAAGGAATGGATTCTATCCCAATTCTTGCTTGGCCTGGTGTCAGCGTTGTTTCAGGCCATGTTTGTGGCATGCGTCATGTAAATGGCATGCCCCCAACGTGGCCTCAAGATTTGTCCTTTTGCCCATTTGTTTCAGGCCCAAGTTTTTTTTTGAGAACAGATCTGCCCCATTGTTGTCATTTCTTCCTTCTCTGGTGATAATCATTCCCATTTCCACCTCATGAAGTCCCTCGAAAACTTTGTCTTCCTGAATCACTTCCCTTGAAACACATCTGCAATAGCTGACATTAGCTGACCAAAGAATCCTTTCTAAGCAGACACTGCAATATCTGGCTTCTTTTAAAACCCAGAACAAAAGTGCTCTCCATCATTCCCATGCTTCAGCCATTAAACAAATGAACACAGGATATTAGGTTATGTGCTAATGACTCAGCAGAGTGGAGGTGATTTGTACATTACTTCCGATCTTATTTTGCCATTAATCAGCATCAGTGATGTCATGCCAATGTCCTCCTTCTGGCAAAATCTCTTTAACTCACAGACTGTACTCGCCCCCATCAGTGTCTTGGTGAATGGGAAAACCTATTCATTCTTTGAGTTAGTTGAGCTTGACTGCATTCACGGAACCATTTGCAAGGAGAGAACAAACTTGCTTTTATTAGAGTGGAGGTATTTGGAACCTTGATTTGTTATTCTCCAGATCATACTGAGAACATTGACAGTACAATGCTGTCTTGTAGAATTCATGAATCCTGATTCTGAGCAGGCATAAATACATACAAAAATATGATTTGCCTTAGGGGCTCAGACCAAGTTTCCCTTGATCCCATATTCAGTAGCAGCAAATCAGATGTGACCACTAGAGTATCTTAAGCTGGCTGCTGAAGTGATGGCCTCTTCCTTCTATTGTCTCCAAAAGCTGGTATTCAGAGTTATATTGCCTATGGAACATAACTAGTTATGTTTAGCAATCTGTTATGCTTCACTACCTTCCAGAGAATAGGACCTGGAGCAATGGATTCAAACTACAGGGAAAGAGATTCCAACTAAACATTAGGAGGAATGTCCTGACAGTAAGAGCTGTTCGATAGTGGAACATGCTGCCTTGGAGAGTGGTGGAGTCTCCTTCTTTGGAGGTTTTGAAAAAGAGGCCGGATGGCCATCTGTTGCAGGTGCTTTGATTGTGAGTTCCTGCATGGCAGGGGGGTTGGACTGGATGACCCTTGTGATCTCTTCCAACTCTCCAATTCTATGATTCTTTGCTGGACCAGCCTTGAAATGTACAAGACCTCAGATAAAGATGTCTGTTGCTAGTCTGAATAACTCTCCCAAGATCCCTATCTGGAACCGATAATTCTCCTGAGATCACCGCATGTGAAGATACCCTACTAAAAGAGAATGCTAATCTGAAGGAACTGATACGCCTGCCTCACTTCATCCCTTCTGCATTAGTCAGCATAGCTAATAGACTGAACAGAAGTGCCAGGGTGTCTGTATTGAAATGAGCGGGAGGCACATTTTAGCAGCCCGAGACCAACTCTCACTGACCATCTTGCTTCTGTCAATGCTCTGGAAGAATTATTCTGCATTTGATACAGTAGTTTCTAAATTCTTCGAGAATTTTAGATAGTGGGTGTCAGGGACCTTTTGCTTTGTTTCCATAGCTGGTTGTCATTTCCAATATGATGTTGGAATTAACATGTTTCTGTAACTTTGCATTTCTAACCTATTCCAGGAGAAGCATGTTCCAAGATATTACATGGAGAAATCTGGTGTAATCCTACTTACATAGAATGTTAAGCTTCAAAGTGATTTTGGCTACTTTGTACATACGTGTTCCTTTCGTCAATGAGGGAGGGAAGGGAAAAGTGGTTTTATTATGGTTTACTCATATCTCTGCCTTCCACCAGAAACGGTAGAGAGATGGTGCTGGAGAGCACTTGGGTAGGAGTGAGGCGCTTCTACTGGCTAGTCCTCTCTTCTTTATATGACATATTATAGCGTAGCCAGTGTGGTATAATGGTTTGACTGTTGGGCTAGGACACTGGGAGACCAAAGTTTAAATCCCTGCTTGGCCATGGAAACCTGCTGGGTGACCTTGGACAAGTCACATGCTCTCAGCCTCAGAAGAAGGCAAAAGCAAACTTCCCCTGAACAAATTCTGGCAGGAAAGCTCCATTACAGGTTTGCTTTAGGGTCACTATAAGTTAGATATGACTTAAAGGCAGATAATAAGAACAAAATTCATGGAAGACAGTCATAGAGCACTGCAAAAGACCACTCTGAATGTATTAAGTGACTAAACATGGCGTACTGTTAAGCAATGGATGAATTTAACAATTTTCTTTGGTCTCATATCCTCATTTTAGATTTATTTCAACTTCTGCATCAGTCTGCAACTTAAGTGAAGACTGGAAGGCAAATCAGCATGAAAGACAGAAAGAAAGAATTACAAAAGAAAAGAGAAAACTGAGAGATCCAGTGAGAAATAAGATCAATGTTAGGTAATGCAGATCTCTCTACTGTAAATTAAATATAAAATGTTGGTCAGGGCTGGGTTTTTCTTCCTCTGTTTATTAGTGATGAACAGACTAGTTGAAATCAGCATGAGGGGAAAGCAGCCTCGAGACACAGCTCTGTGCAATGTCTGGAGCTGATGCTGAATTGAATGAGAACTGTGGTGTAAAACCACTCAACACTTTCCTGTGAAGTAGGGTAGTAACTATCGTGAAATTGACTACAGTACATTCATGTAGGAGATATAGGTAATCCAATCTGCTACAGTTAGAGAGAACCCTAGGGTTGCCATAAGTCAGAAATGACTACCACCACACAGTTAGAGGTAGATTTGTTTGTAAAATATCAGGAATGAAAAGGAAAAGAAACCAGGGGGAAAACCCACCCACATTTGCAAATCCACTCTGAGGCAGCTTTTATAAAACACAATTCATCCATGAGTGTTTCTCATGTCTACTCCAATGACATCATACCAATCTAGATTATAAATATTTGGCTGTTACTGTTGTTTTGTTCTTAAGAACATAATGACTCTCCTATGGGAAAGATAGCCCTTCTTCAGAAGATGCTGTATTTATGTTATTGCCAATTGCTGTGGCTGCAAACAGTTACTATACTTATTCTGTATGCAGTTTTAATTGGATGGTCACAAACTGCTTTTTAATTCTCATAATCATTTCACAGTTTACAATCTCTCCCTCTCTGTAACTAAATCTGTGCATACATTTGATGCATATACAAAGACACACCTGCCAACTGAACACACAATGCATCTTATTCAGTGAACTGTAATCCTTGAAAGTTTAATGCCCTACTAAATGTGTCAGTCTTTAAAGCCTCACAATTTATTTTTTTGCTTTTGTTGATTAATTCACCTGAAAATTATTTTGTATTACAACATTGATGGGCAACCTGTAATACATGTTGTTAAGACTGTCTTTGTTTTTGATTTTACATGGTCCCACTCCAGCAGAAAGATGGCAGTTAAATGACATAAATAAATATTACTGTGTAGGGAATTATTGGCAAGGAGAAACATTCAACCCATATAGTCTGTTCCAAGCATTTGGCAGTACTACAGCCCAAGAAAGGCTGTACTATGGGATTTTCCTCCATTTTCCCACTCCCCACATGCTGGCACTGTTTTTTAAGAACACTCACTACTTAGAGATAATGTTAAGCAGTTCACTCCTACCCTCACATAAAACTATGACCAAGATCATGTTTAGGATAGGAAAAAATAAATGCCAGCATAGTTAAGTCGGATTGCACGGGTGTGCTAATGTGGTCATGAGCTCCCCTATTGCATGATGGTAACCAGTTCCACACCCACTAAGTCACAATGTGAGAGCTGTGTGTGTGCTTGTGGGATAAGTGGCTGGATTTGGGACCATACTTACACAGTCGCTAAGAGATCAAAATTACAAGTGCAACTCTTTTTTTAAAAAATGCTAGCCTATTTCCCCAATCGGATTCTGACCCAGGCCTGCAAAGAAGGGAAGAAAGATAAGGAACTACATGTAATGATGAGCAAATCACAGCGAACCACTAAATGTTTCCCAGTGTTCCCACTATAGGATATCCTGAAGGATTGCTCACCTGAACACGCCACCGTGATCGACACATTGTCTTTCCCACAGTCCTTTTTGTAGCGGCAATGCAACCAGTTCATCAGGCAGAGTCCATTGCCACACTGAAGTTCCTCTTTTTTGCAAGGTAGGATGCCCTTTTCATCTGTGGGAGGGGAGAAAACACACAGAGAAATAGATGACTAATTAGGGATGTTTTGGTCTGATCAAGCAAAGCAATGCAGGAAATCAACAAGGAACCAGATTTTCTGGTTAAGGCTTTTGGCTCAAAGGGGTACCCTGTTGGCAGGGCTGAGAGTTTTATTTTCCTTTATTGTCTTTATATTGCACTCTGAAGCCGAAACAATAAAAAAATAAGAACAGATTTCCCTACTAACTGTTGGCAGAAGACTAAACCAGAGACTTCAGTGATTGGTAACACATGGTTCATAGGCTGTGTGATCACCCCCAGAACCCTCGCTGCCACTCCTTTCATGTAAAAAAAAGAAAAAAGAGGAAAAAAGAGGCCAAAACATATACCTGGAATCATCCAAGAGGCATAATTCCCCTGTGTGGACCTTGTGGGGTCTTTGTTTTGGTCAAAATAAGATTTTTGGAACACTGGAAATAGAGTCGTAGCCACTTCTAGTTCTTGAAGATGGTGCAGTCCACGATATGAAAGCCATTGTGATGCAGTGGCTTGAGCACTGGACTATGACTCTGCAGGCCAGGTTTCAAATCTCTGTTTTGGCCGTGGCAATCCACAGGGTGTCTTTGGGCCTGTCCCACTCTCTCAGCCTCAGAGGATATCATATTGAGGGTGGAGAAATCCTCTTTTCTGCTGCTACAGAGACCAGGACATGGTGCATTGGATGCAAGCTACAGGAAAAGAGATTCCACCTCAACTTCAGGAAGAACGTCTTGATGGTAAGACTTATTCGACAGTGGAACACACTCTGTTTAAAAAACTTCTTTGGAGGTTTTTAAACAGAGATTGGATGGCCATCTGTCAGGGGTGCTTTGATTGTGTATTCCTGCATGGCAAAGCATTGGACTTTCTGGCCCTTGTGGTCTCTTCCAGCTCCATGATTCTACATGTATAAACATACATACATACATACATACATACATACATACATACATACATATATATATTGTGTGTGTATGTGTGTGTGTTGCATCACCTGTTAAGTACCTTATTTTTCAGGTTATTTTTAGGAACACAGTGACTGGAAAGACCCCAGTCTTTCTAAACCACACATTATCTGCTGGTACAGCAATCATATTTATGTGCTTAGATGCAGAGATCCAGGATGTCATCTGTACTATGCGGTGAAAACAACCACAGACTTGCACACACATTTCAGGAACCAGAAGCCTGCAATTTAGACCAGGATGCTGGAGCACCCAGGGGCCAGGCATTTCATTTGGGGACATTATATCCTCTCTGATTTGTCTGTGTTTGGTACTGAGATGCTATATCCTTCATGCACCTTGGACAAAAGGGAGAAATTCTGGATTTGTAGACTTAAGATCTTAGTACTAGAGGATAATATCATCATCCACTGAAGAATGTTGGACACAGAATGTTCTGAACTGACAAACTGAATGGAGCTCAGTTTCATCCTCAGCAATTCAAGAAGGCAGAAACCAAAACATTTGTATTCATTTTGTTTTTAGTTCTGTTTATTAATCACTTCAATAAATATCTCTCTGTGCATACATATACAAGGATCATATTGTGTGCACAAGTATATAAAATATAATTATTATGATAGTTAATACTTATGATATAATATGTTTTATGATACTTATTACATACTGTAATAACAATGAACTGTATAGTAGCAGATCTTTGCTGCAGGAAATCCAAACCAGGGTCCAAAACATACTGCAGAAATAATCCAGTCTGAGACCACTTTAACTGTCCTGGCTCAATGCTGTGGAATTCTAGAAACTGTAGTTTTATGAGACATTTAGCCTTCCCTGTCAAAGAGCCACCATAAACTACAATTCCCAGGATTCCCTAGCACTGAGCCAGGGCAGTTAAAGTAGTTTCAAACTAGATTACTTCTGCAGTGTGTTTTGGACTTAGATCATTCCCCCCTTTTATTATGCAGTTGAATAAATATTCCAATAAATGGAACAAATGTTAATTCCAGCTTCAAAGCAAGCTAAATTAAACAACAACAAATAAAAAACTCTTTTAGATGTTTGCATATGGGGATGAAGAATCACAGAATCATAGAGCTGGAAGAGACCGCAAGGGCCATCCAGTCCAACCCCCTGCCATGTGTGTTACTTGCTATGCATGATGTTACAATCACAATCCAGCAGGATGCCTGTGATAATCTATGCACTCCAGGAAAAAGAAGATGGAAAGAAAGGCAAAGGTAAGAAGTAGAAGTGGAAGAAGATGAGAGGGATAATCAAGTGAAAGAACAGATGAATGTAAACTAATTGATTCACATAAACTTACAGTTTGGTTTAGTTGGGGATGAGCATTACAGGATTAAACCAAAAGCTACAGAGAAAAGGTAGGTTTTGAGAAAGGATCTGAAGAAGAGGTCAGCCATTTGCCATGGAAAATCTGAAAATACATTCCATCCTTCAGCAAAGGCTGTTTTAGGCTTGATAAGAGAAATCTACTGTTGGTGCAAAGTTTAAAAATAGTTCTCTCATCCCTGTTGTTGTTGTTACTACTGCCTTTGGCTCAAACATCAAATTACTTTGCAGAAATGGCCACCTCTCATTTAATAAGAAAGAATAACTGTCTCGGACTTGTTGCAGATCCTTGGCCAGCAATATATTTCTATACCAAGCCTTTAGCAGATATTTAAGACACCTCTGAGCAGAAAACCACCACAGCTCAATATGGAAGCAGAAAATATTCTTAGTCCCTCTAAGAATCTGTGCAGACTATGAGCACACGAAGGGTTGTAAAAATGTTCCCTGTCAGGAACATGGCACTCTGGAGGGCTGCTAAGCTTTCAGAACAAAAAGTTACTTTCCGTGATAGATTTGGCTATTCAGAAGTGAGCTGAAGGGGGCACATTTTGGGCTGGTTCAGACCAAAAACACTGGGATCTGTTTTTGCAGGCTTCCTTCCTTTTTGCATTTGCCAGAATCTCCCAGCTTTTGTCTCTGCAATCTCCCACATACCATTAGCATTGTGTAAGCTGCTGCAAACCAAATATCTGCTTTGAGAGGGCAGACAGCATCTGTATGTCTCTCCAGAATGTGCAGCCAGAGTCTGAGATCTTGGCATGCATTTACCTTGATTATCTGAGTGGGGTCCATTCATTCATTAAGGTTAATTTCTAATTTCTATATTTAAATAAGTGCAAGTGAGGTAAAGGTGTTACCATCCACCAATACAGATATAGAAAGAAAGGGGAAATGTATTAGAGAAGACTTACAATTATTAGGCATACAACAGACTTAAGCTATAGATAGTGATCTGTTCATATGAGAGAAAGGCTATAAAATTATGATAACTATAGTTAGTCAGGAAGTTGTTTATAGTTAGAGAAGTAAAAGATACTTAAAATATTTTAACTTTGTCAGTTTGAGTTTATGTGTAGCATTGTTTGTTTATGTGAGTTATGTTTGGGAATTGTTTATATCGTCTGTTTTTAAAGATGGAAAAATAAAAAGTAAAACACAAAGTGGTACCTATTTGTCTACTTGTATTTTTACATGCTTTTGAACTGCTAGGTTGGCAGAAGCTGGGAGTAGTGATGGGAATTCACTCCATCCCACAGAGCTTGGGTCTTGAACCTCCATTCTATTGACCTTGCTATCGTCAGAGTCAGCATCTTAACCGCTAAGCCATCGCATCTCTCTGCAAGTGAGGTACTTGCATTTAAAAAGGCTAGCATATGGGGACATTTCTTTTGCAAAATTACACAGAAAAGATAGTGTTAATACTTTTAGAAGTATAATAGGTAATGTTTTTCATTACTTCACTAATGTTTTTAGGGGGATGATTTAGGGGGAACCAGCGCCATTTTAATTTTTTTTGGTAAACAAATTACAAAAGTAACTAAAATAAATGTGTTAGTAACACATTACTACCATGTGACATTTTGAAAAAGCAACAAATAGCATCTTAAGTACAACGTTAAAAAAATTCCAAGGCTCTCCCGAGATCCAATTCAGATGGAGAGGTTGTCCAGAGGATTGGTGACACCAGTATGCCGATGACACTCACAGCTTGTTGAATGAGAAAAGAAAGTCAAAATGGAGTGGGAATGGAAGAGTAGTAGCTTCTCTGTAACTCTCCACATGCCGTCACAGCCCTTTCATTCTTTTCCCAAAGGAGACAGTTGTAAAAGTGTGCCTTTTGTTGAACAGATTTTTCCAGTGTGACAAAAGGCACACTTCTATGACCGACTCCCTTGGGAAGAGAATTAAAGTGCTACGAGAGCACATGGAGTTCAATATTGGTACATTTGAGTGGTATCTGCTCAGACCCATAAAACAGGGATGCCAAACTCATAGAATTACAAGTATTTCCCATGCATTCCTGTGTTAGTTTAATCCAGTAAGTGATGAATCCTTACAGGAGTATACAGGTATACATGTTAAGGCTTGATTTAAAGTAGTGGTTTTCAATTTTTGGTCCTCTAAATGTTGTGGAAGACAATTCCCATAATCCATCACTATGTTTGGACTATAACTCCCACAAACCTGTACTGTTTGTCATACTGTCTGGGCTTTTGGGAGTTGAAATCCAAAAATGCCTGGAGGACCAAAGTTTGACTGAGAAGCTCTAGTAGAGAACAAAAGCTGGTGAGGAACTGAGCTGCTGTTTCCCAGGGAGCAGATTCTTTGGCCCGTATCTCCTTAGGATTCTGTTTTACTTTTTATAGCTACTGTGCTGTGTGTGTTTTGTATTCTAGAAGAGAAGTTCTGAGAGGCAGGAATATTTTGAGACCAAATCCTTTGTCTTTAAGAGTAAAGAGACTTACTAGGAAACTTCTTTGAACAAGTGGTGCCTTAGTTATGCAATGAACTCAAATGTGTGTATCTGTGTGCACATACACACATGCGCACGCACATTCAACCATTTTGGCTATGTTGTATTGTTTTTGCCCATGTTAGCGTTGCCTAGATTAAAATGTAAATCTTTGTAAAGTTTAATACTGTGTTTGTAACGTTCATGTACAATATTAGCCTCACAGAACCTGAGCGTGCACTGACCCCTGGCATTAAAGACTGGGTCTGATCCTGAGCACAAATGAATTCTTGCATGACTACATGGAGAAGCAGAATTAGCAATGGTCAGTGGAAGTCTGAAGTCTGCCAAAGCATCCAGCTTGCAGGGATTATCCTGCTGTACTGAAAGAAGGATTTGCTTGGGCAGAACTTAAATGCTTTCTCAACCTCTGCCCTTGCTAGCTTTAGTTTTTGGAGTCACATATCACAGCTGGCAGCCCTGTAGACAAATGACAGCCCCTGGCAGGAGCCAGCTGTGTTGCTACTGCTGTGCAAGCTGGCACTTGCTTGAAAGGGCACTGAGAAAAGAATCCCTTGTGCGCATCCAATAAAAGCAGAGCTAAAACTGGGGCAAGATTCCTTGTGGAAAGATTCTCAGATGGCTTTTTAGAGGTCCAGCTCCCAGCTGGCTTTAAGAGCACATAAGCCAGGTTGCAGCTGCTTAATTAAGATGTGTAGTGTTTCACATTGGTGTGTGTCACTTTTTTTTTTAACTAAGGAAAGCTTTCAGACACTGCAAAGCACAGAGCTACAGAGAAAGGGTACCTTACTTTCCACCTTAGGGCTGTAGTTCAGTGCCTCAGCACCTCTTATGAATTTAGAAGATCCCTAGTTCAGCTCTTCACATCTCCAGGCAGTGTGAGGAAATTCTGTTGTCAAACCATGGAGAACTCCTGCGAGTGTAGACAGACAAGTTGGCACACTTCAAATGGTGCTGACCTCACACAATCTATTACCATTGTCCTTGCTGGCTTGGATTGATGAGAGTCACAGTCTCAAAGTTCTGGAGAGTATTGGGTTGTTTACTCTATAAAGTTCTAAGATAAAACAGGTCAGATGTTTGACTCGGCATAAATCACCTTCCGATTTTACTGACACAGCCTGGAACATTTGTTAAAATTAGCCTAGGTGTTATTAACTTTTTTTCATAACAATATTCTAGCCATAATGCACTACATGTTACTGTAAGAGTACTGTATAAGTAACACTTTTCTCTTAAAAGACCACACATTGGCTGGCATCCCATTAGTGACACATGCATGCATAAGTCACACGATGTATGCAGGGTGAATTATTCACTATAGCACAAAAAAATACTCTGTTGACAAAAGCAGAAGCAGAACTGTAGAAAGAGCAATGTTGTGCATTGTGGTTGTATCGTGTGCATTGTACAAAGGCACTTAATCACTGACATGTGTTGCTTTTCAGCATGGGGATTGCACAGTGCTGGTGTAGCATATCACTGCATGTAGGTACAATTGGCCCTCCGTATCCATAAGGGTTCCAGGAACCCCCATGGATTAAAAAAAACAACTTACCTGCGACTGATGGCAGACAGGCTGAGAAGCAGGGCAGGAAGGGAGGCTGGGGCACCAGGAACACATTCGTCCTGCTTCTGCTGTGATTTGGCTCCAAAGAGGCAGCTGGTGTGTTACCAGGAAGGAAGCAGGAAGAATGTAGGCATGGTGCTTGGGGCTTGTCTCCCCCTCCCTCTTGGCTTACTGAAATCCCTCAGCTCCCTGGTGTGTCTGATTGAAAACAATCCCATGAAGGAGGTTAAAAGAGAGCAAGAAGCTGTAAATTCCTGCTTTTGGGAGCTTGGCTTTGCCTGTGCTGATTTCAACCCCTGATTCCCCCAACCTGCCCTGTGTCTGATTGATATCCTACTGCCACCACCTTGGCCTCAGAGGGAGAGAAGGAGCAGGCACAGCTCCATCATGCCTAGCCCAGAGGCAGAAGAAAGGACCTCCCTTCATTGCAATGGCCACTGCCCTGGCCTCAGAGGGAGAAAAGAACCAGCAGTATCTGCTGGACAGGATCCCCTTCCATTCCCTTCTCCTTTTGTGTCATAAGCCTGAGGGCAGGGAACTGTCTACTTAACAATTTGTAAGCTGCTCTAAGAGCCACTGTGTCAGAAGAGTGGGGTATAAATACAATGAATGAATGAATGAATGAGTGCTTGGCTCTGGAAGTTTGGCTTTGTCAGTATTGCCTTCCAACCCCTGTCCTGCCCCCATGTCTGATTGAAAGCAATCCCATAAATGAGTTTAAAAGAGAGCAAGAAGCTGTAAATGCTTCCAGGGAGATTTCAGGCTTGATCTATTTTAGGACCCATTTGTTTGTCTTTCTGACTGTCCACACTATGCTTAGCACTTTCCTCCAGCATCACATCTCAAATGAACTGATTTTCTTCCTATTTGTTGTCTTCATTGTCCAGCTCTCAAACCTGTACTTGGTGATGTACTATCAGTAATTTGTATTGCACATTTACTTGCTTATATACCAGTGATGGCAAACCTATGGCATGCGTGCCAGAGGTGGCACTCAGAGCCCCCTCTGTGGGCACATGCACCATCGTCCCAACACAGACTTCACTAGAGTTTGTCATTAGAAATCCAGATGGATGTGGCACTTTGCAATAAATAAGTGGGGTTTGGGTTGCAGTTTGGGCACTCGGTCTCTAAAAGGTTCTCCACCACTGTTATATACTCTATATTTTAAAGTGCATAAGCCACTTTATTGAAATACAGCTTTTGGTAAGTTTTTAGCCATATGTGTATCTCATTTTATTCTGCAAGTAAGGTTGCCAAGTATCCCTTTTTGTAAGGGATGTCTCTTATTTGAAGGATGGGAAGCTTGTTCTTTTATACAGTGGTACCTCGGGATACGAAATACCCAGGTTACGAATTTTTCAGGATACGAAAAAATCCCATAGGGATTTATTGTTTCGGGTTACGAAAGTTTTTTCGGGTTACGAAAAAACTCCGGCGCTATTTTAAATGGAGCCGCGGCAGAGCCGCGGCTTTTTTCCCCATTAGCGCCTATGGGTTTTCGGCTTACGAAGGCTTTTCGGGTTACGAAAGCGGCCGCGGAACGAATTATTTTCGTAACCCGAGGCACCACTGTATAGCCAAAATCCCACTTTTGGAGGTGTGGCCAGAAAAGATGAGGTCCAGTTGTAGGAGCAAGTGAACTGTAGCTCACTGCCAATGCAGATAATGATGAGCTGATTAAAATGGATTTAGGACTGTTGATGCTTGCCAAAAAAGAAGCAAAGTATGCATTTTAAAAAAGACAGACAATTGTCAACTCTGCATGTCATGAATTTTGAGTGTTCCCTATAAGTGTTTTGGAAACCTGGCAACCCTATCTACAAGCCACCTTGTATCACAATTTTGGTGAAAAGGCAGGATACAAATAAATAAAATGAATGATTCAGTGATTGGGTGTGAAGACCAGGGAAGAATGGGAGAAGGAAACAATGAGACTGGTGCTCTTTTTAATCCGGGGAACCCTAGGATTTTGACCCTAAGAGCCTCAGCCTCTAGTCTCCCAATAGTTTCTTATTCAGTAAATCACAGCTCTGAGCTTGCAAGACCTGAGCAGGGTTGCAGGTGACAGGGCTCTTGGAGGTCTCTTATTCATAGACATGCATCTGAGCAAGTAGACAGTAGTCTACAAAAGCTCATGCTGCCAACTCCTTTCCTTCAGTTAGTCTCAAAGGTGCTACAAGATCTCTCTACATACTGAATCTACAGACTAACATGGCTATATCTTTGAATTCTTATTTATAGAGTTACCATACGTCGACCTGATACCAAACAAAAAAGCCCTTTTTGCTTGACAGACACAACCTTTTTAAGAGAAGTTTCAAGAGAATGTTCTCCCTAGATTTTGGTTTAGGAAAACAAATTGCTCAAATGTTGGCAGATTACTTACACAGTTTAGAGTTGTTGCGTCCTGTTCCAAGACGTACAGAGGTCCCTGGCGTGAGAGAGAGATGGACGAAAAGGACTAAAATGGGTGAGGGAGGGGAGGAGAGAGAAAGAGAGAGAGGAAGAAAGGATTCTTAATAACAGTTTGTTTTGGTTTGCACAGCAGATGTCATTGAGTGGTACATGACGCTGTCAAAGTACACCCACTCAGTTTACTAGCCAGATTTTGTGAATCCATTAAACATTCACTTCAGTGAGTAGAAACAAAATCCAGTTATTCTCCAACATTCTGGAAAGCTTCCTCTTTCAGGAAGCAATTTGTACCAACACATTTTATAGTCTCTTAAAGCCTTAAAAACAAAAGGAGGGGGGGGCGCTGTAGATCAATAGCCAAACACCTGTTTTGCATGGAACAGGTTGTTGGTTCAATCTCCAGCATCTGCAGGAAAGAAAGACTCCTACCTGAAACCCTGGAGAGGTACTGTTAGTCACTGTAGATCAGGGATGGGATTTATGTGGTGGCCCAGATGCTGTTGGATTGCAACTCCCAGCAGTCAAGAGTGAGAAATCCTGGTAACCAGTCCAACAGTACAATGAGGGCTACATCATCCCAAACTCTGGTCTAAGTGGACCAACTAGAAATCCTGTAAACACATTTGATTTCTTTTCCTGAAACCATTAGCCAGCCCAATCAACAACAAGCTGAGAATCCAAACGTTGGCTTGAATCTTTACTTCCAAACAGAACAAACTCACTGAGGCATTTACTGAATTATGAGTCAACACATGGCTAAATCCCATTGTTCTAATGGATCTACTCTAGCCAAGCCAAATGGTATTCAATTTGATCAATACACAGGAGATTAAAGAACCGTTTCACTGCACAGAACTTCAAAGTGCTCAAATTGAAGTGTTTCATTGCCACTCTTTATTCTGGATGGTGTCATGGAAAGGTAAGGAAAACAACATCCCTCTCTCGAGAAATCAGCTTGATTCAGACCAGGCTTTGAAACAAAAAGAGTCTGCCCTCTCCAAAAACCTCTAGACTACAGTACTGTATCATGTTTGCAGCTATAAACACACCTGGCAACAATTACGGTGTAAATATTTCATATCTTCTTTCTTATCTCTATTCAATAAAACAATGAAGTAAGAAACATAATCCAATCCAC
The DNA here is from genome assembly GCF_019175285.1 of Sceloporus undulatus. Classification (NCBI taxonomy): domain Eukaryota; kingdom Metazoa; phylum Chordata; class Lepidosauria; order Squamata; family Phrynosomatidae; genus Sceloporus; species Sceloporus undulatus. The sequence goes on along the minus strand of NC_056529.1, from coordinate 8,641,607 downwards.
TCCTTGCTGCAAGATGCACAGTCTCTGTGCCAGAAACCACACTTTAATGGGCCTCACAGCTAACAAACTCATTTTCTTTCTCTCTCACACACAGTATATGTAGAGTTCAAAGATATAAATGCGTTCGTCTGTAGAATCAGTATATAGAGACTGTAGCATCTTTGAGACCAACTGGAAGAAAGAAGTTGGCAGCATGAGCTTTGAATTTGAATTGACATTGACACATATCTATAGTGTATATATGTCTGTCCCTGGTTTCCACTCCACAAAATGCATCTGAGGAAATAGACTGAAGTCTACAAAAGCTCATGCTGCCAACTTATTTCCTTCATTTAGTCTCAAAGCTGCTACAAGATCTCTCTACATTATTATTATTATTTTACATCCAAATGCATCTGAGGAAGTAGACTTAAGTCTATGAAAGCTCATGCTGCCAACTTCTTTATTTCAGTTAATCTCAAAGGTGCTACAAGATCTCCCTACATACACAATATATGTGTGAATCCATGTGTGTGAAAGAGAACTGGATATATAAAAAGGAATCCAATAACATATTTTGGGACAAACTAGGGCTGGATCTACACTGCAGAAATAATCTGGTTTGACATGGCTTTAACTGACATGGCTCAATGCTATGAAATTCTGGGAATTGCAGCTTGTGGCAGCAAAGCGGAGCTGGATCTACACTGCAGAAATAATCTGGCTTGACACCACTTGTGGCATCAAAGCGGAGCCACACTTCCCAGAAACCATAGTACCGAGTCGTCGCAGTTAAAGTGGTGTCAAACCAGATTATTTCTGCAGTGTGGCTCCAGCCTGGGATGAGACAACTTCTAGAGTCAGCTTCCATGACTCAGTCCACTTCATCTGATGTTGCACCTGAGCCTCAAAATGTGTGACTGGATTCCTTGATGCCCTTTGATGCTACAACAGACTAATACAGGTATCTCTTTTGAAAAGACATGTCAAGATACAAGATACACACAAATATATGCAGTCATCCCTCCATATTTGCGGCTTTGACATTTGTGGATTTTATCATTGACGGATTGGATTAATATGTTCTCTCTAGGAATATCTAGGTCCTCCTGCGCAACTCTGTGGTCAATGTCTGTCAGACTTTGACCACAGAGTTGCACTGGAGGACCTAGGGATTCCTAGAGAGGTGTCCTCTATAAGTAAAAACATGGTGTTTTTGTTATTTGCGGTTTTTCCATGCTCAGAGGATGGCCATGGCAAAGCCTCTCTGAAGACATCTTGCCAAGAAAACCCCATGATAGATGCTCCTTAGGGTCGCTGTAAATCGGAAAGGACTTGAAGGCACACAACAACAACAGCGACAAGAGGACTGGGCTGCCTTTCCATCCTCTTCCCAAGTGCCATTGGAAGAGACCCCAAGGGCCATCCAGCCCAAACCCCCTGCCATGCAGGAACTCACAATCAAAACATCTCCCAAAATGGCCATCCAGCCTCTGTTTAAAGGCCTCCAAGAAAGGAGACCCCACCATTTCCCAAGGCAGCATATTCCACTGTTGAACGGCTCTTATTGCCAGGACAGGGTGACCAGGCGTCCTCCTTTTCCAGGACGCACCCTCCATTTCAGCCTTCTCTCCATTCTGCAGAATGACTAAGAAACATGGATTTACATTTCTAGGAGTATTTTTTAAGCCTAAGTTTTTCTGCAGTGTCCTGATTTTCATGGTTTCTGGTCCTCCTTTGAGGTTATGCCATCTGGGCACCCCCATACATCAAGGCAAAACTGGGCAACCAGGGGTCCTCCTTTCCCAGGACATGTACTTCAAGGCAACCCCTAAAGAGGCTGACCAGGAGTCTTCATTTCCCAGGACTTGTCCTCCAAGGCAACCCCCCAAAACACGACCAGGAGTCCTCCTTTCCCAGGACATGTCTTCCAGGGAAACCCTCCAAACAGCTGATCAGGCGTCCTCCTTTCCCAGGACATGTCCTCCAAGGCAACCCCTCCAAACAGTCTTCCTTTCTCAGGACATGTCCTCCAATGCAGACCCTGTCTGACTAGGCATCCTCCTTTCCCAGGACATGTCTTCCAGAGAACCCCCTCCCCAAACAGCTGATCAGGTGTCCTCCTTTCTTAAGACATATCCTCCAAGGAAACCCCCTAAACAGGACAACCAGGCCTCCTCCTTTCCCAGGACATGTCCTCCAAGGCAACCCCTCCAAACAGGGCAACCAGACGTCCTCCTTTCCCAGGACATGCCCTCCAAGGCAACCCCTCCAAACAGTCCTCCTTTCCCAGGACATGTCCTCCATGGCAACCCCCAAACAGGCTGACCAGGCGTCCTCCATTCCCAGGACATGTCCTCCACCCCAAGCTGCTATGTCTAGGAGGACTTCCCATTTAAAAGCAGCAACAAAGAAGCATGGCTTAACACGGCCAGGAGCTTTCCCCTGTCCTCTCTCCAAAGGGAGGGAAGGTCCTCCATTCTGTGGCTGATGCTGAGGACCCTGGAGGCCCAGGGCTGGATCCTGGCTGGGGAAAAGGGCGGGTCCTGAGGGAGAAGAAGACGAAGACTCACCCGAGGAACACATCCAGGAGGCTGGGATCGCCATCCGCCCCAAGAGCGCCTCCCTCCCTGCCTCCTCCTCCTCCTCCTCCTCAGGACTTGAGTCCAGATTAAGGAGGCGCAGTGGCGGCCATTTCTCCCCGCCTTCTGCTCCTCCTTTTGGGAGGAGCACAGAAACGGCCATAGAAGCACAAAAAGAGGGGCAGAGACAGAGAGAGACAGACTCCATTTTATTCTCTAACTGGAGGCCTGCCTTCATGTGTGGAAGGTCTCTTTAGGAGCCCCTGAGTTGAGCCCAGATGGTCACGCTGCGGCTGAGAAGGCCAATGCGATTCTAGGCTGCAACAATAGAAATACATAGGGGTTTTTTTGTGTGTGGGTTTTTGGGGCCATGTGGCCATGTTCCAGAAGCCTTCGACTTCGCAATAGAAGGGCCACTTGCCCTTTTGTTGTGTGGGTTTGTTGTGGAGACTTAGGAGCCATGATATTGAGAAAGGGAAAACATGCATTTATTTAGATGCAGCGTTGTTCCCAAATTACTGGGAGTCCCAAAGGCAAAGACAGCCAAGTTTTTATAGCACTGTGATCAAAGGAAGCGACAAACCACATTTTCATCGGTTATAGTGAATTAAACTTTAATATATATATATATATATATACACACACACACACACACACTTGTTCTCCATATTTGCTAGGGTTGGGGACACAAGGACCCCCGAGAATATGGAAAAACCACAAAAACCAAAAAACACCATGTTTTTATAATAATAATCATAATAATAATAATTAGTCAAAATTTTCTGCCCATTTTAACTTGTTTTCTTTTATTATCTCATCCTCTGTGTCTAGTTTTGTACATCCTTGATAACTGTTTTATTTTCCACTTTAGTTGTTAATTCAGTATTTTTTTCTTTGAAATCCCTCTTTTTTTGGTCTACTTTAAATCTATAAATTGAAAATATTGAAACCAATTATTTACCAATCCTTCGTTTTCTAAGCCATCCCTCGATTTTACAGCCTATACCTTAATTATCTCCATATATAACGTCACAGAATAAAAACTAGTTTATTTTATATATCTCTCTATCCTAGGGATACTTATTTATTCCATATATATATATATATTTATTCCAGATTGAGAATTCCCTGAAGAGAAAGAGAGGAATACAACAACAAAATTAACATTAACAGTTATTAGTAAATCTCCCCATTTCGTTTTAACTTTATCCCAGTCTTCAACTATTGTCTCTTCGGGGCTGTCTGTCACCATAGTACTAAGCTTATCCATCTGTAGTAAATCTGTAGTAAATTTGTTGTAACTTGATGTATTTTACTGTTGTAACCCACCCAGATTCTTCGTGATTGGGTGGGCTAGAAATAAATCTAATTATTATTATTATTATTATTATTATTAATCGTACAAATAATTAACCCATTCTTCCAGTGATAAAGCATAAAGAATTTTAGCAGCTACTGACATATATCTCAGGACCTTGCCATACTTTCTCTCTATATTATCTTCAAACATATTAAGTAAAATATTTTCCAGTGTTTTCTGTAAGTTAATACAGTTGGCCCTAATTATACATAATAATAATAATTTTTATTTATACCCCGCCTTTCCATAAATATGATCAAGGCGGCTTACAAAAGATTAAAAACATCACAGTACAGAGTTAAAAACATGGATTATTTATACACGGATTCAAGCATCCACGGTTTTAAAATGTTCACAACAAGTATACATTTAAAATATCAAACCTTGATTTTCCATTTTTTTAACAAGGGACACCATTTTGCCGTGTCATTATATTTGATGGGACTTTGAACATACACAGATTTTGTTATTCATGGGGGATCTTGGAACCAAACCCCAGCGGATAACAAGGGTCCACTGTATCTAGAATTAAATTTATTTCTTTTACTATAGTATTCCAAAATTTTTTTTAGTTAATTCACATGACCACCAACAATGAATATATAAAATCCTGGAGCTAACCCACATTTCCAACATTAGCTATTCATATCTTTGTCTTTGTAAATTTTAGCCAATCTTGGCGGTGTGATTTTAAGCCAATTTTCCTTTTAAATTCTGTGCGGCTGTGAACTTTTAAGTTTCGTTCCCATGCTTTTTCCCATTGGTCCATATTAATCGGGCACCCTATATCTCTAAGCATAACATCTTTAACAACCTCTTGTTCTGTATCCCAAATTAATTGTATTTTGTATATTTCCCCCATCAGCCCTTTTTTAACCCTCTTTGCTATATAATATTTCTTCTATTTCAGATTTTTTTGTCTAGTGTTCCCCATTCCTGAAGATCGATGCATGTGACTTAAAATTCTCTTGTATTAGTTCTTCGTGTGTTTTTAACTCAAGTTTGTTATTTATCACTCTTAATAAATTTTCATACTCAATCCAATTACCTTCTCTATGTCTTTCTTTTCTAGTATAAAGAGCTTCTAAAGGTGAAGCACATCTGGGGACACTGACAATAATCCTGTTTCTATATATTTTCCAGATATTAAGTAAGGAGATTCTAATACAACGAATGGTCTTTGACAGCCCGATTATCCTTTTCCTTATCATATAATAAAAACGCTTGTAATCCGAATCTAAGACCCTCTCTTTTTAATTCTAGTAGTTTTTTTATCCTCCAATAGCATCCAATCTCTAATCCAACACTGGCAATTCGCTTCATAGTATAATTTAATATTAGGAACTGCTAAAACCCCTCTTTCTTTTGTGTCCTGTGTAATCTTCATCTTAACCCTAATCTTTTGCCTCCCCATATAAATTTTGTAATTTCTTTTTGCCATATTAATAAGTTTTTATCAGGGATTCTGATGGTTTGAAATAGAAATAGGATTTTGGGCAAAACTTTCATTTTACATGCCGCAATTCTTCCTAACAACAAAAGGTGTAGTTTTTGCCAGTGTATAAAATCTTCTTTTATCGTTTTCCATAATTTCACATAGTTATTTTCAAATAGCTCATTTGTCTTATTTGTTATTACTACACCTAAATACTTGACTTGTTTTTTTAATTTCGATCCCTGAGTGTTTTCGTAGACGAATTCTTTCCTCTATATTCATGTTTTTGGTAATAATCACTGTTTTTTTATAGTTCACTTTACAGCCACTAATTCTTCCAAATTCCTCTAATATTCTCATCATTTTATCTACGCCTTCTACTGCCCTCAATTTAAGATTAAATTTTTAAATTTTAATTCCATTTATATCCCTTTCATTGTTTATTTTCCTAATCAAAATTTCGATTATTACAAGGAATAAGAGGGGAGATAAAGGGCAGCCTTGGCAGGTCCCTTTATTTAGTGCGAAAGATGGTGTTTTTTCACCATTATTATATAATGTGGCTTTTTGCTCCTTATAAATATTCTCTGTTCTTTTTGAGAAATTATTTCTGATCTTCATTTCTTTTAAGATTTTTAGTATGGTATCCCATCTCACAGAATCGAAAGCTTTCTGTAAATCCAAGAAAAATAAACCTGCCTGTTTTTCTTTGTGTCTATTATAGTATTCTAAAGTATTCAAGACATATCGAATACTATCTTTTAATTGTCTGTTGGGCAAAACACCTTTTTGATCGTCACTGATAATTTCTTTTAAACAAGTTTTTAATCTGTTTGCCAGTATTAAAGTATATATTTTATAAGCCGCATTTAATAATGAAATCGGTCTATAGTTTGTCGGGTCCTCTTTATCTTTATTATCTTTGGGAATTACGATTATATTTGCTTCTTTCCATGTATCTGGGATTTTGTTAGTTAATGCATGATTATATACTTGTTGAAGAGGGTGGCTGAGTTCCTATTAAAACACCTTACAAAAGATTGCAGGAAATCCGTCAGGGAGATCTATTGCTCTTACTCTCCTTTATTGCCTTTGAATCTCCTCTATTGATATTTCTTTTTCCAAGAGGTTTACTTGTTCATTCTCTAATTTTACTATAGTTTCTTTCCCCAGCCAATCTGCCAAGTTTAAATTGTCTGTTTTATCCTTATTATATAACCTTTGATAATATTCATAGAAATTTTTTTTGATATCGTCTTGCCTTGTATACACTTCTCCATCTTTTTTAATCCTGACAATTCGATTTCTATTTTCCCTCTTTCTTAATTTAAGTGCTAACCATTTCCCAACTTTATTTTGTATTATTTTATTTATTAGTAAAATGGGAGAAATACATTCATTTACCAATAAAAGAAAAGAACATAGAACGCAAACAAATAAAACATAGACAAATAACCAACAAACTGACTACAACTAAAAAGTCGACTTCCTGAACGTCATCCAAGTCATTAGTAATACAGAATTTACTACCACACCAACCTTATAACTAATTAGCAGCGTTAGACCACAAATACCTTTTGAGTCTTTTTTAACTTTACGGTCTCAGTCTCTCATATAAATATCCCAGTTATTTCCGCTAATTCTATTTTCTTACATTATCTAATCAGAAAATCTCATCTTTGATCTTTGATCTGTTTAAGTAGCTATAAAGCGTTTTCCAAATTTTGCTTTGTTTTTCCCAAACTTGTTTTCTCAGCAAGCATGTAAGCTTGTCTAGCTTAACCAAATCCATTAACTTATGAAACCATTCGTCTTCTGATGGTAAACCCTCTAATTTCCATTTGCTAGTGAGGACTACCCTTGCGCTAGTTGTAATATAGAACAGTAAATTCTAGCCATCCTTGCCGGGGTCAGATACCATCTAAACTGTATTTTGAAGGAATTCTCTTTTAGTTCACTAGCCAATGTGTATTTTAAACTTTTGTTCCAAGTTTTTCCCCCCATTGGTCTAGCATTATGTTCTGTTTTAAGTCCTGTGACCATTTAATCATTTGCTCTTTTATTGTTTCTTCTTCTAGCTCGAATTCTAGTAGGCATTTATAAAACAGAGCGATTTTGTGGGGGTTATCAGAGTTTAGAATATCCTTGAATTTAGTATGTCCAGGGCTAATTCCCTTCATTTTGATGTCTAGCAAGAATCTCTCCCTTAACTGTCTATATAACAGCCAACCACAAGAGTAACCTTCCTCTGTCATTTGATCCAATTTTTTAAATTCAACACTTAATCCCAATGTCTTGTTTATTAGCTCCGCTAATAAGTAGAGTAAAGCCCTGTTTTATATTTGAACAAAACCTTCAATAATGCCCTTCTTACAAAGTGATTTAGAAAATCATTGTGAACCTTGCATATATCATACAGTAGGCAAGCGTGTAGTCCAAACCCTTGGTCCACTCCTTCCAAGCTTAACAATCTCCTATCACTTAACAAAATCTAATCACGGAGACACTCAAAGCAACATGCTTCATAATAAATTTGTAAATTGGGTAAGGCTAGTCCCCCCCTTACTTAGCTGTTAAATCTTGCATTACTTTTAGCTGAACCCTTGGCTCCCCCACATATAAACTTGGATAGCTCCTTATGCCATAGTTTAAAGGGCTTGTTGTCAAAAATATCATTTTGATAACATTATCATTTTGATAACAGAAATTTTTCCCAGCCAAGAAAGGTTTAACTTTTGCCACGTTTTTAGATCTTTGTTTATAGTGGATCACAACACTTAATTGTTTTTAAATAAGTCCATATTTTTTTGTGGTGAAAATTATACCTATATATTTAACTTTGTTTACTATCTGAAATCCAGTGGCTTTCGTTATTCTTTGTTTTTCATCACATGCCATATTCAGGGTTAGCACCGAGGTCTTACTTTTATTGACCCTCAGACTTTGTTAAATTCTTCCAAAACACTCAGTAGGGCGTCTAAACTCTCATCCACATCCGAGAGAGTTAAAAGTAGATCATTGTTGTTCTTCTTTTATTTAATATATAACTGGCTTTTAAAAAAAAAAACAGCGTATACTTTTATTAGACCCGCCAAAGAAATACCACAACATAAGAAAAGTAGTCATCCAAAGTGGAGAGAGGGTTACGGTCTTCTCAAAGACTATAGTGGCTAGGAGGATCCGCTTCATTTCGGCTGCCTGGGGACCGGCTTCAATGCCTGCGTCTGCTTCTCCAACCGCTCCAAGCAGACCTTGGCCAATTGCAAGTTGGTCATCATTTTGGCCTGGAGGCTCTCCTTGGCCGGTGACTATGACTATCACTCCTCGCTCCAGTTCTGTGATGCCCCTTCTGTAGGACTCGACTGCTTGTCTCTTGGCTTCTGGGGTGGTGGCTTTGATGCGGGTGGCGGCGATGATGCTGGGGTAGGCGCACTTATGAAAGTCCAGCACCATCTGCGCCCAAATGGCGTCTACGGAGTTCTGGAGGCCATGAGGAGGAAGACGAGGAGGAGGAGGAGGCGGCCCTTCGCAGCCGGTGCTTCCAGGCGTCTTGAAAGCGGCCTGGCTTTATATAACTGGCTTTTAAGCGTTTTTAAATCTCAAACAGTTCAGGGACATTGTATTGGCTTTTGGGCAGAGGTTTTTTTGTTGCCAAGGATCAAAAATCTTAAATTTTATTTGTTTTTCTGAGAAATTTTATTTCTGGGCTTTTTTTTTTTAAAAAAAATATTTATTTAGAATAAAGAATAACAAGCAGAGAGATAGAAAAATTAGCATAACAACGTCATAAAATATAAAACACAGAACTAAACATTGACTAATACAAACAAACTCCTAACTTACGTACCTATATTTACATCTGATCATTGATGTCATTATCTTTCTAGTTCTACTTCCTTTACAGTTGGATATTACTGCATGTTGTAAACTACTTGTTTACTCCTATTGTATAGCCTGATATATAAGTTTCTCATGGTAATCTTAAAACTTCATGGCAAAATACAAACTATAGCTATTATTTAATTATATAATTTACCCTTTTCCTCAGTCCTTCCTGAATCTTCGTTCGCAAAGCAAAGCCAGAGAGAGAGAGATATAAAACTACAATCAACAATTAATGCTGCCGTCAAAGACTGCATTGATTGCAGGAAACTGCCTCTGGTGGATTGTCTGTTCCACAATTTCTGTAAATAAAAACATAATTTTTAATAGACAAGAATACAAATTAAAATGAATATGATATTATGAAAGGTATAGTATATTGCTTACCTACAAAGCCATCTCATTGGGTGCCATGGCGGTACGGGCAGGAATTCTTGGTGGCCAAGTCTCCTGACTAGTTCCAGTTGGAACTGTGTTTGCTCTGTGCGTGAAAAACAAAAAGAAATGGGAAATGTGACTATTTTCTTTATGTTATCTGTTTATGGTGTTTATATTGTACCTTTGAGCCCTAAATTAACCTACCGAGAACTACTTGCAAATATTGTTGCAGGCTAGACTTCAGAAGCATGAAGTTGTGGTGGAGACGGAAATACCTTTCATGAAGGGTTGCCATAAGTCAGGACCTCCAAATCGGGACAAATGTAGGACAACATTTTAAAATGTAGGACACATTTTTCTAAAAATGGAGGACACACGAAAAAATGGGATGATTTTTAAAAAATGTTAATATAAATGCATGTTTCTTAGGCATGATCAAAATACACTTTAAAAATACATTTAATTAAAATAAATACTGCAAAAATACACTTTAAAAATACATTTAATAAAAATAAATATTGCAAAAAATTCACTTTAAAAATACATTTAATAAAAATAAATACTGGAAAAATACACTTTAAAAACAGCACACTTAACCAAAATAAATACTGTAAATGGGCACCCACCTCCTCCTCCTCTGCCTCCTCCTCCTCCTCATCTTCATCCTCCTCCTCTGCATCAAAAAAGGGCAAAGGAAACGTGATTACTTCGATAAGGGACACTTTACAGTCTACAGAAGAAGATGTAAAGATTGCTCAAAGCACTCAAAGAAGGTCCAGGGAAACAGGAAGAAACAAAGACTTTTTACCAGATGAGGTGTTAAGTCCACAGCTGATAAAAAGAAACACGTTTGTTGGTTACAAGAACTGATCTAGAAAAAACTCCTGAAAAGGACAATGATATAAATGAGTTGATAGACTGGAAAACCAATGTATTGTTGTTTGCCATTAGTATAATGGAAGATGAAATATTTTCAAAACCTTACTGGGAACGGGGAATAAGGTGAAGGAGTGTTGTCGTTACAGATGACCATAGATATTCCTAGAGAGAACATATTAATCAAATCTGTGAATAATCAGATCCACAACAGTTAAAGCCACAAATGTGGAGCCATGAGTGTATAATGTCTCATGTAAATGTTGACTTCTCTTACTACCAGCTGTAGGCTCCCGATTGACTTTCCCCATAGATCAATAGCCCTTTAGAAAAGCTGGCTTCTCAATTCCTGATATAGAATGAACCAACTATAATTCAGATCCTTTTAAGTAACATAGCAGTTACTGATTCTAATTCATTAACAGACCTGGCTGTGTCACATATCTGGGAGTCTTTCTTTGGCTTCTTTTCCTCCAGTAATTTCTTGCGCAGTTCCTCCTCAATGTTCACACAGTTCAGCCAAGAAACACAAACAGGGTCACCTAAATATTTGTTGTGCTTCGGGGTCATGTGTCGTCTTTACGCTTCTGCTTTGATGCTCAGGAAAAGGCAAAAAGAAATGGTGTTTCGCACAACACACAATCTACAGGGTTCACTGCTGTATGATGTTGTGACAGATGGCTTTTCTGTAAGGATTATGCTAATCACTTTTCATTTTAAACAAAAAGTCCTCTTCACACTTACCTAGGAGTAAGCTCCATTTAACACAGTGGGACCTGCTTTCAAATTGAGGGTTCAGCAGATTGCGCTGCCGGTTGATTAGATTAACCAATTTAAAACATTTTAGGTGACTCGAAGATATGTTTGATACAATATAATTTACCCAAATGGCTGCTGAAATTCCAAATTTAGATTCTCTGAAACAACATGTTCTACTTAAGCTGCTGTGTTTTTTAAAAAATATTTTTCTCCTGAAAAACATGCCAAAATATGCCAGGCATATTGCACTGCAAAATGCATTAATTTAGTCTAATTTTGGTTTGGAGTTTGATTTGTATTGTCCACCCAATGAGTTTTCCCTCCAAGTCTGTGTTATGAACGCTGTAATGATATCAAAGAATAACTTGCAGAAAAATAGAGATGGATCTGATGAGGCAAACAAGTTTTAGTGTGAATAAAGACATTTTTTTGCTATTAAGAGCCTCAATTTCTCTGAAAGAATATATTGGGATACATGCAGACATGGGCAGGGTGAAAGCCAGTGATGGACATGGCTGAAGCTAATGTGGCTGAGGCCAGCTTTTTTCTGTCTCTTGTTGGTACCCCTTCTTTCGCTCCCTTTTCCTCTCCAGTTTTCCAATTCTCAATCTCCAGTTTTTGTGGGTCATTTTTAGATGAGAGATAAGGATGCAATATCTCCACTTTTGGTGGGCTCAGCTCCAGGCGAGAAGAAAAGGACTGAATGCAAATCTCTAAGAGAGCAGCAGCTCTCTTTCTTGAAGTTAACAAATGATTTCTTTTCAACAAATGCATCAATTTTATTTGTCTTCATATAGTCATATTGTTTCAAAATCCAGTCTTTTATATTCAGGCATTCCTTTTCTTTCCATTTCGGTGCGCAAAGTATTCTAGCTGCTGTCGTCATATAAAATATAAGTCTCCCGCATTTTTGTTCTGGGTTTTTATCTATAACCATATTCAGCAAATACATTTTTGGATCGGCATATTCTCTGATAGTTCAAATTTTTAAAACCTATGCATAATAATAATAATTTTTATTTATAGACCGCTATTCCGCAATGATCATAGCGGTGTACAGTAAAATTGCAACACAATACAAAAAATTGCAAGGCCTCTCTCCCCCTCAAGATGGTGGTTGGAGGAGGGCTCTTTGTCTTCCAGGCCAGGTCTCTCTCCCCCTCAAGATGGTGGTTGCTTTCTTACATAACCACCAGACCCTATGGCCATACCTCCCTGAACACAACTAATCTCAGCTCACTGTATTCTTAAACTTTTTTCCTTGCCCAAGTTTCTGCAGTTGGAATATTCTCCGCCAGGAATTAAAACACATGCAATAAAAGGGGAAAATATACAATATCTTTCTCATACTGAGCATTTTACCTCCTACACTGTACTTCTGCTAGGCTGAATAGAGCTCAGGTTGGCACTGCTGGAGGCCATGCTGGCCTCTTATTAACCTTCTGCAGCTCATGGCATATTTTAAAAAATGAGAGCGTATTAGCATCCCTGGGACTTGGCGTCCCAGTTTAGAAGGGAGAAGATTTCCAAAAGAAGCAGCACAGAAATAATTCCGAAGGTGACAATTTCAAAGCTTGCCAGTTTTTCCTTTGGTGTGAAACAGATTCCCCTAGAGGTCCTCCAGGTAACCTCTCTTGGCATCCCTTTGTATCCTCCTGGATTGTTCTCTTTATTATGAAGCGAGTGGAGAATTTCTATTTTAGAGCCGTGGCAGCTGAAAAATGTCAAAAGGACTCTTATGAGAATGCAACACACATTTCTTCCCCGAAAGTATGTTTTAAATAAGCTTGACCCGTGAAAGGTGAGCGCACAGTAAAACGGCTGAGCAGCAGTGCTTTGTACATAATAATACCAATGTCTTTCGGAGCAAGAGGGAGGGCGGAAGGGTCACGGTCATAGGTACAGGAGAGAATAACATCCATAAAAGACTTAGAGGTAGATTGAGACTACGGGCAATCCATTTGGAGTGGAATGCAAGCGAGATTTAAGAGACTAAAAGATGAGAGGATGGAAGGTACAAAGAGACACTTCTTCCTCTTCTTCGTGCTCTTCTTTCTTTTCACTCCCTCCTCAAATGTACTGTGCATCCACCTTGGCTTTTTCAGATGCTCCTCATTTTTCTTCTTCAGTGGAATTGTTTGTGATTGTGCTTTTAGCAGTTCCTTCTTTATGAACTCCCACCATGCTGGGTATCTTTGTTCCTTGGGTTCCTGCCTAATGTTTACCTGAGCTTGATAAAATCAATTTTTGTAAAATCCATGGTTCATGTTTGACTATACTCTTCTTTGGATTGCTCCACAATCTTGAACTGTAGCATTGTATAATCACTTCCTCCTAAAATACCAACTACTTTGATTCCATTAATAAGGATAATTAAAAGATAACGACTTGTTCTTGCTTCTTGGGAGATTATCACACACAGCTTTTAAACTACAATTAGAGCAGTGAAATGGCACTTTTGGTGCTACCATGCCATTAATTTTTTCCTATTTCTTTCCTATCTCTTTTTTTAACTTAAATCACATCTGCAGAACTTCAGAATTGTGTTAAAAAGTTAAAAAGTAAAATAAAAACCAAAAGGCATGCTGGCTAGTGAACAGCAACAAATAACCATCACATCCCTAGTGTAGCACCTTTAAGACTAATTGAAAGAAAGAAGTTGGCACCATGAACTTTCATAGACTTGAGCCTACAGTACTTCTTCAGATGCATGGGAATCCGGAATCTGGAAATATTTGTGTTAAAGCAAAGACTGTTGTGCTATTGAAAGGTAGTGCAGAAATAAAAGACTGAATAGCACAAAAATTGTGCAGTTATGGTGAAAAGCACACTCGTGCGGTATCCTAGTCTTAAAGGTGCTACAGGATCCTTTTGCATACTGGGGGGAAAAAATGAGGTGTCAGAGGATGGACTGTTTGTGCCAAAGTGGGACAGTTAAAGAGTACCTTATTTGCAAAGAAAGCACACCTTTTAGGTTGTCTGAAGCACTTACCTCCGTTTACTGTTTCTTGCTTCATTTGACAAGACCCAAGTAAATGACTCTTATCAATGAAAGGTTCTAAAAATCCGTCACCCAACCTATACATTGTGCAATGCATAGTTAAATTTTGATATTCCCTTGTAACCAACACTAGCCTTTGGGCGACTCTGAATTTTAACAATGCAATTCTGCATTCTGATGGAACAGTACAGTTCAGTTTACTACCTAACTGTGCTACATTTAAGGGACACTGTGAGGGGCCTAAATAACTATGGATATTTTATTTTATTTATTTATTTATTTTATTTACATTATTTATATGCCACCTTTCTCTTGGAATGGGGCCCATTGTATGGCATATGTAAACCACATAATACCAACACACTTTATGCAAAGTATGTAAAATAGAGCAGTGGCAAGAAACAAGAGCTTCAGAATATATCAGTAATCACTGCATTGCTGGCACTGAGTGCCACCTGGCGTTCATTTATGTGCATACCACAAAAATGTTGATTTCAGCGCACTGAATATTTGCTTATACAACTATTTGAAGGCCGAGCAGCATATTACATAGGAGAGCCATGATTTCCCAAAGTATTTTATTTACAGCAGGGAAGGAAATGAAGTGGCTATCCAAAAGCTGTTGGATTGTAACACCTAATATTTCTCTTTATTGTGAAGTGTTATTCTTCTATTTTATTGTGCTTTAAGTGTGCTTTTAAACTGTTTCAACTGGAGGAACACTGTGTGTTCAAACAGGACGAGGATCGAGGAAAGGATTAATTACTTTGCAGGTGCGAAGCCGGCCTAAGTGAGACCCAAAGCTAGTTCAAGCAAATATATTTATGACTATGAATAGAGAAGGTGAGGACAAGATTGTGCCTGGAGGCCTCTACTGTGGTCTCAGTATGAATGTATGAATAAGGAGGTCTTGGCTCTTACAAATCCAAATGTCCAAACATAGGGTCTGCCCATGCCAACGGGCAGACCCTGCAAAAACGCAGAGGCCTAAATCACATGGAGAAGACTCTTGTGCACCTTTTTCATGAGTCCATAACAGCTGGAATTGACCACAAATGTAATCTGGCCCAAACCCCTGTTGAAGCAAGAAATCTGCTCCAGCAGCATCTTTTATAGATCGCATACTGTAAAGATCATGACTCTCAGTGGGTGAGAGAAATGGACACAATTCTATCTCCACAGGTTCATATACATGGGGAAGAGCATGTGGACAGAGCATCTGGTATGTGTAGTGTCTAAGCAGATGCTGCTCCAGGCTCCTTCTTATAGATGTTTTTCATTCCCTTGAAGGGAATTCTTGTTTGCACTTTTAAAAAGGGGGGAAAATAGGTCGGTTCACCTGATCATTATTTGGGAAGGTATCCAGTGATGCCTAATCCAACAGCTGTTCCCTGCTAATTTGTTTACTAAAGATGCCAGATGTTAGCAATTATTTTATAAAGCAGCTTTTAAGTCAAGAACAATGTTTGAGAACAAAATGTTTCATTCTCTGGGGCAATGGGTTTTCAGAAAGTGGAATGGAGCGTATGTGTTGAGTAGGTGTTTTCCCCAAACACCTATGAAAATGGGAAGGAGGCAAAGTGTGTTTTAGAGTATGAACAGCAGTTCTAAAATGCACTTTCCTGAAAAGCAAGCATATTGCCTGGCATGATAATTATTTTGAATGAATATGTCCATGATCATTTTGCAAATAAACGTATTACCATTGAACCAAACAAAGAATCTTTCAGTCCTTCTAATACTTTTAAGGTATTTATTTTGACATGAAGGAGGGCCAAGAAGCTTTGTGCCAAATAGAAATGTGTTCAGCTGCAACCACACTGCAGAAATTCTCCAGTTCAAGACCGCTTTAGCTGCCCTGGTTCAGTGCTAGGGAATCCTGGGAATTGTAGTTTTGTGAGAAAGAGCTCTGGTCCCTCAATAAACTACAATTCCCATGCACCTGAGGAATTACGCTTAAGTCTAGGAAAGCTCATGCTGCCAACTTTTCTTTCAGTGAGTCTCAAAGGTGCTATCATAGTTTGCTGTGGTTTGTTGAGGCCTAGTGCCACAATAAACTACAACTCCCACAACTCTATACCAGTGAAACATAGCTGGATTGGAGTTTGGTCTTGAATTAGGTCGCTGAAATTGGGGGTCAGCTGATGGGAGCCTTCCAGGTGGTTCAACCCACCTCCATGGCCCTGCTCTCCCTCGCTCAGCCATGCCTACGACTGCTGAACAAGAAGGTTGTAACCTGACAGCCAAAAGGTGCCAAAACAGATGTGCAACCCCTTAGAGACTGGCTGGCCAATAGCAGTACAGTGGGGGAAGTCTATTGCAATATGAAATTATGAAAAATAGAGTATCACACGTATTGACAAAGCCATCTTTGGAGCCCTGGTGGCGCAGCGGTTAAATGCCTGTACTGCAGCCATTCACTCAAAACCACAAGGTTGCGAGTTCAAGACCAGCAAAAGGGCCCAAGCTCGACTCAGGCTTGCATCCTTCCGAAGTCGCTAAAATGAGTACCCAGACTGTTGGGGGCTAATTAGCTTACTTGCTAATTAGCTTACTTGCTGTTCACCGCTATGATCTTTGGAATAGCGGTATATAAATAAAACAAATTATTAATTAATTATTATCTTACTGGCTCTGGTGGCGGAACTGGAATGAATACGTTACTCCCAATTCTTCTAATTAAGTGCAACTGGGACTCAAGTTGTTCTGTGCATAAAAACGAAACAAAAACAGAGTAAATAGGAAATACGATTCTGTTTATTTATTTTATTTATTTATAGTATTTATACCCCGCCTTTCCAGCCCTAAAGGCTATCAGAGCGGCTTACAGTTGTTATTTTTAATTAGAATTTTAATTCTATGCTTCTATTACTTTGTCTTTGAGTAGGGTTGCCATAACTGTCTACCTCCAAACCGGGACAAATGTAAATAAAATGTAGGACAACTGCAGGACAAAACCTGTTTTTATCAGTCTTTTAGGCACATGCCAAAAAGATTTAAATAAATAATTCAAACATGTTGCTCAAAGGTGGGTCTGGTGGTGGGATTGGAAGATGGAAGCCATTATCAGTCCTTCAAATACGTTGCAATTGAGATGCAGCATCTATATTGGCACACCCATTTATTTCTTAGTTGTCTTTAGGATGTAAGTAATTCTGTGTGTAGAGGAAAAGAAACAAAGAGAAAATGGGAAATATAATTCTATTTATTTATTTTATTTATTTATGGTGTTTATACCCCGCATTTCAGCCCAAACGGCTATCAGAGCGGCTAATAGTCTCAACCCATATTTATAGTATTAAAAATATACAAGTCTGCCTTGGTTTTTATTTTATTTCATTAATTTTTATTATTAAAAATGAACAAGTCTGTCTTGGTTTTTAATTTTATTTAATTTTATTATATTTAAAGGTGGTTCTGATGGTGAGATTAGAAGATGCAGACCGTTTTCAGTCCTTCCAATAAGTTGTATTTGGGACGCAAGACGTTCTGTGCATAAAAAACAAACAAAAGCAAAGAGAAAATAGGAAATATGACTCTATTTTATTTATTTATTTATGGTGTTTATACCCCGCTTTTCAGCCCTAAATTAACCTACCTTGGCCAGGTGTAGGTACTGCTGTTGGCTTGTTTTGAGCAATATGAACTGGTGGTAGAAGTAAACGTATCTTTCCTTCCAGTAATTTGCTTCTTCATTCACAGCTCAAAAATACAGAAACAAGGTGTTATTTTATTTATTTATGGTATTTATATCCCGCCTTTCAGCCCTAAATTAACCTACCTTGAGCCATCTGTATATACTGTTCATGCGTAGTCTTTAGGATCATAAACTGGTGGTACAAGTGTATGTACTTTTTTCCCCCTTAGAACTGTATTTCATCATTAATAGGGTTGTCATAACGGTACCTCCAAATTGGGACAAATGTGAAAAAATGTAGGACAACTGCAGGACAAAACCTGTCTTTATCAGTCTTTTAGGCACCTGCTAAAAAGATTTAAATAAATAACTCTTCCATGTATTGGCAGAGCCAGTTGCTTAAAGGTGGCTCTGATGGTGGGACTGGAACATTTAAGCCATTATGAATCCTTCGAATACGTTGCAATTGAGACGCAAGAAGTTCTGTGCATGAAGAAAAAGAAACAAAGAGAGAATAGAAAATACAATTCTATTTATTCATTTATGGTATTTATACCCTGCCTTTCAGCCCTAAAGGCTATCAGAGCGGCTTACAGTTATTATTTTTAATTAGAATTTTAATTCTTTGATTCTAGTACTTTGTCTTTGAGTAGGGTTGCCATAACTGTCTACCGCCAAACTGGGACAAATGTAAAAAAAAAATATGTAGGATAACTGCAGGACAAATCAGTCTTTTAGGCACCTGCCAAAAAGACTTAAATAAATAATTCTTACATGTATTGGCAGAGCCAGTTGCTTAAAGGTGGCTGTGATGGTGGGATTGGAAGATGTAAGCCATTATCAATCCTTCGAATACGTTGCAATTGAGACGCAGCATCTATATTGGCACACCCAGTTATTTCTGCCTGGCTCAGCCGGTGGTTCTGGGAGATGCAGGCCGTTTTCCAGCATGTTGATCAGTTGTCTTTAGGATGCAAGTAATTTCTGTGTGCCAAAAAGATTTAAAGAAAGAATTCTTACCTGTATTGGCAGAGCCAGTTATTTAAGGGTGGCTCTGATGGTGGAGTTGGAAGATGCAGACCTCTTTCAATTCTTCCAATAAGTTGTATTTGGGACACAAGACGTTCTGTGCATAAAGAAAAAGAAACAAAGAGAAAATAGAAAATACAATTCTATTTATTTATTTTATTTATTTATGGTATTTATACCCCGCCTTTCAGCCCTAAAGGCTATCAGAGCAGCTTACAATTATTATTAAAATTTTAATTCTATGATTCTATTACTTTTTTTTGTCTTTGACTAAATACCATTTAAAATTAATCTACCCTGAGACAGCTGGACATTTTTCTCATATGTTGCTTATAAAACAATATACTGATGGTATAGACGTATGTACTTTTCACGCCAATATTGTGCTTCATTTGTGCCTGAAAAGTATAGAAAATGGGTGTCAGAAAATGTCCTAATAATCCAGTTTGACACCACTTTAACTGCCATGGATCAATGTTATATTATTCTGGGAATGGTAGTTTTGTTAAGGTCAAAAACGGAGTTCCAAGCCCAAGTTCGGTTCAATCAGATGGCTTTATTTGCATGCAAACGGCACAGGGGGAATTTGCTCTCCGAAAGTTGCGCACCAAGCAGTGAACATGGGGTTCTTTTTATTGGGTTGCAAGCAGCAAAGAAACATACATCTGCGCATGAGCAACACATCTGTGCTCGCAAAAGTTTCAATTCTTATCTAACCCACATATTCCAGTTTTTCTCTTTTCTCCTTGGACAGCGCATTATGGCTATACCATTGCTGTTACTGTTGCGCCTTGTTATTATTGTTGTTACTGTGTCTACCTATATATTTGCCCTTACAGTTTGCTGTGGTTTGTTGACATCTAGTGCCTCAATAAACTACAACTGCCACAACTCCATACCAGACATGGCAGTGAAAGGAGATTTGAATCTGAGGGCTAGACATTTCTTGTTCAAAACTTACCAAGTGTGAAATTTAACATTAGAAGTTTCTAACAGATCAGCAGAGCTCTGTTCCTGAAGTATGATTCTAGTTTTTTGTGGGTTTTTGGACTCTGTGGCCATGTTCTAGAAGATTCTAGTGTTCACTAAACAAGGTTTCTGGGAAAATAGATCTCCGAACTTCTTTTAGGTATCTGTTTGGTCTCAGCCAATACCTGGGTTTGAGCTTGGTCTTTGAGGTCAGCTTGCTGATGGCACCTGGCCGAACATCTCTGCCCCACCTTCGCCGCAGCCCACCTCAGCCACCCCCACAGACATTGGAAACGACCGTTGGCACTTGACAGGAGTACTCAACACTGGCAAATACAATTTTCACATAATTTTTGATGGCCATGCTACCTGGGAAATCCTGGGAATTGTAGTCTAGACTGTCATGGCCAGCCAAGAGCAGGACTTGGAGGAGGCCGTGGCTCCTCAAGTGCAAGAGGAGAGGGAGGCTATAACAGGTCCTAATCCTGCCCTGCCAGACCCCAGCCCTGATTTCCCAGCCCCAGGGGTTGAAGCTCAGACAGGTCCTAGCTCTGTGGGGATCCTTGCTGAGGCTCAGCAGCCTAGTGGTGACTCTGGGAAAGAACCAAGCCTGGAGGTTCCTTCCTTTAGGCAGTGAAGAGCTGAGAGTTCTTGCATGCATTGATCCAGGAGGCTTGCAGAGAGGCAAGCTGCTGATAAGCCACAGCTGGCACAAGGGAGGGCGTCTTGCATTTAAGCAGCTGGGGAATGCTGACCCTTTGCCAGCAATTATTGCAGAATCCTTCTTGGTGATTGTTGTCAGCACTGGCTTCTTGTTTCCGGAACCCTTGTTTGTCTTGGACCTACGACTTTGGAACGAACTGGACTCTTGTTACCTTCTGGCTGCCCTGACCTTGGACCAAACTGACTTCTGTGAACTCTGGTATCCTGACCTTGGCTTTGTTTGTGGCTTGCTTCTCTTGGACTAACAGAAAGGTCTGTAGACTGTCTCCCAGCTCCTTTCTTGCTAAGCCATCACTGTCAGCGTTTGTTTGGATGTGTGCTGGCCGCAGTCCAGGACACAGACCACCACCACCACAAAGCAACACTTTTTTGAGTTCTGCCTTTGGCATTGATACTTGCTGATGGATATACGTTAATATTTTCTGGAAGGATCCTACTGATATGAAGACAAATGCAATTGCAGTTGAGTTTGGCTTTTTTATGTAGGTAAAAAAAACATGCAGGTACAACATAAATACAAATGAAACTCACCAGTGCAAAAAACATTGATGTACAGTAGAAAACAAAGTCAGTACTTATAAAAGTTTCAACACATATGGAATACAAAATATAGTGTTCATAAGACATTTTGGGGGGGGTGTCCCTAGATATTATTCATAAAATCTATAAACAGGTGCTCTAATAATGTTATAATTAATCACATTAGTTAAACAGCAAATTGGTTAATTACAGATGGGTATTATTGTTAGTAGGAATATTTTTAAAAAATCCACAATATATTCTTTAGTAGAACCATGCTGATACATGAACTCAATTTTGCAGAGTAAACCTACTCTAATATAACGTTGCAAGAGCAAAACAGTGGTGCTCAGCAATTTGGGGATGCATGAACAAGACTTATAGAACAGCCCTGGGCATCTTTACATAAAAGTCTTCCCAGGTAACTGTATACAATTGCAGGTCTTAAAAACACAAAACAACAATATGGTACAATTTGCAGCTGGTTAGATTCAGCCTTGACATAGCCCTTGGCAAAGAAGAATTTCAAAGAAGCTTCTTATACCACTGGTTTTCAAATGTTGGTCCTCCAGTTATTTGGATTTCAACTCCCAGAAGCTCTGGCTAGCTTGACCAATAGTCATGAATTTTGGGAGCCTAAAGTCCAAAAGATCTGGAAAGCAAAAACCTGAAGGCTACTGATCTATGTTACAAACTGGAACAAGGATGCATTTATGAAATGCAAACTACTGAGGTTCTACTGTATTTCTAAGATTATTCTCTTATATGCATTAACTACTACTGTAAAAATGATAATATAAAAAAATTAAACATTAAATATACAACAAAATCTGCTAAACTATTTCATCTTATCACACTACAGATCCTGCAAAACTGGGTATGGTGTTGATGGCACACAGGGCCAGAGTGTTCTTTGCTCTCATGCTAACAAGGGTAGAAATAGACTCCAGTAAAGCCATAGGTCCATCTTTCATGGATAAAATAATTACCAGGAAAGGCACTTTGGTTTCACATATGATAACCAGAATGGTCGAGTAAAACAATTAACATGGGATTTTATGGCATGGGCGCCGCCATTTTGACGTCTTGGACGCTGTGCATCCAGACGTGTCGCGGCGGAAGCGAGGGCGTGCTCCGCCCCTTGCGGCGCCACTTCCGCGTTCCGAAAAGGAGCGCCATTTCGGCGCTCCTTTTTTGCTGCGAAGGGAAGCCTCACGGTCTGGCTGCTGGGGCTTCCCTCCTCAGCGAATGGCGGCGGCGGGAAAACGACCCCTAGAGGGCCATCTGTAACCCGCCAAAGGGACTTTAGTATGGGTCAAAATGACCCTGTAAAACTCTGTAGCAACCTTTGGCAGACCACATGGACCCATGTGTTCCTTATGACCTGATGGACCCACATGCTCCTTACCTTCCTCCACCATTCCCACTTCTAAGCAGACCCCTGTTGATGCATCTGAAGTGGAAACAGGACACCTGGTCACGTAACACGGTGACAGGGTCTGCTCAGTAATGGCAATGGCAAAGGAAGGTAAGACGCATGCAGCGGTAGCAGGTCCATGGCATGGTGCTGGGTGACTAAACTAAGCCTATTGTACTTTGGACACATTATGAGATGACATGACTCATTGGGAAAAGATTATAATGCTTAGTAAATTGGAAGGTAGTAGGAAATGTGGGAGATGGCATTATTTGATTAAATCAAGAAAGCCACGGCCCTATATCTGGAAATCTTAAGCATAGCTATTGATGACTGGGGAATTTGAAGATCTGTCATTCATAGGATCACCACACATTGAACTTGACTTGGCAGTAAATAACAACAACAAATGGCCAATGTGGCTTTTAAAGAAACGGACACTTTCAGTTCCAAGTAGATCTTCTAGAACCAAGTAGAGCTTTTGAATTAGGGGTAGTATATATCTAGAATGAAAGATGGGTGGAATTAAAGATATGTATAATTAAATACTATTTTATCACAGGAAAGAAACAACTAGGATTTCCTTCTTGAGGCAGTAGGAGGTGGGTTTTCCCCAGACCGATGAGTGTTATCTTTTGAAGAATGTGAAGAATATAAGAATGTGTGTTATTGTGCCATTATCAGATACAGATAAGGGATTAAAAGAGATGACAATGATGAATACAGAATGATTCTATGGTGTATGTGTGTGTTCACATCACTGTGTGTTCCAGCATCAATGCTTGCGGGAGCTGCATATGGATGGAAATACAACCATATGAGGAAGTGAGGACTACCCTTGAGTTGGGTAGTGTGTTTAATGTCTTATACTTACATGACATGAAGTAATATGACCTGTGTTCAAATATCTCCCATGAATTTGCAGGGAGGTAAATCACTAGAACATGGAAAATCACTAGAACATGGAAAATGTTACAACCAGTTGCTATGCTAGATGGGGATTTCTGGATGTTGCAGTTCAAAATGCAATCTTTCCAAGCTCTGTAAACCTCTGTCTCTCAGTTGCATTTTCCCACCAGTAAAATAGAAATAATAAAGACCGCCCTCAGAGGTCTCTTGGTGTGGGATTTCGACTGATAATGAAGTTCATTAGAATAGTTAGAGTGTATGGAAGCTCAGGTGCCTTCTAATCTTTCACTCAACAAGAGAACATTTATGCCATAAATAAAATGTATTTCCACATTAAACCTTTTAAATTTCCCATTATGCAACAGGGCTTTTTTTTGTTCTTGTTTCTATGACCCTGGTTTCATTATTGGTTTATATCATCCTGATTATCTAAGGCTTGATAATCTTCTCTGCAAGTATATGTAGACCCAGTTTGTGTAAGGAAAATGTATGAAGAGCTGACTGGTCCTATCTTCTGAACTGACAGTCTCCCAATCTATTGCTAAAGGCTGGGAAAACCTGTTGACAACACTCAGTACACAAGGTCTTCGTTGGGTTCCAATCCATAAATCTCAGCTAGCATTTTAAACCTGGGACCCCAGTCATTCAGAAAATCGTAATCAATATCTGAGTCTGAAGATCCAGATCCCAAAGAGCTGAGAGATTCTGCAATGGACTCGGCACCTTCATAACCATATATGTGGAGAGTGTCATAGGGTAGTAAATCCCCATCATTGTCAGCTTCATCCTTTTTCACCTCAATCATAATGCCCATTTCTCCAGTGTGCGAAAGTCCATTTCTAGGGGGCTTTTGTATTTGGCTGTAGACACATGGTTTGGTCTCCATGGTCATCCTCGGTGACACCATTCCTCTCTGGCATGCTGAGGTGAGGACTGAAACATCATAGCTGGTAGTATCCATCTCACCACCCCCTTCTTCATCATAGGCCACCAGCTGCTCATGGATCTCTTCCACGTTCTTCTTGAGAACGTTCAGGTCCTTTTTGTGTCTCTTCCTCCAGGCTATGAGCAGCATGATCACTGCAGACAAAATGGCTGAGAATAAATCACTTATCACATGGATAAAGCAAACAAAACAAACTAGTGGATGAAAAGTAGAAGATATAATCTATCCGCAAAGATTGTGATTCTACTGTGATGAAAAGTAGACATTCTAACAATTTTTATCTGTAGTTTTTGCTTTTTATGTATTTTTATGTATCCCACACTAGAATGCAGATTCGACAAAGACTAGATATTTTTGAAACAAACAAATTTCTTAAAAGTCTTTCCCCTCCTTCCATGCCCTCTCAAGGAGAATTTGTAGAGTAAAAAAATGTGAATATTTATTTACCGATGATGATAAGGAAGCACACAAAGATGGCCACCAGGGCTTCGAAGGTGACTCCAACTTGTTTAGCTGCCTCTTCGCAAACCATGGCATTGCCTTCCTCATCGCATTTGCAGATACGGATGGAAAGGGTGCTTGTGCTGCTCTGCTGGGGTGAGCCATTGTCAGAGATGATGATAGGCAAGTAATGGGTTTTGACTAGCTCTCGATTAAACTGTCCATATTTGACAGTGACATTCACTGTGTTATCTGGGGAAGGCAATGACAACTTATTAAGTGATAATCTCAAATGGCAATTGCCTCATAGGATTACCAGACAGCTAGTACACTCCTGAAGCTGAGAAAACTCTTAAGGAACCCAAATATGTCTGGACCTGGCTTGCTGTTCTTTCTTTACAGCCAGACTTAATGTATTTATAAAAAGGAATAACATCCCCACCTCAAACCCCCCCCCCCAATAATTTCACATTAAACAGCAAGCCATCTTCGGAACATGGTTAGTTAACATTTCCACAGCATTTCTTTCCTCCCGCTCTCCGTCTCATGCAATCGACAGGAACATACCATGATTATCAACGAGAGTGAAGTTGCTCTCTTCAGAGACCAAGGAATACTTGAATTTTACTCTGGGTGACATTTCATCCTTGTCCACAGCAGAAATCTGTATGATCACCTACATGAATTGAAAAGGTCACTGTCTTCAATTATTTTCAGTGGATGTACTGTCAGGGTCCAAAGCATCTTGCAATGAATTCTGTGAGGGACCATAACTCCATGGGAGAGCTCACGATTCGCATGCGGAAGGCCCCAAGCTCATTCCCTAGCATCTCCAGTTACAAATTCAGTTAGTAAGTGAGGGGAAAGAAGATCTCTTTCATAAGACCCTGGAGAGCTGCTGTCTGAGCTAGACAGATGAATTGACTGACCTGGAATGAGCCAGCTTCTTTTGTCACCATGCAGCTTATATCCGAGTAAATACACAGAGTTCCTCTAACGCTGCAAGGCTGACCAAATTTAGAGGGTAGAGAAAGTCTCACTGAGGTCAGTTAAACTTTCCCTTGAGAAAATATGCTTTGGATTACAGTATAAGGCTAATACATATCCAAACATCTATTAGGATTAATGAAGATGCCAAAGCCACAGATGCTGGCGAAACGTCAGGAAGAAACTCTTCTAGAATATGGCCACATAGCCCGAAAAACCCACAAAAAAATATGGATGCAGGCCATGAAAGCCTTCGACTTCACAATGAACAAATGCATTATCTTTATTAAAATAATGAATTCCCTTTGCAAGTAATGCAAACAAAACAGGCGGGTTACAAACCGCCATAAAGTACGTATTCACTACGTATTAGGGTTAGGAAGGGGCGGTGCTTCCGCACCCCCTTACCCTAGTACGTAGTGAATACGTACAATATGGCGGCAGCCATTCCACATGGCCGCCGCCATATTGACGTATCGGAGCTGTGCGTCCGCACGTCGCACAGCGCTTATGATGTCCCGAGTGCGCCATTTGCGCCTTGCGGCGTCATAACTGCGCCGCAGGAAGAAGCTCCATTGGAGCTTTTTTGCTTTGCGCGGGAGTCGCGTGGTTTGGCTGCTGCGGCTCCCTCGCGGAGCAAACAGCAGCGCCAGTAGACCGCCGCAAAGTGGCGGTCTGTAACGCACCAGAGTGAATAATAATTAGCAGCTCTACCAAGAATGAAAGTCCTTTCCCTCTCTCCCTTTGCTATTTTTCTGGGGATGCCAACCATCTCCTTTACTCTGACTGGTTTTCTTTGAAATCAGAAATATAGAGAAGAATGCCTAAGCAGTGTAAATCATTCTTGAAATGACCTTTGAGGTGTGAGCCAGTTTTTCCTTCTATATCTTACAGAGGGGACAATGCGAGCCTGGCTAGGAGCCAAGGTGAAATTACTTTATTTCAGATTTGTCTGAACTTTTAGAGTGTCAAAAGCAAATTATCTCTAAAAGTAAGAAATATTAGGTTAAGGATACACTTAGGAAATTATAGCAGCTGAACAAGATAATGACTTTATAGAAAGTATGCACTTGACCCCTGCACTAATGTTAGGGAACATTATGCATTGATATTTCAGATGATGTTGATGTTGGCCAGTTACTGTTTTTCACTGCAGTAAGGTATTTTGTATGATATGTTATTAGATTTCTTACAGATATTGAATTGTTATCATTTTAAAAACCATCAATACCTTTATTTATCAAGGTGACAGAATCACTGACAGGGAGGAGATCCTCCATGTCAGGTGAGACAAATGAGAGAAAGTACCAGTTCCCATCTGAACTTGCAAACTGACCATGGTCAGGAGAGGTTAGTACTTGGAGGGGAGGCCACCAATGAATACCAGGTGCTGTAAACTATATTTCAGATGAAGGCAGTGGCAGATTCTTTGTGGCTGGAATCTGCACAATCCTTTCGCACAGGTGTGTGACGGAGGACAATGCATGGGGTACGTGCCAAAAGGTTGTGAATCAAAGGGTACTTCCCTCTGGAAATGACAACCTTTTATGTGAGATATCTGGATTGATTACACTGCCATTTCCTCAAATTCCTGGCCATTCTTCCTCCTGGACTAATCCACTCAAATGCCTGAGAAACTGACTCAGGACTAGTTTTTTCCTATAAATATGCTCATTTGGAGCAGTCCCAATTCAGTCTCGATTGAGTACAGACAGCTATCCTATCTGTTTCTCCCATGACTCCTTGGCACATGCAGGCCTCTCAGGTCCCAGCTGTGTGCGGAGACAGACTCATCTACTGCATGCCTGAATCTGGTAAAGAATTGCCTGCTGCTAAAAATCCTCTGAAATCGCTATTAGCTGTCATCTTTTAAATCATCAGTTCTTGTATGCCTTGTGCCAGTGAGCATCTTTGAGCTCCCATTGAGCTTAGAACTCCTATTGAGCTAAATCAATTCCCACACTGAAGTCAACTGTGGGTGCCCTCCTTGGACCCCAGCATTTTGGGTAATACCAGGTAGGAGTAATATTTGAATTAGCCTGTTATTAATACAATTGTCATCATCAACAGTGTTTATATCATATTTATATTCTAATCTTGGACACTTCCAAAACTGTTATTTTGATACATCATTTGAAGATAAATACTTCTAGACTTCAGGCTCAAAATACTTTGAGATTAGCCATTTTTCCTGGATATCCAGTATTTTTGTAGCCTTATGCTTTGCTACTCATTCTTGATGGGTGGCGTAATTATAGGTCGTATGTATTGGCAGGAGAAATTTTGAAACTTGAAATTTAGCGGCAAGTGATTGCGAGACATGGCATTTTGTTTCTGATACCGTACCGTTCCTTGTGCAGCATTTTCGCACACGTGAGGGTTATAAGGTTCAGCAAATTCTGGTGCATTGTCATTAATGTCTTCAACCTTAATGTAGACTGGTACATGGGTTTCTAGGTTAGGCACTATCATATCTGAAACAGGAACAAAACCATATATTCATTGGTCAGATGCTCTACTTGAAAGCAAAGAGAGGTAGAATGCTTTAGCAAAGAAGAATGTTTTCACTTGGTGCTGAAGAAGAATGCTATACTGGGGTTTCTAGGTGAAATAAAGGGTCTTGAACCTTTAATGAATGTGTAGGGGAGGGAATTTCAGCACAAGCATTAAAAGGAGATGAGTTCTTGTCACTTGATTCACCTGGCAATCCTAGCAATATCTTGTTGAAGGGATATTCTCTGTGTTTTATGTTTTGTGGATGTGTGCAAACAGTATCCATTCTATATGTGATGAGTTAAACTGAGAATGTCAACCTTTTAGCCAAATCTGTCCAGGGAGATGAAAAGTTCTCCACTTGTTTCCTGGGGTGGGTGGGGGGCATCTCATTATTAGCAGTGACAACATCAAACTTTCTTTTTCTCCTACAATGAATTTTTGCTTTTTCACGCTGTTGCAAGTGTCAGCAGGAGCAATCATTAAGGCAGCCTGGTCTCCATTTTGCAGTCTTCACCATGTCCCGTATCTAGTATAGTTATGGGATACTGTGGGAAAAATGGGAGCCACTAAAAATGGAGGTGGGTATTTGGAGAAAATTGTTGAAACTGGTCTGTTTTCAGGGGGAGGATGAGTATATATATAATATATAAGCCTTTTGATAGGTTTTGGCTCAGCTCTACCCTGTTTATTGAGAAGGACAAGTTATCTGCTGGAATGGCTAGTGGATGCACAATGGGTGGTAAGGTCACTAAATTTCCACATGGCAGCAATTAAGATACTTACTGTTTTGGCCGACTTCATTGGCTGCCACTGTGATGTTATGCCAGGCGTATTCTTCTCTGTCCAGGGGCTTTGGGGCAAAAATGCACCCATTGGTAGATATTTCAAAATACTTGGTCCTTAAAACAGAATATCTGCATTGGGTGTAAAAACAAAGAAAGTGTCGACAATTATGCACCAATCCACATACAGGGGAGAGGAGAGGGAGCATGTGTATAACATAGCTTGCGCCTTGTAGAAATTACCCTGTGAGTTCACTATACATTTTTGTTCATAATTCATAATTACAGCTGTAAAAGGGAGACAAATGATCATTATTTAGCATGAGTTATTTTTAGTTCCAAAGCTAATCCTTATGGGTCGGACTTGTAGCTACAGTGTATGATAAATCAAGTTTTTAGTTGGATCAACTAAATTAATCCCCATATAATATGTACTTGGCATTTCAAGACACACAGACTTCCTTTTTGGGATGTGTGGGTATACATTCAAGATTCTACAATTGGTGTCTGTAACTATTAGAAACATACTGATAGAAATAACAGCTACATCAACCTTGATGCTGACAATCTTCCAGCGCATTGAACTACCCTCTTAGGCAGTCAACCAGCACGTACTGCTTTAAAAAAATATGAACAAGCTCAGCTGGGGGAACACCTGATAACTATCTGGATTGCATCAAGTGTGGACAGAATAATTCTCTGTTGAGTCCCATGTTCGGTCCTGAAAAAAAATCCATTCTTTGAAGCTGATACTTGTTTTGCGAGAAAATTCTTCCCTTTCCAACAATAAAGGGGAGCATTTCATCTCACTGCAAAATTCAACCTTCAGAGTAGAGCAGGGATATTCCATTGAATCAAATTGGTTAGTTAAGGATTAGATAAAATTCCCTCACCGCAGTATCCAGAATTATGAACTTCTGTACTTTCTCCCCAGTTGATGTATTTGCATATTATATTACACATTTTAATGCCAAGTCATTTTGCTTCTTGGGTTCCCAACAAATCTTCCATGTCTGTCCAGCTTCCCGTTACCTTATTCCTCGTTTTGCTTTGTCAGGATCGTTTGCAGAAACACATCCAATAGACTTCTTGAGAACAGTTTCCTCTTTTAGCGAAAATGTGTATGATGGTTGAAGAAAGACAGGAGGTTCATCAATGTCGATGACTTTGATAGTTAAGCTTGCAAGGCTTTTGGACCCCTTTGTTCTGGAATATGCGTAGTTAATGTCAGCATCAGTTGCTTCAACAAGGAAACTGTACGTGGATATCGTTTCAAAATCCAGCAGCTAAATGAAAATACAGGCATTTTAGTATGCAATGGAAAGACTACTTCATAACGGGAATATTTGAAAAATATTTTGATAGCTACATTTCTGATTTATAAAGCCCTAATTAGAACAAACAGAGTGAGGGATGATGGAAGCTGCAATCCTAAATCATCTTAAGAAACAGCAGTTGCCCAAACTACTGACATCATGTTGAATTACACTGAACATTGAATTGCACCATATATTACTGAATGTTTATGCTTCTGTTTAGTTCATCACTTTGAGTAGACTTGATCTCAAAAGTCTTATTATAAGTGTTTATAATAACACACTGGCTCAGCAGTTAAGACACTGACTCTGATGATTACAAGGTCAGTAAATTCGAGACTCAAGTGCCGTGTGATAGATTGAACTCCCATCACTAGTCCCAGCTTCTGCTAACCTAGCCATTTGAAAGCATGTAAAATAAATAGGTACCACTTTGGCGAGAAGGTAACAGCATTCTGTGCAGTCATGCTGGCCACATGGTCACAGAGATGTCTTTGACAATGCTGGTTTAGTAACCGAGATGAACAGCACACCACTACAGTTGGACATAAGTTAACAACCTTGTCAAATGGGAAATCTTTACTTTTACCTTTTTTAAAGTACACACAGATACAATGATCCATGTAAACTGTGGGGCTCTCCAGACCTGCCCCAAAGGGGCAGGCTGGAGGTACCCAGTTTCCCTCTGGAGGGACACCGCAGCAACCAAACTGTGCGGTGTCTCTCTGGATTAAAAAGAACCCGGAAAAAGCAACTTCTTTTTGGCGCAAGGGGATGATGTCACCAGTGTGTCATTGATGCACTGTGAGGTGTCCAAGACGCAAATGCGGCATCCAGCGGTGTGGATGCGGCACCACCCTTGCATCATGCATGCGTAAAGATGTGTTAGGGTTCCAGAGTGTGCAGAAGCTGCGCCTCCGGCACCTTAATATCAACACCAGTACGGTGTTTTCAGCCTGTCTGTTTCAGGCCACTAACAGAATGAGTTATCTTTAGACACTTTACCTTCTTGGGTCGAATTATTCCTTCATTTGTTTCAGGGTTGGGTTCGATTTCAAAGGTGTCTTGGTAACGCCCTTGTACAAAACTGTACTTTGTATGTCTATTTTGTGGCTCATCAATGTCATCAACTTCCAGGCTGCCAACTTTACTCCCTAGCCTGATATTTTCAGGGACTTGGAACGTGAAGCTGTCTGGAAAAACAAGGCAAAATGTAAATTTGAAGATATATTTGAGCAGGCATTTTTACAAATAAAAGGGTGGCATTACTTATTTCAGTTTTTGCCATGAAATAGCATGAGAAGGAAAGGAAAACAGAGAGGGGCCAAGGAAAGGATGGGCACAGAATGCATCAGGAAAAAGAGAGTGTAAAGGGCAAAGATGGCTGTAAATCTACTGGACTGGATAAACTGCTACAATAGTCCCCATCTGCTAGGCAGAGTATGGAAAATTACTTTCAAAATGGAATTAGATGTAGTTGACTTTATAAGCCTGCTGTATGCAGGAATGGAAGTAAGTGAGAGGAGAAGAGAAAAGCTGGGACATTTTAAAAGCAGCTGAAAAGGTTTGATGACAGAGGATTAATCAGGATTGTTCCCTGTCAGTTTGGGACATTTGGAGGGTATGATATTGAGGACCATGTGAGGCAAATATGTGAAGGAGTGTGTGAATAGATTCTACTGTCACAAAATATTCTAGAATAAAGATCCTCAGTACTAAAATAAAGAATATATAGGTGCTTTCTGCACCGCCATTTGGGACGTCCTCCGGACGTCCCATTTTAAAAGAGGGGCGTCTCTTATAGACGCCCCTGGGCCTAGTACGGACTCTGTCCGTACAAGATGGCGCCGGCCCTTCTACATGGCCGGTGCCATCTTTGCATATCGGACGCTGAGCGTCCGTACGCGTCGCGCCACTTGTGACGTAGCGAGCGCGCCCCTGGCGCCTCGCTACGTCGCAAACGCGACGGAAAAAGAAGCTCCATTTTGGAGCTTCTTTTTCGGTCCGCGCGGGAGTCGGGCCGTGTGAAGGCTCCGGCTCCCCCGCGGATCTACTGGCGGCGGCAGCAGACCGCCGCAAAGCGGCGGTCTGTACCCCGCCATAGTATGTAGCTGGTGTGAAGACATGCAGAGAAGACATGCAGAGGAGATTAATTTCTGAATGGGATGCCTGCTTCTCTTGATTTTCCTTGTAATCCTTCCAGGATTAATTGAGGTGAAATCCCAACTGAACATTCATTAAACAGGGCACTAAGTGTGTGTTGTTTATGGAGATGCTGAACACAAAACAAACAGATCAGATCTTTCCATAGATTTGTGAGTCTTCCACCTGTGAGATTATTGAACGTA
This sequence comes from Sceloporus undulatus, assembly GCF_019175285.1. Lineage (NCBI taxonomy): Eukaryota > Metazoa > Chordata > Lepidosauria > Squamata > Phrynosomatidae > Sceloporus > Sceloporus undulatus. Next base: position 8,608,836 of record NC_056529.1, on the reverse strand, counting down.
TGCACCCATATTACAAGTGGCGAGTCTTCGAATATTTTTATTCTAAAACATTAAAATATTGTTTTTATTTTAAAGCAGGTGCTATTCCTGCAAACAGCAGGCTTGTATCTAATGCCATTTTGAAAATGGGGTTGCTTACTGTAGCATGTTTGTTATGTGTGTGTGTGTGTGTGTGTGTGTGTGTGTATAAAAGCAAGAAAAGTCTACTTTAAATAACTGCTTTCAGTACAAACAAATTTGGTTTAAAATTAGAGGCAACTGATTTAATTTCTCGACTCTGTAAAACGCACCTCGCCTAAATGTTGGGAAGTTGTCATTGATATCAATCAGCCGAATGCGAACTGTAGCAGTGCCTGATTCTGCTGAGTGCAGACCCTTGCCATCCATTGCTTCTATTACAATTGTATATGTGGAGTTTTTTTCTCTGTCCATATCAGGTGCAGCTGTATAAATTGTACCTGAAAAATAAAAAATAAATGTTAAAACGTTATATCACATCTGTTACTTCCACTAGCTGATCCAATTATGGGCAGAATACTACATGTGCCACTTAGTATACTTTATCACACCACCTTTCCTCCTGTGCTAGACACGAGATGTAAACTTAAATAGGAGAATTTTATCACGCACTTCCATACCTGGGCAGTAGGCATTCCGTACCTAATCCGGGCTTCTCCGGATTAGGAAAATCCCATTCTTTAAAAGGTGGTGGAGAAGCTAGGATCAGGTATGGGAATCCCAGTTTCGGTACGGAATGCCTGCTGCGAACAGACCCTTGTTGCTTGCAGTGGCTGCTGTCTGGTGAATCAGGACTTGGAGACTTTTATGATCCCTATATATTCCCTACAGTATTTAATATATAACAACCATGAATATGAATCAATTATGAATGCATAACTCTAGGCTAAGCATTCATAACTGTGATCATAAATTCCAGCCAGTACAGTGGGCCCTTGGTATCTACTGGGATTTGGTTCCAGGACCCGCTCATGGATACCAAAATCCATGGATGCTCGTCGCCTTATATACAATGGTGTAGTCAAATGGTGTCCCTTATATAAAATGGCAAAATCAAGGTTTGCTTTTTGGACTTTATATTTTTTTTGGAATATTTTCAGGCCGTTGTTGGTTCAATCCGTGGATAAAAAAAAAATATCAGTGGATATAAACAGTCGACTGTATGTACAAAATCCTGATAAGAAGCTGCAAGCTTCCAAGACCTACAGAATACTGAATGTGTAAGGCAGGAAAGAAAGTGGTAGGCTACCTTCCATGAACTGGAAAGTTTATGTATTTCCTCCATACCTACCAAATTTATCTATTCTGAAGTACTGGTTCCCCTGAATAACTTTGTAGAAAACATCTGTGTGGCCATGGATGGTTGGATCATCAGCATCTACAGCAGTCACCTTAGTAACCGAGGTTCCTAGAGAGAAAGAATTGATAAATTATACTCATGTTGGTATTGTTTGGGTTCTCTTTCAATAGAAGAAAGCAAATAAGGACTGAGAGAACTATGTTGAAGCAAGCATGAGAAACTGGTTTCTTTTTAATCAGATCATATCTTCTTGTTTTCCTATCCTGCTGTGTCAATTTGTCTTTGTATCTGATGTCATGATAAGAATGTGTGCATAGACTACTGCAGTTATCTAGCAAAGTCACTCCTGTACGTGGGCATCTTCGCATAGGGCAAGTACTAGGTTAGAGTGGTGTGTATGATATGTGTCCCCATCATCAGCTTGACTTTCATGATCATCTGAAAATTTTCATGATCATAATAATAAATAATAATAAATAAAAGCTTTATTTCTAGCCCGCCTTTCCAGAGATCAAGGCGGGTTACAATGGTGGATTTTGCAATCCAACAACATACAATTTACAATAAAAACATTGTCAGATCTTCCCTGTTCTAGTGGAAGTGCACCTGCAGCATGATCGAAGAGCCATCTGTCATTTGATAATTCCCAGAATGCACTGATGTAGCATCACTGAGCATTGTGGGAACATCAAAAATGATAATTCTTAATAAGTGTGGCTCCTCAGTTGATTCAGACTAAAGCTTAGAATAAACATATTGATTATGAATTTGTTTCCACAATGAATTAATCCCAAGGCCAAGGGATAAATGTCTCTACAATCAGCATCTAACTCAATGTAGATGAAAACATTACAAGCACAATCACACCTTTAACACTCATTGAAGAAATAGATTAAGTGATTCTGAACTTTAGACTTCTGGACAGAGGAGGAACAAAGAATCTCCATCTACTCCTAGAAGAGAGATGTGTTGCCTCAACTACCTTAATTTTATCAATTTTTTAAATCTTATTTTAAAATTCCTAATATTGTTATTGCTTTCTTTTTATGATTGGGAGGGGGGTTGGGGTAAGGTATTTTTATATATGAGATTTGTACTGTATATTGTTTCTTTCTGTTATCTTTGTTTTGTAACCTGCCTTGATTCCTTCGGGAAAAGGCAAGATATAAATAAATTAGATATTATTATTATTATTATTATTTACACTGTTACACTGCAGAATTAAACTGATTTAGTACTGACTTCAGACTACATTGGTAGTTTCTAAAAATTCACCATAGTTCACTATGGTAGTTCACTACAAATTCCTTGAGCCCTTAGAATGGAACCATGTCAATGAAAGTGGTATCAAACTGTTATAATTATGTAGTGTGGATAGTAGTTTGCCCAAAGTATGAGATTTCCCCCCAAGAGACACTCACTCATTCTTTTAATCTCACTGTATAGTATTTCCTGTTTACTAGCATTGTCTCCTTTTTGCATGGAAATCCGCTTGCTTCTTTGCTTTTGTTTTAATAACAGACAAAAGGAGCTTACCTAGTGCTGACATTTCTGCAACAGACCCATTAAAGACTTTTTGTTCAAACACTGGTGCGTTGTCATTATCGTCGAGGACGACAATTTGAAATGTGGAAGGTGGCTCCAGATATTGATTGGTATTGCGATCAATAATGAGAGCCTTCAGCTGATATACGGCTTTCTTTTCTCGATCCAACCTTTCGTTCACAGCCACATCGCCGGTATGGTCATTAACTCGGAATAAAGTCCCTGCACCTTCTCCTTCGAGAACATACTTAGCATTGGGATTCTGTATAGTTGATTTGATCTAAAATGTAAAATTAAGTAAGTAAGTAACACTTGAAAGATAAAAACTGAACAACATGGTGAAAGGAGGAGGCTATAGCTTAATTCTGAGTGCTTAATTCTTTAAAAATCTTGCTTTGAATCCCTTTATATTCTACCATTCTTGGGCTGTTATTTCTTTCCCTTTTTCCCTTTTGCTGGGAGGTTTCCCATATTCAATAACTATAAAGCAGGGATCTATAACACGGTGGTAATATCTGTACCTATTGAATTTGGTCAGTGATAGTGGGGTAGAATTTAATTTCCAATTAATTTAAAAAATCATTTTATACGAATCCAACAAACAATAACAACAATAACCCACAACATTACAAAAACAGATCAGACTACAAAAAGAGAAACGTGGTGGCTTTACTCTTCTATATCTAGTGAACAGTTCACTGTGCCTTATCCTTTCCTTTTCCAAACCTTATTTCTTCTCTAGGTCTTTCTCATTCCATATAAATCTGTTTCAAAAGATACCTTGCCTATGATGAGTAACTTGATCACTTGGACCTGTTATTTCTGTATTTGTACAGTACTTATATACTGAATAAATGGATACCATATTGCCCCAAATTTGTCATCAGCCCTGCCTTCTCTTATTGAGTTAACAGTGGCGGGATACAGACCGCTGCTTTGCGGCATTCTCCCACCGGCGCCAAACCACGCGGCTCCTGCGCGGAGCAAAAAAGAAGCTCCATTTCGGAACTTCTTTTTGTGGCGCCTCTATGACGTCGCGAGGCGCCGCTGGCGCATTCGCGATGTCATAGGCGCCGCGACACATCTGGACGCTATGCGTCCAGTACGTAAAGATGGTGGCGCCCATGTGGAAGGGGCGCCGCCATCTTGTTCGTATTGTATACGTACTAGGGTTAGGGGGGTGCGGAAGCACCGCCCCTTCCTAACCCTAGTACGTATACAATACGTACTATATGGCGGTTTGTATCCCGCCTGTGAATGTTAACTTCTCTGTTAAACAACATGCCAAACCTTACATAACACCCCCTACACATCATTTGCAGTTTTCCAACAACATGTAGTATGTAATAATATCTAATGTCTTGTCTTGCTGTTATCAACGGAACATTTATGAGCTCTTTGTTTTTTAAATGTTCTTTCATAATTGAAAATAAATGCTTGAAAATAATCATTATTTTTCATAAAATGTGTAATGAGGTTAATCACATCTAGCCAAAACGTCTTATCTTTATTTGCATGAAATCCACATGTGGTATCATTTCTAGATATTGTGTTTTAAAAAGAAATTTTCAATGTGCATATATTTGGGACGAAAAGGACTTGAAGCTTAAAAGACCTGAATGTTGCAGAAAGTGATACTGACACACTTTCTCATCTCCAACACAATAGTTACATTATTCAGATCTTATGTGAACTATCTATACAATGGTATTTACAAGCTTAAGCAAAAAGTTAATTATATTATACTGTATTTTTCACCACTAGTTTGTACCATTCAGATGCTTATATTACATTATATTCATTTTATTTTGTCATGCTATGTCACTGAATCATTTACGAAACATAATTGAGGTGGCCTAACCCAGTGCTTCTTAAAGCAATGGTCCACAAACTGTTATCTTCTGGCAGGGAGGAAATTTCCAGGAAAGAAAGGAACAATGATCCTGGTTTCTGTGGGGAAAAATGCTGGTCAACCACATGAGATATTTTAAGAGGCACGGGTCTAATCAATTTCTTCATTCATTGATAAAGCAGTAATATGGGTAATCTCATATGCTTAGTAATAAAGTTAATGTTCGGTTTTCTGATTCACTTTGTGGTTTATGTTTAATAGCTAATATAAGGACAACCTGTAAGTTGAAAGCACAACCTCAGGATGGTACACCATGTCTCTAGGCCCAAGATAATGTACACTGGTTAGTTACACATATACATATGTGTGTTGAGAGACATGTGAAACTGACAGCACAATGTAAGATCAGCGAACATACTTTTAAAGGGAGAGTACATTATAAAATGTCTCGGTTAACTATCTGGTACTCAGGGAAAGCTTTTCAGATGTTGTCCACTGTTTGAATTTGACGCTCATCTTGATAGATGCAGCTGAATGTTTTCCTCTCCCTGTACATCAGCTCGAAGGCAAACTTGTCAGGCTGCCATGGCAAAGTGAAAGAGACCTTTCCAGATCAGTGCTGTTGATTGACAGGAAGCTGGAACAAGGACTGCCAGCTAACATGAACCAGCTCTGTTCCTGATGAAGTCTCCTCTCTTCTTTCCAACAATCCTCCCCAAAGAGACTGCTTTACATTGCACTTTTGCTATTAAGACTTCCACGAAAGTATCACATGGGATTCCTTATTGAAAAGTGTGTGTTCATTCTGAGTCTGAGCTGGAGAGTAACGAGTTACAATTAACTGATTATTTATAACTAGTTCATTTCTCCAGTAATGGAGGTATAATTATCTTAAATGGAAATTGTAACTTAATGTGGGATATTTTGCTCCTCTATGGTATGGTGGTAACATTTTAGTTGCTCTTATAGTTATAGGAGTGTGACCTTCTTGACTGATGGCGGATGAATATCACATGGTTCAAGCACTGGCAACACATACACTCTTCTGTGTGTACAGATGACAATAAGATGGATCAGATTGTGTTTTGTACCATGGGCCATCACTTATGGCTGTGCTTAAAACTCTTCAACTCTTTAGTTAGTAAAGTATAATTTAACTTTCTTAATATTTTAAATTGTTCTAAACTGTCACACTGAGATCATGTGGTAGAAGGTGGAATATAAATATAATAAACATAAAATTAAAAAATGAATAAGAATGCAAATTACTTCTAAAAATGAACTTTCCAAGTTCAGGCTGTTACCAAATTCATCCTTACCTTCCCAACATGGTGAGGTAGTGTCACATTAAGATTTTCTCTAATGTGCAGATTATTCCAGACCCACTCTCTCTTTAGACGTTTGTGGTTGGTGGCGTGTATAGCAGGCTTTGAGAAATCGCCATAAAGAAAACCCGGAGCCAGAACTATGAAAAATAGAGAGCAGAAGCAACGACTTGCCATCTCTGTAGGTCCGGTGGCCTTAGAAAGCCCTGTAATAAAAGAGTAAGAAAAACGATTGAGAAGTAAATGAACAGTGGTGTTTTCTTGTCCATATTTTATACTTAAGGAGAGAAACCCAAGTGCAAGACATATCTCTCCAATTTTCTATACCAAACTGGCAGTGCTGTACCAAATAGACCAGAACCAATTGTCAGCTGTTCTACCTTCCTGAAACTGTTTAGTTACCTCTGCCTGTCTTTGGGGGATAGGGAAAATTTCACTTGGGAAAAGTACCAATTTTGATGGAAAGGTAGGTCATAAATCAAAGCAAATGAACAAGCAAGCAAGCAAAGCATTTGCTTTGGTGAAACGTCAGGAATAGGCTCTTCTAGAACATGGCCTCATAACCCAAAAAACCCACAAAAACTATGGATGCCAGCTGTGAAAGCCTTTGACTTCACGTTTACCAAATTGTCCTTTAACCTCCAGTTCAGTCATCCTGTGTATGTTGGCTGGGGCTGAGGGCACTGTCTTTACCATCACCCAGAACAGCCAAAAACCTTGGGCCTTTCCCAAGTGTGCCAATTCCTCCTTGTACACTGAAGGGTTTCCCCTTTACTTTGTTCCTAGATGTGTGCTGCACAGCTGTTAATGCTGAGTATGTCCGAAATGACAGATCTTTACCCAGTCCATTAAAAAAGAAAGAAAGAAGTTATCACCCATGTACTAGAAAGAACAAACAAGGGCGATAGTGCATTTGTTTCACTCACGTGTTTCAGTTTGATTTACAGATTCCTCTTTCTGTGTTCCCAAAGCACACAAGTGATTTCACTTCCTATCAAGGCTTTTTGAGCAGACTAGATGTCACCAGATATAATATATCTCTTGACTCACTTCAGAAATGAAGCATCAGCTCCTTCCTGTGAACAGTTTGTTCGCTGAAACTTTGGATATATTTGCAAGGCAGTCACAAGATAACTTAAACATTATGCCCTAAATATGGTTAGTAGTTGTAACTATTCTTGTTTGTCTTCAAGTTCTTTTTGACTTTTGGTGACTGTCCTAAAGGCACCAAATCCCTCCTGATCTTGGAAGCTAAGCAGGGTCAACCTTGGATATGAGACTGCCAATGGCTACCAGATGTGTAGGATATAGTTCAGAAGAAGGAACCGCCAAAGCCACATCTGAGTATTCCTTGCATAAAAAAAAAGCCCTATGAGATTCATGGAGTTGCCATAAATCGATGGTTGATATGAAGGCACATACGCATATAAGGTGACTATCACAGGTGCTTCTTGGCAAGATTTGTCCAGAGAGAGTTTGCTGTTGCCAACCTATGAAGCTGAGACACAATATGACTAGCCCAAGATCATTTAATGGCTGAGTCAGGATTTGAACCCTAGATTTGAGTGCAAATAAAAAAAACATTGAATCTTTAGATTTTCCAGCACAACTCTATGGTCAACATCCGCTAGATGTGAGAATTGTACCGAAGGACCAACAGATGCCGAAAGAAGTGTTCACTCTCGAATCTGTAGTTGTTTCCAGTGTGACTTCTTATTTTGTTTTTATTTATTTATTGGATTTATATCCTAACTTTTATCTAAAATGGTGGAAGGTGGCCATAGATTCTCACGGGAGGACATAGAGTCTTCTAGAGAGAACATGTTAATCAAATGTGTGAATAATCAAATCCGCAAAAGTCAAAACCGCAAATGTGGAGGGCCAGCGGTATACTCCATGAACCACAGAAAAAGGTTATCGGAACTGTGACTGTTTCAAGGTCTGTCCCCTTTTCTGCATTCTGCAGTTGGCCTTCTATATCTACTGATTCTTTATCGATGGATTCAACCAGCCATGGCTTGAAAATATTTTAAAAATATATAAATTTTGAAAAGAAAACCTTAATTTTAACATTTTATGTAAGGGACACCATTTTACTATGTCATTATATTTAATCCCATTGTGGGAGAAAGGCAGGATATAAATCTTTGAAATAAAATAAAATAAAGGGACTTGAGCATCAACAGATTTTGGTATCTGCAGGTTGTCCAGGAACCAAACCTCAGCAGATACCAAGGGCCCACTGTATTTACCAAATTATTTTCCTCCTGGGCCAAACCACAAGGCATGTCTAGCTGTCATTTGCCATAAAAAAGCACCCACAGAGTATCATCTAGCTGTTAGAATCCATTAAAAAAACTTATCCAGCTACATACAATCCTAGAAGTGGTACAAAAATCCTAGTATTTCTGTATACGGTCCCAAGATGTCCACTCTTTCTAACTATAGCTACTTCAGGAAAACATGCATTTGAGCAGTATTGTGCCTGCAAGGAGTATATTAATCCAAAGTAGGATACAGATTTTAATCCAAAATAGGATACAAATTCCTAAATAGGAATTTAACATATAATATTAAGAAATGGAAATACCTGAGCTGTTGCTGTTGGTAGAGAAATGTATCCAGAGCTGATCTCTGTGTCATTTGGTCTTGGAAGCAACAAAGTGGTCAACTTAGTTCAAATTGTAAAATGCTGGCCTTTGCACTTTTGAAATGCTCACTGTATGCAGAAAAGTTTAAGAAATCTTGCTTTTTTTTGGTGAGAAAGTTAAACAAGGTGAAATGGCCACTTCCCACCTCAAAATAACATAGAGCCTGAGATTTCAAGTGGCATCCAGCTTGCTTTTAATATTAATTATTAAATCAGTCATATTAAATTATTTTTATTACTAATGTATTTAAAATACATTAAGAATGACAAAGATTGAGAAAAGAGAAAAAAATTGAAAATTGAAAATAAAATACAATGGGCCCATTCACACTATGGAAATAACCTGGTGTGAAACCGGGTTATTTCTGCAAGGTTCCCACTGGCCCCCAAATGTATCCGGTACTGTTTGCGGAGGGGGGGGGGTATGGAAAAACCCACTTAACTTGGCGTATTTGGCACTGCATCCTTAAGTGCGCCTTTTTTTAAAGTGCCACAGTGATCCAGATCTTCAGTAGTGTGATTGATCTAGGTCACACTGTATCATTTGTGGAAATGGAGGCAGCTCCATTTTAAATTAATACGAATGGCAACAGGGTTAAGTGTGAATGGCAACAGGGTTAAAATGGCATGGAGAGATTTGGAACAGCAAACGTAGTGGGAACATCAATCTCTGAAGATGCCAGACACAGATGCCAGTGAAAGGTCAGGAATAAACTCTCCTACGATATGGCCACATAGCCCAAAAAACCCACAACTATGGATGCCAGCCGTGAAAGCCTTCGACTTCACACTTTTTAAAGAGAATTTTCAAAGAATATTAAAAAGATGTTATACCATACATCTGAGACAATTAAGTATGTTATTAGTTTTTCCAAAATGACTTTATTGTGTCTTTATTATTTAAAACTTCTTTTTGGAATTTAAGACCCACAGTAAACATTTATCTAACCCAGTAAGTTTCTAGCTGTCTAGCTGTCTAACCTCTGCTCTTGCCTTTCCTCCTGGTAATTCCCAGTTCATCTATTTCAGAAGCATATGGCAGATAAAATGGTGCTTGTTTAGTAAAGAAGAATAATGTTGTCGTGAATAATATTGCCAGTAAAGATATTGCAGCAAAATCAACAGAGTTCATGATGCCTTAAATATTCCTCATTTAGTCATGGCATGATGGCATTTTACTTGGCTTTCACCGAGTTCTTCGTTGTATCCTGTTGTTTTCCCTTCTCCCATTCCTTTGGCTTGGCTTCCTATGCATTGTTTGCACATAGGCAGACTTGTTTTTTTTTTTTTTGCAAACAAACAATGCTTTCCTTCAAACCGCAAGTTGAAGGAAGCTCACTTTGGTAATTTAAATCTCTGTGGAGCAAGCTGTGACTGTGAAACTTGACTCATTTGCTAAAAACTGAAAAGTAGCAGGTTCATTCCTTGCAAAACAAAGCTGCTGAATGTTTTTCTGCACTAGAAAGGCAAGAGACTTTCTTTTTAAAAAAAGAAAGGAAAAAGCTTAGAATCTGGGTCAGTTAATAGTCCAAACATGCATTGTGCCGAATGTTTAGAATCCATGTGAAATCTTGGCAACTAGGAAGTGTAATGTGATATCAGGAAAACCCAATGCAATTCATGGTTGCATCAACAGAATTATAGTGTCTGAATCAAGGTATATATTGTTATTGTGCTTTGGTTAGACCTCACCTAGAATCCTATGTGTATTCCTGACTACCACAGCTGTAGAAGAATATTGACAAGATGGAAAGTGTCCAGAGAAGGGCAACAAAGATGGCAAAAAAGTCTGGAAATTAAAGTGACAAATAGGAGAGTATCGCATTAGCTTTGCTCCCAACATAGATAGATAGATAGGTAGGTAGTGTTTTCTTTTACAACACTAATTCCAACCTCCTAATTGTTCCTTCTTCAAAGAATCCAAAGGATGCTAAAAATTCCATTCAGCGTTGTCAGTTCTGTGGGGAGAGAGAATACTGGTAAACTAAAAACTCTAACATGAATCCATCAGCCAGAATATTGGCCATGAAGCTCTCCGCATGGCAGAAAAGCTGTTAAATGCCACAAGAGGCTGTGTCTTTTCCTGCCTTCTTTCACATGCAGATGCATCCTTCATGTGGTGGGAAGTATAGTCTTCTGCGTATGTTTTTGGAACAACTGTACAGGAAAGAAGTTGGCTTATAAGCCCCTTGCACCAAAGACTCCCAAAGGACAAAGCACATCTGAGCAAATAATTGATACAGACATTAAGCTTTCACTGCCAATAAGCAACCTGGGGCATATAGACACTGCAATGAAAATACAGCAAAGTGTATTGTAGACTAGCACAGAACACAAAACAAGCATCCTTATGGCTTGTTTTTCTGTGATAACACAGTTGCTCATTATTTTTACTATTTCAGTACAAATAGGTTTTTATTTTGGTCAAACTTAGTTAATTTACAGAACCCACGCCTAATAGGATTTCTTGATTGGGATAATACTGTTGGGAATTTTAAGAGATGCAGTGTTTAAAGTTTGGAGAAGAGGCGGTTGAGGCCAGTGGCCAAAGGTTTGCAAATCCTGAGCTGCTCTTAGAGCAAGTTATTTTGCATCTCCACCCACCTGGAGTTTGCTCTGGCACTGAAGAGCCCTGTGCACTACGCAGGGCATGTGGAGGTCACATAGTAAAGTTTACAGCAGGAAGAACTTCTATAAATTGTTTATAAATTGTTCTCTACTAAAGGGTGGAGAAGTTGGAGCAGACTTGTTCGCTGTTGCTCCAGAGGGAATAACTGGAGCTGGTGAGTGGAAACAGCAAGAAAGCAGATTTCCACAAAACATTAGGAGAAATCTCCTTAAGAACAAGAGATGTTTAACAGTGGAGCAGACTAGAGGTGTAAACGCTTGAGTATTCCATCCTTGCATGCAAGGATGAATGATTACAGGAGCTTTCTCTCAATTGTGAGAGAAAACAAATATTCCTCTGCAGCACTTTCTTTGTACTTGAACATCCTGAAGTGTTGCAGAGGAATTATTTAGTGGAGAAAAATAATTAGGCTGTTTTTACACACACACACACACACACACACACACACACACACTGTTTTCCATGCATAAACAGTGAGCGAGATCCTAGATCAGGGGTAGGCAACCTTTTTGAGACGGGGGCCGGGTTGCTGTCCCTCAGACAACTGGGGGGCTGAAGTCGGGTGGTGGAGATTACACCACCGCCACTGCCGGAGCCCTCCTGGGGGCCCCCAGTGGTGGCATCGGGCCTCCCAGAGGCCCTCTTGCATGACCTCGCTGCCATTTTGGGGGGAAAAATGGCGGCGCCCGGAGCGTCGAAAAGCAGCAATTGGCGGTGGCGGTGGCGGCAGCAGCCAGGGGCCAGCTGAAAGGCCTCCGCGGGCCGGAGGTTGCTGACCCCTGTCCTAGATCATGGATTTAGCTAAGTATATTTAACCCATCCTGTTTTATTAGGCATCAGCCACTTCAAGCATAGAGGTCTGTTCTCTGGTTGATTGGGTCACATGTGAAATTTTCATCCCATCCTTCTAGCAATCTCAGATTTTATTCATTTTTATTTATTATTTATTTTATTCTATCCTGCCTTTTATTGCAAAAAGGGACCCAGATGCAACAATCGGAAGCAGGATCCCTGTTACAATTACTTCTTGCACTGGAGATCACTGGCAGAGGGAGGCTGGAAACATTAGGTATGCTGGGCCCTGATCATAGAAGAAGAGACCTCTATTGCTCATGGTGTCTGCTACTTGGTGAGGCTGGATTGTGGGACTTCTGTAATTGTGGCAATAGTGCCATGGTTCTGAATGTACAGGGATTGTGAATACAAATCAGTTACAGATGCGTAACTTTCGGTTACACATTTGGTACTGCCATAGTTAATTCAAGTCAGTATTTTCTAGTTATCTATTCTATAGTAACTCAAGAACTACTAAGATTTGCAAATATCCTTCATGAGGAAATGATATTAAGAACGGTCCTCTATGACCCTAAGTATGTGTACGTGCATTTCAGTTTTAGCTGCATGCAATTGGGTTTCCTTTAAATGAACTGTCGGGGGAGTAAGGAAGGGCCAGATGGCTGGCTTCCTGTGGATGGCAGAATAAGGAGAAATCCTGAAGATGAGAAATCCAAAGCCAGTTCTTCTTAGTGCAGACAATGGATGAACATAGCTTGAGCAAATACCATGCCTGACTTCCAGAATCTTCCTTTGTGTTTCCATATGGTTCTGAGAAAATGAACTGGGGAGATGCGAAAGAGAAATCCAGGTGATTTTTGTTTGTTTGTTTTTGTTAAGCAGTCATAAAAACAAATTAATAAATTACACAAAAAGTTTTGAATCATGTATGAGAAATGCTGGCTTAATGAATGAATTATGTCATACATTGCTTTGCTTATTATGTTCTTTGGGAAAAGACTGTGGGAATAGTGATCGCATGATGCATTGACAATAGTGGTACTTGAGTCATGGAGGGAAAATTTATTAAAAAAAGGAATACAAATCCACTCAGGGCTTTAGTTTTAACTTTAAAAGAGCTATCCGAGGTGCTGGACCAATTTAAATTTAAGCTCATGCCTTGTAGAACTTCTTACAGGTTAAGCTTGATGAGATCAACCATCTCTTTAACATGGAAGCTGCAGCCACCATTGGAATGGGTGCCCAAACATCCTTTTGCCGCTTCCCCACGGCCTGCAAAGCGGCGGATCGGGGTCTTGGAGGCTGCCGTTGTGGCAGCTGAGGCCCCGATACAGCGGGGAAAGGGTGGCTTACAGGCCACCCCAAACGGGCGGTCTGTAACGTGCCAATAATTCAATGAGATCCATTGCACATCAGCCATGATGCTGGCTGCATTTGTGTAATGTCCCAAAAGACATTATGGGGCAAAACAGATGGGCAGGAAGAAGTGGCCAGAGGCTGCGCCCGACCTGGTCACCCTGGGACTGTGGCGACCACAGGCCATGGACCTAAGGATGCCTGCTGCCGTGGTCCCAAATGGACCAAAAAAAGGAGTGGAAAATATCACCTCTTTTTGGGCTGGTTTTGGGATGCCTTAGGTCAGGGTTCGGCAACCCCCGGCCTGCGGGCCAGATCCTGCCCAGCGAGACGGCAGGACCGGCCCCAGCCCGGTCTTGCTGCCGCCGCCACCAAGGTCGCCGCCGCTTAGGGATGGCATATCCCTAATGTGGAGAGAGGCCTGGGGCCACAAGGGCCGTGAGGGAGCCCGCGGAGGCGGCAGGCTGCTTCCACGGGCTCCTTCTCGGCCCTTGTTCCCCAGGCCTCCCTCCGGAGAGAGAGGCCTGGGGCCGCAAGGGCCATGGAGAAGCCCAGGAGGTGGCCTGCTCAAGCCCTTCCCTTCGGCCGAAAGAGCCCCTTGTAGCCCTTTTGGCCGAAAGGAAGAGCCAAAGGGCCTGGGACGGGTGCCCAAGCCCTTCCTTTCGGCCGAAAGCTCTGCCCCTGGCATGCAGCTCTGCCCCCGGAGGGTGGAAGCTCCACCCCCGGCACGCGTCCCCGCCCCCAGAGGATGGAAGCTCCCCCCCGGCTTCGGCTCCCCAGTTGTCTGAGGGACAGCAACCCGGCCCCCGGCTCAAAAAGGTTGCCTACCCCTGCCTTAGGTGGTCCCGGCACAACCCTGGGTTAGCTTCAGGGGCATGTAGTGTCTAAACATCAGCTCCAGACCGGCTGGAAGTATCTGTGTCTCCCATTTCAGGTCTATGTCTCCCTTTTCTTCCTAAGAATATGAATGTCGTGAAATAGTGTAGTTCAACTTTATGTAGGTTTATGATGGCATAAATACCCAACTGAATGCCAGCCAATATTTCTATTTCACACTCTTCATCCATTGACTTTCAATAGATTGCTTAATCCTAAAAGACAAATGGCTAGAGTTCTTGAGGGCCAAGGGAGCAATAGCAATTTTGCACAAGGCATGGGGTGCACCTGAGACCTACATTTAGTTATGAGTCCCAGTGTAGTTGATCTACTGAGTCAGTGAGAGCTTGGCAAATAATCTGAGCTCTTTAGAAGATGGGTGTGATAAACATCCTGATTATTTTACTCCAACATATGGCAAGGCATTGGATAGATCCAGTTGTCCCACAATAGCTGTGCAAACTGATTAATCTCTATTCAGAAGTAAGACCCACTGAATTGAATGCAATTTACTCCCAAGTATGTATAGGATTGCAGCCTAAGAGGTCCTATCTGTATAAGAAAACAGACAAAAGACCATAAACAGCATTAGGTGGATTCAGTAAAGAACTCTATTCACCCCCTTTGCTGCAGAAATTTCTATTGGGTCTGCTTATGACTGCATAACGTTTTGTAACCTGTACACAGATCTTTATGTCAGAAGGGTGCATCATTATGAGATTCCTTTCTAAACGTACCTTCCCCATGCTCTCTTCTCTTTGTGGGGATGATTGCTTGGTAAAAAATTGTTTACTAGGTTTATTTAAAAATAAACTTTAAATATAGTATGTCTTTGATTACACAAGAGTTCTCCTTAGTCTTCAGAGATAATGAAGGGATGAACTTGTATTAACTTGAAAGTTCAGCTTCCACTTAAGTGTTGGCCCCTGCATTTAATTCTTTCCCTGCTGTGCACATCTTCAGATTGCTGACAAAACTCCTGCATAGCAGATACCGACGGGGAAGCGAAACCAATCTAGCAAAACAACCTTCTGAACAGCATGTATTAAGTGTATATAGCATAATGAAATGAATGGGTCTATAGGATGGGAATCAATTTACATGCCTATAAGGACTTTCTTATTAAATTACTAAATCTGACAACTTCCAGACAATGTAGAATTCTGCTTTCTTAAAAACATATATATTCCTCTCAAGTCATGCATCTGCTTGTACTAATTTCTCATACAAATGATTAGGGTTGTGCATATTTGCAGAAGAAACCAAAGAAGTGAGCCAAGAAATTAGCCAAACTGGGAAGACTTGAAATGGATATTGCCCATGGATAAAAATGGGTAAGGTCCCTAGGCTTAAACTGGTCTGGCTCAGACTTAGCCATGCTATTCTGCTCAATACATGGAGAAGCTTGGTTTCATTCATTCAATCCAGGCCCTCCTGGCTTCATATTATTCAGTGGTAGTAACGTGTGTGGATGCGTCAGTGCATGCATGCACCACCATTGAATAATAGGCATGATGATCTATGGGCAGTCAAATCCACAATCGTCAGCCTGCTGATATGGAGGGCCACTGTATTTCTGAGCTTTGAATTCCAAGTCTCAGCCACATATCAAGATTAGCCTTCGGACATAGATCCCTGTGGCAGAAATGTGGAGTCTCCTAATCTGACACTCAAAGAGCTACGCCACTCTGGCTTTCTTCAGGGTTGGTGTCACACAGTGCATGGTGTCGCCCACTCATGGTGTCTTCCCCTCTATGACCTCCTCTCATACCACACCCATTCAGAATCCTTAGTAACATTTTTTGTACTAATTTACTCATATATCGTAATTCCCATATGTCACTGAGTGGAATGCTAACAATTGTGACATAAACAACTAGCAAAACTAAAATGATACTTTAAAATTACAATATCACACACACACGATAACTGTGTTTACGTATGCATAGTTTCATGTGGTTAAAGTGAAAATTTGGTAAAATGTGATCTGTTTAAAGAAAACTTAAAAATTAAAATATATATATATATTTTAAAAAATCAAATTTTTGAAATTTTAAATTTTAATTAAAAAAAGAGATGTGTGTGTCATTTAAACAGCATACCTCCAAAGTGACCCGAAGCCCCTTTATTTTGGCCTGTCTGTATGGGCCCAAAGTTTCAATTTCATGTGCTTTCAGATAATCCCTGGCTTTAAAAGTACAAGTGTGTATGTGTGTCCATGTAGAAACTATATTTTCTTTCCCTGTTTGTTCTGCTCGAAGAAAACCAAGTCTCCTTGTAGCAACAGACTCCTTGTAACCTGGCACCCCCCTGACATGTTGGACTAAAAACCCCATCACCTCCACCAAGTTGGGCTGATGGGAGTTGTTGTTCAACACACCTGGAGGGTGGCAGTGAGGAGGGGAGAAGCCAGGCCTCCCTTTTCAGCCTCTGACAGTGCAGACGCCTTACTCTTGAGGAAGCAGTAACATCCCTTCTCTTGGCAGTGAGCTTGAAAATCATTCTGGGGAATAAAAAAGAGGCAACCACCCTCCATCTTTTAAATAGTAGCTGCTATACGTACAATTTGGCTTGGCAACAGCAGTCAATCAAAAAATGTCTCTAAAGGTTAAAACACTATACAAATCCCTTTACATATATCCTGTTTTCAATTACAGCATTTGGCTTCAACAAAAGGAGGATATGAGGCAAGGTTATTCCATTTGGCAAATCCCTTCAATAGCCATTAACTGTTTAAGGGAAAGCTTCCCTTCCCTTTCATTTCATTTTCTTCTGCTTGGGGTGGTAAAGGTGGGCAGACAGAAAAACAGGATAGGGCACATGGACCCTCTCTTTGACTCATTGAAGCCCAGACGATATAAGCAGGGATTTGGGGAGGAAAGTCCAAAATTTCAGAGGTCAGTCCTTTACATAAAGACATCTTCACGGTGCTGTTCAGTTCAGGTCCACAATCCAGTTATAGTATCGGAATCCCATTTTAACTGCTGAGTTACAGCACTACAAAGATCCCGTGTGTGTGCACTTTCAAATCAACTTTTAACTTATTGTGATCCTAGGGTTATCTTAGGCAAGGAATACTCAGAGGTGGTCTGCCATTTCCTTCCTCTGAAATATAGCCTATAGTATGAAATATAGCCTACAGAGACTGTACAGTATATATAGCCTGATATTCCCTGATGGTTGCCCTGTTTAGGGCATCTGGTGCTTGCAGGGCATAGTATGATTATGCCACTAACTCATGATATCACTATAATTCCATTTTAACTGCCGTGGTTCCATCCTACGAGATCCTGGGTTTTGTAGTTCAAGGCAGGCTGCATAGAACACACAGCTAGAATTGTAAGCTAATTTATAAACTTTTATATCACATCTTTTCCTCCACATCTTTCAAGGTGACATAGAAGACTCAAAAGTTATCTTTAGATTTCAGCAACTACAATCCCCAGCGTGCTGTGGAGTTCTGAGCATTTTAGTCCAAAAATGTTTCCCCAACTTATGGTATTTCCTCTCCATTTGATCCTCACATTTATTTCATCAGGCAGGTATCATAACATCCAAAATCTACAAAACTGCAGTACCTTTATTGGAGCAACCAAAATGCACAAAATACACGATCCAAGCTTTCGAAGCAGCAATATGCTTGTTTATGAACAGTCAACCAATTATTTTAAAGTTTTAGGGTAGTTTAAAAAACAACAACACATTACCACTTTCTTCTTATTCCTAACCAAAATCACTCTCAGAAACTCAATGGAACATCCTTTTGCCTAACTGCAACCATACATGGACCTGAAGTGGTTGAAGTGAGCCTGCAAGAATGTGGCAGTGCAATGTGCTCCTATTCACTTTTGCAGCAGTAACCAACACTACCTCTTAACTAAGGCTCTCCAGGTACGGATTGTTGTTGTTGTGTGCCTTCAAGTGGTTTTCAACCTGAGGTGACCCTAACATGGGTTTTTATTGGCAAGATTTATTCAGATGAGGTTTGCCATTGTCATCCTCTGAGGCTGAGAGCATGTGACTTGCCCATGATCACCTAGTAAGTTTCATGGCTGAGTTGGGAATTGAACCCTGGTCCAGATTCATAGTCCAACACTCAAGCCACTATGCCATGCTGGTTCTCAGGTACAGATTAGAGAATGGAATATATTTTTAAATGCCTATTTTAAACATTAATTGGTAGCAGTTGGGGAGCCTGGCTTGTGATATGAACTAATGCCACTTTCTAATAAACATTACTCAGTGTCCTCAGAGATTCTGTGACCTGAGAGCATCCTGGGATGGTGAATATTCTAGATGGAGATATTTGAGTATCTCAATGTAATTTGAGCACATATCCTGGGGCAATGTAGAGACTTGGTCCATCAAATTTTGCACCATTCCAAAACAGCTGTTAGCTAGGAAGCATTCTTATTTATCTGGTTTTTTGCATTTATAAGTCACTTATGAAACAAGTAGCTCAGGTATCTCACAATTAACACAAAATAATAATAGGATGTAACATATCAAAACCCCACAATAAAGCCAACAATAAAATACAGAAGTAAATATGAAAGTCATGATAAAAATGCAATACAACGCCAATCCAACAGATATTTTTTAAAACGAGCGAGGGGAAAAAATAACAAGTTATACAAGATCAAGTGTACTAACTGCAAGAATCCTTACATATCTCAGCATCAATATTTTCCTGCTTTCCTCCCATGTTTCTTACCTGGCTTGGGCTTTATCCAAACCAACAAGAGTCTGTTGACTATGTCCACTTAATACCCTCCAAGTACTGAGTGGATACAGTGAAATATCTAAAACAAAACGAAAATCTGCATTAAGCAATACAGGGAGTGTTCAGCTTTCCAGTCTCCAAGGTTTCCCAGCTGGGAGTCTGCCCTTTTCCCATCCTGCATCCCGGCATCCTGTTATTGTTCCAAGCCTTTAGTAATGCTGGGTGTGGAGGAAATCAGATAAACTTTTTTTGACAATACCTTAGGCCTGGGAGTAATATGCAAGAAGCAGCAAAAGATGGGTCTCAAGAGAGGCGAAAGAAAGAAAGAAAAGAAATATTGATTTACTTAGGACCATTAATATCAGTTTAATATAACAGCAGTAACTAGATTGAATTACACTACTGAAAGCGAAGCCTGCATGTTCTGGCACTCCTTGGCAAGTTGGTCCTAAGGGCCAGTTTAAACACTGGATCCCATAGCATCACACAGCCAAAGAGAACGTTTGCATGTTTCATGCGGCAGGCAAAAGATTTAAAACTGAAGAACATAGGAAAATGATTTATCCTAAGTCAGGCGATGGTCCCCCTAAGATGAGGTGGCTGTTACAGCAGTTTGAAACCACTTTAACTGCCATGACTCAGTGTTATGGAATTCTGGGATTTGTAGTTTTGTGAGATATTTAGCCTTCTCTATCAGAGACCTCTGGTGCTCCGCCAAGCGACAAATCCCACAATCCCATAGCATTGAGCCATGGAAGTTAAAGTGGGGCAAAAGTACTTTGTTTTTGCAGTGTGGCACCAGCCTCACTTTTGTCTTTAGTATCTTGCTTGAAAATGGTGGTTGCACTCTGTAAGGGGTGTTTTGATGGTGTATTCCTGCATGGCAGCAGGTTGGACTTAATGGCCCTTGAGGCCGTTGCGTCAAAATGGTCACGTGTGAGGGGCGTCTGGAAGCCCCGTCCCTCACACGTGATGACGGCACCCTATTGCGCCCATCTGCCCTGGGCCTTAGTCTCAATTTAGTCATCTTTTATTCTAGGGATAGTTCAGGCTTGATTTGTTCTAGGACCTATTTGTTAGCCTTTTCCACTATTCATGGTACCCTCAGAACTCATTCTCAGCCGCACATCTCAACTGAGTTGATTTCCTTTTTATCAGCTTTCTTCACTGCCCACCTCTCCAACTATACATTGTGATGGGAAATATGATGGTATGGACAATCCTAAATTTTAGTGTTCAGTTGTATATCTTTGCACTTCAAGATCTTGTCAAGTCCTCTCATAGCTGTGCTTCCCAGTCCTAGTCTTCTAATGTCTTAACAACAGTCTCCATTCTGATCAGTGATTGAGCCAAGGTATGGGAAATCTCCCCCCCCCCTCAATTTTCTCATTGTCAGCATTGAATTCATGTAAATCTTCTGTGATTATTTTTGGAGTTTTCACACAGCTAAATATCCGACTTACCTGTTTCATCCGTCATCCATTGATTCTTCTCTTTTGTTTTGGCTACAGATAGTGTCCTTTTGCATTCCTCCTTGACTATGTGCCTGGCATCTGTCCATAGTTCATTTGATTTCCGGTCAATTAGGCTTAATAGTGCAAATTTATTTTTCACATTATCTTTAAATTCTGCTGGGATGTTCTTCAGGTCATATTTCAGCATGATGGTTGGTTTTGTAGTCTTCTTTAGCTTTATTCTAATTTTGGATCTTAGTATTTCATGGTCTGTGCCACAGTCTGCACCTGGTCTCATTTTTAAACTTATTTAACTGCAGTAATAAATTAAAAACAGATTTAAAAGATTTAAAAAACATTTTAAAAACTATGTATGCTGTATTTGGGATGAATTAATGAGGCTGAAAGGCTTTGATGGGCAGACAAATTTTAACTTGGTGCCGACATGGCATGAATGCTGGTGCCAGTCAGGTGCCAGGGGAGAACATTCCACAATTGGGGTGCCTCAGCTGAGAAGTCCTCTCCCAAGTCCCAACACAATGTATTGATCCGACTGATAGGACACGGAGGAAGGGACCCCTGGTTGGTCTTATTCCTTGGGCAGGCAAACATGTTGAGGAACACTGATCTCATATTCACCAACTGCCCTAATTTTGGCAGGGAACGTCCCCTGTCATCCCATTTTCAGCTGCTTCCCCCCAGGTTCTCTTTCCTGTTCCTGCTTTCCTCCTTTTTGTCAGCTTAGTTCAATTTCTGCAAACTCAGTTTAAAGTGCAACAGTACTTTGCCATCAGTTAACTCAGTAGTGGTCCCTAACAGGCAAAGACAAACTGCTGCCATTGTGACCACACTATGATGTCACTTGTCCATGTGTGTCCCACTTTTAATCTGTGAAGTGCTGGAGGATATGCGATCTCCACTAACTGGCAGCAGCTCTCCATGGCTTTGGCAGATACACTTTTATAGTACTACCTGGAAGTTGTACTTTTACTTGGAGATCTTTTCCATGCAAAACATGTGCTTGCCTTTTGTGTTATGTCCCTTTCCTACTCTGGGTGAATATCTGGAGCTTAGCCCATGAACAAATAAGATGGCTTACCACTTCCGGATTGAATTCAAAAGCCCCCGGATGTTATCATACTTAAATTGCCACCTATCTAGCCAGGATGCTGCTGCTTGGATGCATCTGGGTCAAAGCCTTGCTCAGACAGCCAATTTTTAAAGTCGGAAGCTCCCCGACTTCAGAAAAGTGCTGGCTGAGTGAAGCTTTGACCTGGGATGCACCCGGGGGCTAATATCCCTTGAATAAGAAAACAAAGCATTTGGAGAATAAAAGTCTATTTTTTAAAAATTAAAACATTGTTCAAATAATTAAAAAATAGAGAAAAGAAAACAAAGCTTTTGGGATCTTCCAGGCATGACTTCAAGGCATTTTCAAATTCAGGTATAGGTTCCCAAAACAACAAACTGGTTATGCACAAACACTCCACTCCCTCACAATGAGAGTCTGTAACAACCTGAAGACACATTGGCTCGTTACAGATGGGCACCCTAGGACAAACTCAGTCTGTGCTAGGGTTAGAAAGGGGCATCTCTTCCAGACACCCCTAATCCTAGCACGGACTGAGTCCGTACGAAATGGCAGTGGCTGTTACACACAGCCGCCGCCATCTTGATGTAGCGTACGCGCTGCGTCCGTACGTCGCGCCCCGGAAATGACGCCGCGATTTTCGCGCTCCTTCATTGCAGCATCCGGGAACTGCCGTTTGGCTGCTGCGGTTCCCGGACGCTGCAACCGGCAGCGGCGCGAGACTGCCCCTTCTGGGTGGTCTGTAATGCGCCACAGTGATAGTTTAAACACATGAAACTGCTGTACAGAGGAACACTAGAATTCATGTGCTGAGTTTGGAAAAGCCTGAAAAGGGAAAAACAAAACAAATGTCTACTAGGAAAGGTAAGACTATGTGCCCACCTTCCTCCTCCCATATGCTGAGTTAACTGTGCAAATTAGTCTGGCATTTTGAGTTCAAGTGCAGCAATTGAAGTAAAAACATCAGGTTTTAACAATTTTAAAGGTTCAGGGACACTACAAGGAAAACATGGCTTCAAGGTACCTACAGTTTCATATGAGAATGCCTCTGGCCCCTTTAGGTAATCTCCTACAGAAATTATGTGCCTATGTAACCTGCATTTAAAAATAACAAATAAAAAAATTAACACCGTTTAATTTATTATGTGGGCATAAAAACCTTCTTGGTTACAAGAGTTAAAACCACATTGTAAGAATTAAATTAATATATCTGAAATAGTCAAATGCCGTAAAAGCCAGATAACAGTGTGCTGTCTGTCGCTTTACTTGTTGTCTGCTGAATCTGGCATGGTGGCTTCAGAGTCGGTGTCGTCATCTGTTATGCAATCATTTAATAGGTCGAAAAGTTCTTTTTTAAATGTTTTACTTCTTTTAGAGATTTTATATTTTTTCTTTATAATTTTCATTTTTCGTTTCAGTTCATGTATACAACTGCAACACTCGTGAGGCATGGCTTTAGTGATAGGTGGGAAGCGGCTGGTGGATTCCCCTTCTTCACATTTGGCCGGCGGCTTCAGATCGGGACAAAACTTTTTGGTTGTTTTTTTGGACATTTTGAACAGTTTTCCCACAACTGACTCAGAACTCAACGGTGGCCATCGGTCATTTGGCTTCATAGCCACCCATTTTCAAATATGCATTCAAGGGTGAGCTTTTCTTTCATCATCCTCCAGTTTTCTTATGATTTCCATTTTGGCAGCCAAACTTATAGATCTATGTTTTTGTTTTTGGGTTTTTAAAAACAAACAAACAAACATTGGAGAATTAGTGAGGCAGAATTACCTGCTCTTCCCTTTTCTCTGTTTTGCTGTTTAAGTAAGGGATTCTGGGTGCAGCTACTTTTCCCATTGCCTGTTGCAGGCATGCACAACTACAGTAGTATCAGATACAGTAAAATCCTGCTCTTTTTAAGCTTATTGCATTGTTTGCCACAGATACACTGCTGCAACCTAACACTGAAATTCTGTGTTTCTCCAGCCCTCCTTCAACGTCTTCTTAATGCCAGTGCTGTTGAAAAACTTCCAGCTAGACAGAGGAGGAGGGAGAAAGTGGGCTTGGCAAGTACAAAAAGCCTTTGTAAAAAGGAGCATCATTGTCAGAGGTCTGTATTTTGGGGTAGGAATTAATATCAACTAGCATCACAGAAGGCTTGCTCATTGTGGAGATGAAAACTGCTAGAAATAGTTTATTGACATGGATCAAGTGATTTTAGACGCTTCTTTGGGGTAAAGAGATGACAGCTGTCGCAACGAATGCCTACATTTCAAAAGGCTTCACTTTACCACTGACAAGCACCCATACATTTTCCCTTCAAGGGAACCCAACCTTGCAATCCAGACTGGATTTT
The DNA here is from genome assembly GCF_019175285.1 of Sceloporus undulatus. Taxonomy (NCBI): domain Eukaryota; kingdom Metazoa; phylum Chordata; class Lepidosauria; order Squamata; family Phrynosomatidae; genus Sceloporus; species Sceloporus undulatus. The sequence continues at coordinate 8,584,876 of NC_056529.1, read as the reverse complement.
TGTTCCATTTGGAAAGAAGCAGTGAGAGATCTGAGTAGGAATCCACTCATCTTGCAAGTAATCGGGACCCAGAATGGAGCATCGCCCTAAATAATTCACAAACTATCTTTGGTGCTTCAAATAAACAAGAAAAAGAGGCCGGCTTGACGGTTTCATTGCCTTATTACAAATGTGGCCAAAGGAACTGCAACCTTTTTATGGGACACTTTCATAACAACTGCAAGTTAAATAGCTTTTCACCTCTATCCTTCATCACAGCTTAAGAGGGCTGATTTCCCTGTGTGAGAGAAGGCTGAGCTCAGCTGACACTATTTCATATCTTTTTTTTATGACGGGCAGCAGCAAAAGACAAATAGCACTTTGAGAAATTTCGATGCATCTATTATTCAAGAAGGTTAAGCAACTAATGAGGGAACATTTTTCAAAGCTTTCCCTGCAGAAGCTGTTTACAATTAAGTTTCCTGCAAAGAAACGAAGTCTTTCTTTCAGCTTAGATAGAGGAGCAGGAAGGATGTTGAGTGCCTTTCTAATCAGCAGCAGTTATCTTGAGCTGCATCCATGATGCAGAAATAATCTGGTTTGGCACCACTTTAACTGCCATGGCTCAATATTATGAAGTTCTGGAAACTGTAGTTCGTTTGTGGCACCAGGGCAGTTAAAGTGGTGTCAAACTGGATTATTTCTGCAGTGAGGATGCTGCCTTTATGATCACAACACAGTGAGGGTGGGGAAACTTTCTGTGTGTATTCTGGACTCCATGTTCATTACAGCAACAGTCACATTTCTAATGTGAAGCTGAAGGCTCTCATGGCCGGCATCCATAGTTCTTTGTGGGTTTTTCGGGCTATGTGGTCATGTTCTAGAAGAGTTTATTCCTGATGTTTCGCCAGTATCTGTGGCTGGCATCTTCAGAGAAGTCACATTTCTTCTCCTAATGATGTCTTTTTTGGCCCCACATGCTTACCACGATTTTCACATGAGTATGCTCCTAACTTAGGGGCAAAGCAGACTGGCAAAAACACCAGTTTAAGGGAGGCGTGAAGTTTGGCATATGCACTCCACACATACTGACGCTATCCCCAAGGTGGCACCATGCTGCCCTGCTGATCACAGTGCAAGTGGCATCATGGTGTTTCTGCGGCACAGCATTTATGCGCTGTGCTACATAAATGAGGAAAAATTGCTGTGGCTGTAGAAAAGCTGGCTTTTTACTAGCTTAAAAAGGAGTGGCATTTTGACGCTTCTTTTTGAGCCAGCAAATAGCTGGATCAGGACTGTGGCATGCAGTTGCCACCCCTTTGCAGCCATCTGTTTCGACCCTTACTCATACAGGGATGCGGTGGCTTAGAGGTTAAGATGCCAATTCTGATGATCAGAAGATTGGAAGGTTGGCATTTCGAGGCGCAAATACTGCATGATGGGGTGAGCCCCCCCATAATTGTCCCCTACAATCCTTGTAGTTTTAAGAATCTATTGGAGGCTGTCTTACTCTCCTTCTGTGCTGAGTATACTTCTAGCTAAGTCTGCCCTGCCCCCCTGAATTATTCTAAAAAGTTGGAAAACATTTTAAGAAAGAGGTTGAATAGCAGAAGAAAACTGTGCTATTGTAGTCAAATGGGGACTTGCAGAAAGATAATGCAAGGGCTAAACTGGAATTATGGCACAGTTTGACTGCAACAGTTCAGAACACCTCCGGGAAAACAAAACAAAACAAAAGCCATTGCCATTATTTCCAGGACTTTGAATTAGAGCTATGCAGTTCTGTTGGTCATTTTCAGTTACTCTTTTCGTCAATGATGGTGAATTATATCACAGAGCAAGGGGTCCGACTTCAGTTTCCTGTAATGAGATTTGTTACACAAAGGAATGTAAGACTTAATGATTTCTCAGGGAAAGGTATTCATTCAAAAAAATAAAGAAACACTTTAGAACCTCTCCAGTACACTCATGGGACTGAATGAGAAGAAAGGCCTTTTGTCAACTTAATGCTTCCTTGTGAAGTTAAGAACAGATATAGAGGAATGAAATGGGAAGCCTGGCATAGGCAATGCGGGGAGGCTTAATTGCCTGGCTTCGGTTGTCGTCTTGATATGGATCTCATCTTCCACCTTTACTAGCACCTTTATGAAGATTGGTGCCAGTGGAAGATCTGCTACTCCCATCTCCATACTCTCCAATTGTCCCCATTTGTCAGGGACAGTGCTGATTAATCCTTTGTCATCCCACTTTTTCAACTGCTTTTTAAATACAGCCAGCCCTCCACATTTGCAGCTTTGATTATTCACGGATTTGAATGACAGGTTCCAGGAATCTCTAGGTCTTTGTTCCCGCCATCCCCAGATTACTTTAATTGTTAGAAAATGAGTTCAAAGTGCAATAGGAGATTATTATTATTATTACCTTTTATTTATACAGTGCTGTAAATTTACATAGTGCTGTACATACAATCAATTAAAATAGATAAAATAAGCCTGTCTATGGCGTACATTCTACAAAAATAATTAAATATAATACATATTAATACATGTTAACATTCAAACAATAAAATGTTGAGTTTGTACTAAACTCAAATGAGGTGGGGTGGGGTGAGAGAAGAGGTTACCTTTTCCAGTAGACTCAGGCAAAAGCAAACTGTTGCTACCTCTTCTAGCTTATGCCACCTTCCTCATCAATAACGTTTGCCATCTTGATCATATTCTGACGTTGCTTGGCCATATACATTTCGGTTTTTATCTGTAAAATGTTGAAAAGGTATGCATCTCTAGTGATGCATGAATCTGTCAGCAGTGTTGTCATGCTAAATTAGGTAGTACAGACACTCATCCTGACAGTTTCGATAGTCGCATCCGCAAGGAGACTCCAAAGATGCAAACAGCTGTCTTAATTCATATCAACCAACCAGTTTGAGAGCTTTCATCTCTAGCAGAAACTCAAAGTAGACAGGAAAGTTGCAGATGACACCATTGCTCCTGCTAATCATATTGCCTTGTTGTTTTGATCCTGTGAGCCCTAGCTCCATTATATCACTGTACAGACAGAAGGGAAGAGCAACGTTTCATTGGTGTGCTTGGAAAATTCAGAAAGAATTGGTGAGCTTCAGGAGAGACGTACCAGACAACCTTTAGCACATACAAACCTGAATTAGATACCTGGGTAGCTTATCACTGTATACTGATCTCTCTCTCACCCGCTCTCTCATTCAAATAAGTCCTGGTTTTCATGTTGATAAACATTTCTTTTCTGTAATTTCCCCAGGGCTTTAATATATTTCTTGCCATATGGCAACAAGTGGATTTCCTCAGAGTATAATCCTCCCAGTGTGCATTGTAAACAAATCCCATTCTGCTGTCATTACTACAGTACTTACTGCTTCATTTTGGGTATGTTTCCCCAAGATTTACATAACAGTGTTAGTTTTTCCCCCCATTACTCTGGTTGCAGTGGGTTTATATTACCTATATAAAAAGAAGATACAGAAACTTTGGTTTGTTACCCAAAGAACAGGTGTGGGGGACTGAGGGGTCCCCACCAGCTGTCAGCGATTCTTCAAATGTTGAGGAAATTAGCTTTGCAATAGGTTTGGGTAACATTTGGGTCATGTGCACCAGAATCTACCAGTAGTAACTGGGAGGATTCCAGGTTCTGGGTGAATTTAGAAGGTTTTATTTATTTCGAAAATATTACAGAGTTCAGGCAGGCACACAAGGTAGCAATTCACACAACACACCATTCAGAGCTAACTCAAATGGAAATACGGAAAGGGGATAGAAGAGTTTTTACTGGATGCAGAACCTATCTGATGGGAACCTGGAGTGGGTCAGACTGGGAGGTTTGTGTGCAACACACAACATACAGAGAGTGTCGGTGTGTATGCAGGCTGGACTGTGTGTGTGTTAGGTTTTGAAACCATATTTATACCTTAAAACTAGCTGTAGATGATAGGCTATCTAACCAGGTAAGAATGGCTGAATGGCTCATCTTTTGTACCCAAGATTAAAAGGGTAAACCTCCACTTCTAAAGGAGTGAATATGGTCAATGGGCATGGAATAGTAGGAGAATGTTATGGATGTGTTTGTATGACAGAAAAGTTGAGGGAGAATGGAATGGAGCATCTAAGAAATTGGCATGGCTGACTAGTTGGCATCTTGAACAAGAACATCTCATACTGCAATATTTAGTTGCAGGTCCCAGTTGCTTCCAGTCTGAAGGCCAGTGATTCATCTATAATGACAAAATTCCATGTGGAAGTAACAAAGCAGTTGGGATTCCATTACTAGCTAGTCATATTTGGTGATACATTTGAGCTTTTAACTTATTGTTGTTGCAAGTACCTTACTTTACTGGCCTTGAAAGCTGCGAGGACAAAAGGAACTTCTTTGTCTCCTTTGCTGAGCAATGCAGTTGGAAATCCAGGGGGAATTCTAACATTTAGACTATCAAGAGGATTTCCTTTGTATACAGCTCTTTAGGCTGGCTATAAATGGACGGAAACACATTGTACACAGTCTTTCCGAAACAGACTGCAGGTTACAGCTGAACTTAGTGAGTGTCGAACCTCTGACCCTGTTTTTGAAAATGTATATCTTTTTAAAAAAATCCTTTTTTCCCTAGTTGTGCTAGAAACACGTTGGACAAAAAGAGAGTGTGTGAAAGAGAAAGGCTGAGCGGAGATTTAAGGGCGAGGGAGGGTGGTAAAAATGATATCCATACAATAGTCAAAATATGGAAAGCAACAAAAAGATGATCATATTTGTTGCTATTAACTCAGATAATTCAACAAGCATCTTTTCTCAGACATAATATAAAGACAGTTGTTTTCTCCACATATTGATGAGCTGCAATTCTGATTTTCCCAGACTGTTGGTCCATACTCTGCAACTGTCTACATTTGGCAGGAACGGTCTCTATTAATCCTCTGTCCCTTCATTTTAAGCTGATTTTAAATGTCCCTGTTTTTTCCTCTCCCCCTCCCAAGTTCCCTCTTTGTTTTCAGATTTTTTCAATTAGCCATAACTGAGTTCAAAGAGCAAAAGTAGTAATTGCAGACATTTAGCTCAGGAAGGAGAGAGGCATAGGTTCTCACATTTCCCAGCTGGCTCAGGCAAAAGCAAACTACTGCAGCCTTTCTTAGCTTCTGTGCTCCTTCTCATTAATAACGTTTGCCATCTTGACCATGCTCAGATATTGTTTGGTCACACATGCCCCAGTTTTCATCTGTGAAATGTTGGAGGGTGTGCCCTGAGAGTTAAAGATCCAGCAACAACCAAAGGGCCAACCCCTGATATAGTTAACAAACTTATCTAACAGAAAAAATGATCTGTATCACAAGCCTATATCAATAATATATTACTTGAACTTTTATGACTGTACCAGAAGATTCAGGAGAACTATATCTGACAAAAGGATCAGAACACAAACCATAATTCCTCCTAAATATCATAAAGGCACCAGATCCTGTCGAATTTTGCGAGCAGGGCCAGCCCTGGTTAGCTCTTGGATGGGATACCGGCACTGAAGACCAGGTGCTATAGGCTATACTTCAGAGGAAGGAACTGGCAAAACCACCTTACCTAAGGAAAAACCTATGTGATTCATGGGGGTCACCATAATATGACTTGATGGATGACTTGAAGGAACACATGGGTCCAAAACGCACTGCAGAAATAATCCAGTTTGAGACTGTTTCAACTGCTCTGGCTCAGTGCTAGGGAATCCTGGGAATTGCAGTTTATTGTGGCACCAGAGCACTCTGACAGAGGACGCTAGATGTCTCACAAAACTACAATTCCCAGAATTCCCTAGCATCGAGCCAGGGCATTTAAAGCTGTCTCAAACTGGATTATTTCTGCAGTGTATTTTGGACCATAAACGCACATAAGCATAAGCACTTTTATTAAAATTACTTGTCCTCTATGGGGAGTGGAAATGACAATATTAAATTAGTGTCTTTGTGATATAATGCACCCTTAGTCGTCACGCTATGCCAACTCTACAGATTGCTTGCTAGATGTGTATTTTCTGATGTTTCTAAATAGGGGAAAAATTTTTCTCTCTCTTTTTTAGAGCAGTACTCTGTGTTAATTACATTAGCCTTTTCTGTGAAGTCCTAACTGGAATGCATGTTGAGAACATATATTGAATTTCTATCAGTGGCTCAAGGTGATTTGGGTTGCTTTTGATTATCGAGATAGATCTGTGCACTTTTCCTGACCCTTGGCTGCTTTCTCTAGCAAAGGCTTTGTATAACCACCTTCATGTGCTAGTGCGCTATCCATAATGTAATGGCCAGTGCTTCAGTCCAGCATTCCAAAAATGTAACTCCACCTTTTGGGTGTGAATCAAGTCTTGAGAAAATGATCAAAACACACAATGCATTCATCATAGTGTAGTAGGGTCTCTTGGGAAGGCAAGAGTATGTGAGTTGTGATTAGAAGGTGCACTGAAAACTGCCATGCTTGGAAGATGTATTTATTTTTTATCACAGCTCCCAGAATCCTCTAACTGTGCTGCAGAAACAGCACTCCAGATTTGTGGCCAGAGGCTATCCGGTATCTTGGATCACAATGGACGCGAAAGTCATCATTTAACCATAGGGACTCTTTGAAGGCTCTGAAGGACCTGGGGAAGAATGTCAATTTGATGCGTCTGCCTCCTTTCCTATTATGGTTAAGGAGCTCAAGTTAGTGGGCTTCTCGGGGGGGGGGGGGGAGATGGTAACAATGCAGCCATGACAGTGTGAACGTGACCTCTTCCTCTTGAGCCCCAGTGTTCCCCTTTATAATATTACATTGTTAAGAGAGACTGGGGAGAAATATTTCCATTCTTTGAGAAAGGAAAGGTAAATTGATGTGACAATATGTGCTGAAGCTTACTGAGGAAATGCTTGGAAACCTGGAACTGGAAGTCATCCAAGGACCTCTGTCTCCCACCAATGACAGTGAAAATTGTACATTGTCTGTTATATACCAGTGTATTTAGTGTTGGTGATTATTATCCTCCAGATGCTTTTGTATTGCAGCTGTCACAGTCCCTCATCACTGGTTACACTGGAAGGGCTAGTGGGAATTATAGGGCATTTGGAGGCCTTCAGGTTCTCCACCGTGACCTCACCCTCGCCTCCTGTGCCATGAGTACTTGTTTCTTTCAACTCATTAAAAACTAATTTGATAGATGGGAGTCCTTGGTAGAAAGTGGAAGATGGAAGTGGAAAAGGAGCCATGCATACCCTCTTCATGGCCTTGCGGCTCTTGCTGTTATGCACCTTGAGTCAATCCTGGCTTATGGCAACCTTCTCATAGGGTTTCCTTGGCTAAAGCCCTGGCGGTTCAGTGGTTAAATGCCTGTACTGCAGCCACTTGGTTCAGTCTCAGCCAGGGGCTCAGGTGGACTCAGCTTGGCACCGTTCTGAGGTCACAAAATGATTACCCAGCTTGTTGGGGGCATTTAGCTTACACTTTGTAAAACAATGCTTAAGTGCACTGATAAGAGGTATATAAATGTACTTGTTATTGCCTTATGTTAGGTTGGGCAAAGTGGAGCTTGAGGGTTACATTTGAACCCTGGGGCAAGTTTTGTGGCATCCAGGGTATCCCATGCCCAGAGTTCAAAATGCTTTGCCTCAAAATGCCTTCTAGCATCACAGGGGACCTTTTTGTTCCACTGGACCAATTGAGAGCCAGGAAAGCCCTTTTTATGAAACTAGAAATAGGCAAGAAGCACTTTCAACTCACTATCTGTCGTTAAAAAAAAAAGGCCTCTCCTAATCCTAAAAAGGCCTCTCCTGGTCCAGGGATGGTTGAAACATGGCAAAAGTGTCTCAATGCCCCTTAAGGGCATTTGGAAACAAAAGTTTTATGATTATTTTTTGCAGGAGGTGTGGTGATGGGGTGCAGCCCTCCAAGGTCTTCAGCCTTCACAATTGCCCACCTCTGTTTTAGGATGAGAGAATGTGACTTGCCCGAGGTCACCCTGTGAATTTCCATGGCTGAGTAGCAGTTTGGACCCTGGTCTTCCAGAGTCCTCATCCAACTTGCAAACCATGACACCACATTAACTTGCGCCTACTAGGCTGACACTGAAAGGGGGTACTCATTTCTATGAGTGCTGTGTGACAACTCACAACGTATCTCACTCCTTATCAATATTCTTATCTTGCCTTTCCTTTGCCATTAACCCCTCTAAAAATAACTTGAGCTAAAGAGCAAGCTGTATATTGCATCAAATACCATCAAGTTAAAATTCTAATAATGAATTCACATCAGGTTATAAAATGGGGCTGATTGGAAGACTATCAACGTTTTGTAGCCTTGCCAATTGTAAATTATGACTGTGATCTTTTAGTGGCAAGATGGCCATAAATACTCATAATCATTCTGAATTCTGTCAGGTATTTCACATTTAAGATTGTAATGCATTTAGTAGTAAAAATATGGTCGTATAAATTATCGCAGAGTAAAATGGCAACATTTCTGAACTGGTTTGTGGAACTCTGTGCATTACTAGTACAACTGTGAATCTATTTTAATATCGGAAAGGCCTATGAAGGCTCCTGCTAACAACAATCTCCCACCAGTTTATTTTCACTTGATGACTATCACTGCTCTGATGCTAGTAGATCTTCTCTTGATTTTAGTCCAAATTTTGAAGAAGCTACCAGAGCTTTTTGTCGCTGTTGTTAATTGCCCCTGAGTTGATCTCACATCATGGCAAGCCTGTGGGTGAGACATCTCCAAGATCCCTTGTTCTCCAGTGCTCTGCTCACTGTAGGTCCAGGTTCATGTCGTCCCTGGTTGAGTTTAACCATCTGACATGTGGCCTGCCTCTCTTTCTATTGCCCTCTACCTTTTCCAGTATTATTGTCTTTTCTAATGAGTCAGGCCTTCTCATGATGTGGTCCAAGTACGACAGCCTACATTTCGTCATCTGGCTTCAGGAAAGTTCAGAGTTGATCTGCTCTAGAACCCATTTGTTTGTCTTCTTGGCTGTCCACAGTATCCTCAGCGCTCTTCTCCAGCACCACATCTCCAATGAGTTGATTTCATTTACTTGGAGGACATAACTTTTTAGTTTGCATCAAAACCTAGAGTCAGTGCACCATTTCTTGGCTATGAAAGCCACCAGGCTCCACCACATAAATTCATTGCATTTCTGTTCAGTGTCGAATGTCCTGATTTGCCATGAACATGCATGGGAAACAGGGCCTTTTCTGATAGTGTCTCTGTATATGCAGAACTCTACTTATGTGTAGGCATAGTTTTTAATCAGAATTTGGAAAAATTACATTTTGGATTAGAGTTCACAGAATTCCCATTGTGACCATCTGGAGGATTCTGGGAGTTGTAGTCCAAAATGTGAAATATCTCTCTCCAAATTTTCACCCTGCTTTGTCAGTTTTAAAACTCACATTAGATATCTTCCTATTTCTAGCTACTTTGAACTAACATGGAGGATGTATTTGGGATTGTTTTTCAACCCTTGTTATTCTAAGTTTCTGTCATATGCTGCTTTTCATGAATGTATGCTGTGTTTTGTCAAACAACAAAACAATACAACAGAACAACAGAACAATAATCAATACAACAGTGATCAATGGGAGCAGCAGTATCTCTTTATGGGAGTTTCCTGAGGCCAGGTTGGCTGTTCTGGAAAGGCCTGCTGGAAGAGATAATGTAAATGCACATTCTTAAGAAATTGTTTTTACAGACATCCAAAATGTATGTTTAGATGGTACCAAAGTAGTTGGTGCCAAAACCTATTAAGGTCTTCATTTTTGCCCTATTAAGTACAGTGCAAAATCTAGTGACTTGACAGATCAAGCGAGCGGATTTGAATAACATAAGAGACAGAGAACAAGACAGCCAGCCAGGCGTACCCTTTAAATCATAGTATAGATACATATTATGAAGAATTTAATAGAACTTTTTGTTATAGTACAGTGCAAGTCACCTTGGAAAAATTAGCCCCGAAAGACAGCCTATAAATGTTGACTTATATTTTTTTCCACATGTTCAAAGTGGATGTTATTGCACTTTGCTGTATGGCCAACACAGCTACCCCTGGATATGTTTTATTAAATCATACCATCACAGAGTCTTAGGCCTGTTATAGATGGGCCTAAAAGTGCATGCTCCGCGCGTGCTAGGGTTAGGAAGCGGCGGCGCTTCCGCACACCCCCAACCCTAGCACGTGTGGAGCATGCACAAAATGGCGGCGGCCGTTCCACATGGCTGCCACTATGACTACGTAATGACCACGCCACCTCCAAACAAGGTGGCGCGGTTGTGATGTAGTGGGGCCGCGCGAGGGCACTTAGTGCACCCTTTCCGCGGCCCCGGAAGGAGCTCTGTTTTGGAGCTCCTTCCAGGTTTGCGTCGCTGGGCGCAGCCTTTAGATGGCTGCGCCCAGCAATGCAGAGGAGAAAGGGGCCAAGTGGCCCCTTTCTCCTCCTCCCGGCCATCGCCGGGTGTCCTTGGGGCTTGAAGCCCCAAAGACACCCCTTTCCAGGCCGCGGGGAAGCGGCCTTTTGCCACTTCCTCACGGCCTGGAAAGTGGCAGATTGGGGCCTCGGAGGCTGCTGGTCTGGCAGCTGAGGCCCTGATACACTGGGGAAAGGAGCGCATACAGGGCGCCCCAAAGGGGCGGTCTGTAATGCGCCTTAGAGTTGGAAGGAACTACAAGGAACCAATCCCTTTCCATGCAGGAATACACAAGGATGGTAGCAGTAGTTAAAGATTCTCATCCAACCTCTGTTTAAAGACCTCCAAGGAACGAGAGTCCATACCCTCCGAGGCACCATCTAACAGCTCCGATAGTCAAGAAGGTCTTCATAATGTTTAGGTAGAATCTTTTTTCTTGATTTTTGAATCTATTGGTTCATGTTCTGATCTCTGGAGCAGCAGAAAACAAACTTGCTTCATCTTTCATATCATAACCCTTCAGATATGGGATGGCTATCACATCGCCTCTCAGTCTTCTTTTCTTCAAGCTAAACATAAAATGATAAAAGTTGAGCAAGAATATGGACATAGTTATGTTGTTATGTCAAAGGCTATATAATGATCACACTCAGGGGCATGCTTTAGTTTTTATGCCTACATCAACATTTTTCCTCACAGCGTCTTTATAGTATGAATGTAGAGAAATTCTCCAGAATGCTTTCTCATTTTTAAATCTTTCCTTATAGTCTGCAGATGTCCCATTGTTCTTCACATCAGAGAAGCAAGTTCTTGGAAGTTGCTGCCAGAAGTGTAAGCCGCCCGGCTGTCTTTTTATTTGAAGCATCCACATGGCAACAGCTGGAAATGATGAGACAAGCTCAAGTCCTCTTGTTTGAATGGCCGAACCTTTGGACAATCTGTAAACAATTAACTGCTGCTTTGTGATGAAAGTGACATGACAAAGTGATGACTCTTTTTTGAACCTTCACGGGGGTCAAAATAAACATTTGGAAACCAAGGGTATATTTACATAGTTGTAACAAATACTGGTACTTTAGAAAGTTGAATGGACTTAGCATAGAGAGCTAGTATAGTATAGTACATTATATATAAACACGGATACTTGTGGCTTTGTATGCCATAACACCATTGTAGTTCCACACTATGCTGTGGATTCTTGTAGATTGCTAATACAGTTATTGAATAAACATCCAGACTTGGGAAAAGTTATAGCTTTGACTATAACTTCCAGAATCCCTTGCAGCCAGAATGACTATTGGCTATTGGGAGAGTTCTAGGAGATGCAGTAAAAAATAACCAGTATTTCCAAACTCTTGTCTTCCTAATGGGATCCTTACTCACTTGGAGACTTGTCAGTTCAAAATTCATATTTTTAAGCTTCTACTCAGAGAACATTTATTCCTCAGTTGTGTTCATGCTGTGAGCATTTCTACCGCACAAATGGATTTAGTAGTCATTTTGCATTCCCGGGAGTATGGGATTTGTAGCTCTGGAAAGGACTGTTGGAGAGAAGAAAGACAGTGGGGTGGTTGTTGTCATTATTGTTGCTATGGTTATATCTGTGTGATTTTTATGGTTTTCCATGGAGAAATATATAATCTGTTTGCAAACAGTGCTCGAAAAATATACAGGTGTACATTTGATGCTATAAAATAAAGTAACTAGAAGTGACACTAGTATAAAAATGGCAGAGGTCTACACTACATTTTGGGAAAACATGAATCCCTTCCTCCAGTTGTAAGTTGCTGGCTGTCACAATGGCCTTTTGACTCAGATTTCTTCCTGATCATAATGTATACCTGCAAAAAGCTTGTGAAGGAATTGAAACTGCAAACATCTGAAAGATCAATGGAAAGATGTGCTGTGAATTTCATTGTCACTGACTTGTGAGCAAGAAGACATAGATCAAAAGTATTGCTGAAGTGGGCCAGTGGGCCCTTGGTATCTGCTAGGGTTTGATGTCAGGAACTCATGTGGATAACAAAATCCATGGATGCTCAAGTCCCATCAAATACAGTGGCATAGTAAAATGGCATTTCTTATATAAAATGGCAAAATCAAGGTTTATGGGGAGTACCCATGTATGTTCTATAGAGTGGAAGAACTATGATTTCACTGATGAATATAGTCCTCTGTAGAGAAAAAAATCTGTGGATACAGACGGCTGACTGTATGACCACAAAAAAAATCAGTCAAGTTTCTAGAATAAGACACTATTCCTCTGCTGTCCATGTGATGGGATAAGAACAAGAAGGAGGCCTCCAACATGCTGGGTAGATCTTCTGTTCAAAGTTTATAACAAGATATGGATGAGAATTGCACAGAACAAGATGGTACAGAATCGTTGCCATCTGCATCATTGGAAGGACTATATTCATTGGTGAAATCATGGATCTTCCACTCTGTAGAACAGCTAGGTTTAACATTTGTGAGTAGTCCTTACTTTAAACTTCTATCGCCTAATTTTTTATGTATTTTTATTTCATTTACTGTATTTTTATGCCACCTTTCTCCCAGGGACCCACGGCGGCTTCCATAACAACAAATTAAAAACATTTATAAAAATGTTTTAAAAAACCACCCACTTTAATTACATTTATTTTATACATAAGATATACATTAATATTGAAGATCTTGCTTATCTATAAGATATAGACTAAGAAGAGGGAGGAGAAGTTGGGACCACAAACCAATCTTTCCAAAGCTTGCTGCTACAGTATATGCTTTAAATACTAACACTGGAAGAATAACATCTTTTTGCACAATCTATTTTGAGATAACCAATTTTTTCACAACCAATTTTGAGTGAAACTTCACCATGATCTGTCTGCACTAATACCATCTACCGGCTGAATTATATATTGCAACCATTCTAGCAATTACATTTATTAGTAGTGTACATTCACTGAGGGACCCTAGCATTCTATTGGTTAGTCCCACATTGAGTAAACCTATTCAATCAACTGTAGAATAATGAGTCAACACATAGGTAAATACCACTGATTCAGTGGGTCTACTCTAATCATTTTCCACCAACAACAGGTCTTTCATCTTTAAGAACTACACAAATCTCAGGTCAGGGAAGAGCCATTTTGTGCAGTTGGGCAAGGAAAAAAAAACACCAAAATTTGCACATAGGAAAGAATGAAGCTATCAGAATTTCCTATCCTTTGTATGCGATACCTATCTGTAATCCTTTATGGCTGCCAATTTTGGAAAAGTTTGGAACTCTTAATTCTGCGTGTGCCTGTGTCTTGCTGACCTGCATATTCAGAAAAACGCGGTGATACTTGCTGTTTGCAAGAAGGATGTCATGGCTTCCCTTGGATCTTCTGCTAACCTCACAGTATGTGTGGATTTGATTTAATACCTTTACCCAGATAACTACTTAAGTGCAAGCTCTGCAGTAAATCCCATCAAAAGGTTTTTACAGTGTTCTGCTTAATTATTTTGAAGAAGGAAAGTGACCTTCCCTCTTGTGCTTGCTGTTGCTCCAACCATAGAGGGGAAAGGCAGAGTGTTTTAGGATTTGCACATTTGTTGTGTTGAATCTGGCACAGAAAGTGGGAAAAAGAGTTGGAAAGGTGAGCCCTGGACCAGTTAGTTGTGGTGCTATCACAAGACACTGGAATGTCCTGATCAGCAGGGACAATGCCATCAACCCACCATCTCACTTAGGCTCCCTTCTTTCCTATGAGCTTTCCTGGAATATTTACTCTATATTATCAGCAACAACAATATATTGTGAGATATCCGTTATTGGAGACGGCTTGGTATTGAATGGATAATGGGATGTCATTAGCTTTACAAAAGGCCTGGTTTTGGTGGAGACAAAAACTGCTTGAAATGGTTTGCTGATAACAGATTGACACAGCTGTTTGCACGTTTGGACTCTCCTTGGCATCATGGTTATAAGGACAGTCAAAATGGCACCTGCACTTATTTACACAGATTTATACTACACTACTGCAGAGAATCCATTATGAGAAAAGGACACTATTTATCGCTGAAGCCTGTGTTTTACTAAATAGCTTCCTTGAATCTACAGTGTAGACATATCCTCAGAGAGGTTTGCCACCAGCATTCAAAGACTTGCCCAAGGTCACCCAGTTTCCATGGATGAGTTGGGGATTTGAACCCAGGTCTCCCAGAGTCCTAGTTGAGCACTCAAAGCATGCTGGCTCATAGAGGGGTAAAGAGTTGCTTAAAATGTAATTATGATTGTAACTATTATGGGATTTTGTAACTATAATGCCAATGCTATACAGAGAAAGAGAGAGAAAATTCACTTTTCTGTTCAGGGAAACAAAAGAAGCGGAGGGAGAGAAGCACTCTCAGATGGTGTCTGCAGGTGAAGGCTGAGTGCTGAGTGCAAGATGGAGTAGGAGGGAAACTGACATCACTGTTATCTCTGATCCCTGATAGGAGATAACAGCAGGGATTCCTTTTCTTCTGCATTGGATTCAGGGGACGGTAAGGGGAGTAGTGGAAGGAGAGAAGAATACTTGGAGAGCACTAAACTGCTATAAAACCTGAGCATGCTCAGTGCCCCAAACAGTCTTGTTTGACTGTTGAAAGGAGGAAAATCCATAAAACTGGGTGGATGGAAGATAACAGAGAATGGAATGAAGTATCTTGGCAAAGAGTATGGCTGGCAGGCAGCTGAAACCTTGAATAGTATCATTGCATGCATACATTCTGTGACAGAGGCCCTTATTCCTCTGTCTACACATGATGATAAAACAAACTTCCTATTTACATAATTACTGATTCTGAGATGCAAGACAGGGCATTGGATCATACCTTAACTGTGGCTCTTGTGTTGCTGAAGCGAAAGCTGATCCAGATGTTTAAATCACTCTTGTATTTTTTTTTTATAATTTTATTTATATAGGCACACATTCCAGTCAAATGAAATCAATCCACTCTCACCCGGCATGAGGAACAGATTCCAAAGCTGAGTTTGAGGATGAATTGCATAGTTAAAAACGTGTGTAAGGCCTATGTATCCCTTTAGAAGCAAAAAATGATTTATCTGCTTTAGAGGGGGGCATGCGTTTCCCAATGGATGGTGAGATACAGCTGGAGAAAGATTCAGTTTTTATGCTCCAGTTTGTTACATTTGGCAGAAGCTGCCATGAGTTAGGGTCCTTGGGTGATGATATCGACTTTCCTATTGAATTCCTAGGTTTTCAAAGCTTGCTGATCAGGACTGGGATTAGCCTCTGACTGTGCATTTGAACAAAGATTTATAAACAAACGTATTCCAGGAGCTTTTAAGTACAGATTACAGAATCACGTACATAAATGGTGTAGCTCTGAATTCTACAAAAACAACACCTCTTTTCCTCCAAGGAATTTGGGGAAAGGTTAGCATTTATTTTAACTGAGCAGCAAGAGATAGATACTTCTGTATGTTTGTGTGTTCAGGCAGGCATGTGTGAAATTTAATGTGAGCATTTATTTTTGTATAACAACAATAATTCTGGGAAACCACAGTGTATTGTTTGGTACATACTCTATAATATTCCATAGATGAAAACCGGGACATGTATAGATGCACAACATCAGGATGTGGTTAAGACAGCAAAAGTTTTTAATGAGTATGTAAGCTAGGAGAATCTGTAGCAGTTTGCTTTTGCCTGAATCTGCTGAAAACCCCACTGCCTCCTTTATTTTCTCCTTCAGATCATAGAATCATAGAGTTGGAAGAGACTACAAGGGCCATCCAGTCCAACACACTGCTTGCTTCCAACACTCTTAGGATTGTGTAGAGAGTCTTTTCCCTTTCCACTGTATCTTCCAAAGAACTTCAAGTAGGCAGATTGCAGAGACTTTGGGATCAAGTCAGATCCAGATAGGTCTGATCTACTGAGTGGTGAGTCTTACACAAACAAATAAACAAAGTCAAAACCAGTGTCTTTAACTTTTCCATATACGTCCAGCATAAGAGACAGAATTATAAAGAAGGAAATCCCTATTTTTAATCTGACTTCTGTCATGAACTTAGGGCTGGTGCCAAACTGCAGAATTAATGCAATTTGATACCAACTGCTGGTATCCATCCTATTGGATTCTGGGACTTGTATTTTGTTGTGGCACTAGAGGTCTCTGACAGAGAAGGCTAAAATAAATCGCAAAACTAAAAAAAATTAGAATTCCATAGCATTGAGCCGTGGCAATCAAAGCAGTGTCATACTGCATTAATTTTGCAGTGTAGATGCAACCTAGGAGGCCTTAGATGAAAACATTGTTTTTAATTGCCAGTCTTTTGCCTACAGTAAGGGAAAGATAATGGAGTTGTTTTCTTCCATTTGCTTCAGATAAGAGAAGAAGAGAGCCAGCATGGTGTAGTGGTTTTAGTTTTGGACAGGGCTTTGGAGACCAGGGTTTGAGTCCCCACTCAGGCATGAAAACCCATTGGAAGACCTTGGGCAAGTTACATTCTCTCAGGCTTAGAGAAAGACAATGCCCAGCCATTTCTGAACAAATCTTGCCAAGAAAAATCTTGTGACAGATTTGCCTTAGGGTTGCTGTAGGTCAGAAATGACTTGAAGGCACAAAACAACAATAAAAATGACAAGAAAGACTTCTGAAACTACTTCACAGTGGACTCTTAGGGCTATAGTCCTGACCTTAAAATCCTAACAGCAACTCAAACACGGTGGCAGCAATTCTTTTTAAAAAATCTAATTAACAGAAACAAAAAGTGTGTGCCTAACTGAATCAAGGGAGCTCTGCTGGGACTGTAGTAAGACGAGGTACCAAAAAGAATTTGTTATCATGGCATATTTGCAAATGTTGCCACAAAGGAATTAGAGTTAGTTAATTTTCTTTTCCTCAGATGCATGACATAGTAGCTTGTTAGGCTCTAGATAAGAGAAAAGTGTAAATGTTCAAAGACAATTGAGTCTTGATTTGAGAATTGGTTTAAAAATGTCACTTCCCCCCCTGAATTGATGCAACATAAATTTGCAGGACGACAAGAAGACCAGGACTTGAGTTAAGGTGGTGACACTAGCAGATACCTGGGGGAAAGCACCAGGTCCCAATCTTTTGTAATTAGTCATGTATGTAAGGACTCTGAAATCCAGAGCAGGTCTGGGTTGAGGATAGTGGATTGAAGAGAGGAGTTGGTGTGGTCGGTTTGGGTAGTAAATATAACAGACAGTATATGTCAGAGTTTTTGTTGTACATATTGCAACTGGAAGATAAAAGCCTCCAAGGACTTTGGAAGAAGCCATCTGTGTCTGTGCCTTATTTCAGGTTGGTCAGTGCCTGGTTGCCAAATACTGCACACTGGGTTGTTTTTCTGCACTATACTGTTTGTGAACCACTGTTGAAGTCAAGCACCTCAGACAGCGCTGAAGGTTGGCACCTCTGTTTGGGCCTAGTTTGTTTTTGTCACTGCACACCTGCAGTACACAGTGAGGAGCCAACAAAACCAGCATGCTGCTAAATGGAAAAGGCAAACGCGATAGAGCAAGAATGGCATATGGATCTGGAGCTGTGTTATTAATGCAGGAGAGAAGGTCACCTAGTGGTTAGCTATCCAGTGAGAGAGAGAGAGCAACAACTCATTCTGTGCATGGGAACAAGACAGTAGCATTGGGAGATGCAACCAAATAAAAAAGTAGAAGTGGAAAAGCATGATAAGGATCTGGAGACCGCTGAGAGTTCTGACAGCAACATAGAGCCAGCAGGAAATGTCACAGGTCTGCTTTAGACAACACTGAAAGCCAGCTATGGATAGGAGGTGAGTGGCCTGGGTTACTCATTCTTTTTGCCAGTCAAAGTAAGAAATCTCAGTGGGGAAGGGCGCATGGACATTGTTGCTGTAGTACATTTGATGTCATATGAATCTAGTGATGGCAACTACATTGAGACTACAGCCTAAGAGTTTTGAAAACCCTATAATATTTGTCCAGGTTGTAGCAGCATGCATGGTTGTAGCATGTCTGTTTAGTGGCACATTTCAATGTTGTTCCTGCGGGTGGATCAGCGTTGGGAAGTAATTCATTTGTGCTGGTCCCCACTCCCGATTACATGGTAGTACTGGAGATAGATTGGTTGGACTTTCATGACCTCAAGGTGCAGTGGCGAAAAGGAAAATTAGCCTTCCCACATTCAGAGTGTTTGTCACACACTCAGGCTAATTGTTTTTGTTTGTCATGCAGTATATTTTGTATGTTTTATGTTTTGCGTTTGTTGTGTGTGTATGTGTGTATGCATGCTTTCTGGAAAAATTAAAAATAAAATAAAAAAAAAGATGTTCAAGACATTGACCACAACAAGCTGGGTACTTAGTTTATTGACCTACAAAAAGATGGAAGGCTGAGTCAACCTGGGAGCACTGGAATGGAACTCACAACCTTGTGACTGCAGTACTGGCATTTTAACCACTGCATCACCAAGGCTCCTTGTTTAGTTCAAATCTACTTCCTTGTCATTTTCGCTCACTGGTTCTCATCCTGTTTTTTGGAGCAATATAGGGCAAGTGTACTCCATCTTCTGCATCAGAGCTCATCAGAGGAAGATAGTTGCTTTTGTGTAAGCAGCTCCTTTTTTTCCTTGCATAGTAGAGGCAGGCACTGTTGGGATTTTGCTATTCAAGCAGTTGTGCAGCATGCTTTTATGGTAAGCCTTGACATGCTAGCAGCTAAAAGATGCGGTTTATTATCCAATCCATGTTGAGCAGCCATTCATTCATGACTAGCAGACTGTATTCTGCTTGGGAGCTTACAAATTGTGTAGGCCTGGCCTTGATTAAAGATTTGGGAACTTAAAGCCTTTGGAAACACAAATACAGTCATGGAAATGCCTGATATTTTTCTTTGTCTGTGAAGTATGAAAACTAATACTCACTAGTCCTATTGAGATGGTTACCAGCATCCTTAATAAGGAAACCTGGGGGAGAAGGGATTGCATGCATTTGAAGCAAATGATGCATATAGCCTCCATGGTAAACAAGAAACATGGGGATCTACACAGCTAATAGTATTCAGCATTTCGCCTTCATTTAAAGTGATTGGCGAGATGCCAAGGTAATTTAGACTATGGGGGTGCTGCAGAGTTTCTAAGCCATGAGAAGGATTTTAGCTGCATGACTTCTATTGACTTCAAGAGCTCAGTGAAAATGGATCTGCAATGCCAGCCATGAGTGAATTAATAATGCTTACTCCCTTCACTTACTTAACACTGCTAGAGACAGTTGGAAGTACAAAAGGTTGGCTTGATCTGGTCCTTGGAGTTTTGCGAGACATAGAACAGAGTGCTTACAAAGAAAACCCATTTGGCACATTCCTAAAAAGTGTGTGATAAACTAGGCTGAATAAAAAAAAACACAGCAGAATCCTCTTGAAGGAAGAGAAATAACCATTCCCTGATTTAAAAGGATCAAAAGGTTGTGTTGGCACTAGACTCTAGGCAGTGGAGTCTTTATGGCTCTCTTTAAACCCACTCTGCTTTACCATAACTTTATGAAGTAAGTTAGGGGAGTGAGAGTGACTGGGCAAAGGTCACCCAAATCAATGAGGACTAGGACCTGGAGTTTCTAAGTTCCAGTTCATTACTCTCACTACTACACCATAGAATCATAGAGTTGGAAGAAACCACAACAGCCATCCAGTCTAATTCCCCGCCATGCTGGAATACACAGTCAAATCACCCCTGACAGATAGCCCCTCAGCACATTCGGAAGAAGTGTGTTTGGCCTTTTGGGAATCTCAAGAGTAGGTTTGGGGGGTCCAGAAGGGCTGGATTTGGCCCCAGAACCTGAGGGTCCTGCCTTAGAAGATATACTGGAATAGGTCAAGAATGTCCCTGAGGCATCCTACTATGCTACTTTACAGCCGGAGGTGGATGGCTCCATTTACCATATTATGAGAATGATGCACATCATATTATGAGATGCATACCATATTATGAAAACGATGCATATTTTACTGGACAAAGATACTCCCTTGACAGGCTACATTGCATTTAAAATTATCTCAACACTTCAGTGGAAAAAGAAAAGCCCCAGAGATTGGCAACCTGAGTTAACTCTGCAGTTTAGCACATTGTAATCTCACTTCAACAATTAGCTAATGACTTTGTTTCCCCCCAGAGCAATCAGAACAGCTTTCTGAAGAGAGATACTTGCTTTCAGCAAGTTGAAGACAACAATAACAACAACAACATCCTTCTTTCTCTTTAGGCTCAATAATTACCTGGTGATTCCAGCTGCAAACTGGAAACATGAACTGTCCTTTGACATCACACTGAATACATTTTATGGACTCACCAGTATATTTGCCAGCCTGCTAGGGGATCAAGAAATGAACTGTTTTGCTGCCTGCCAGAGTCTACTAAAACAGAAGTTATCACATGTTTGGCAAGTCACAGTGCACCACTACAGGGCTGGATTTTGCTTGGCGGGGCATAAGTTTTTCTGGCTTGATATAGAATGAGCAGGAATTTAAAGAGAAAGCTGCCCAATATGATGGATATGGTATCCCCTCTCATTTCATATAAAAATATTGCCTGAGGTAGTAAGTGAATTTTCTTAAATACTGGTCTTAAGCACATTGTCTTCACTATCACACCCGAAGGAAACAAAGGCCTGTTACAGACTGCCAAAATAAAGCTGCTTCAGGTCTCTTTGGAGGTATGCTATTTAAATGATGCATGGGTCCTAAGAGTCTGGAGGTCGCGCCAAAGCCACACTCCATTCCTAAGCACTGGAGTGCAGCTTTGGTGCAGCTTCCGGATTCTTAGGATGCATGCATCATTTAAATAGCATACCTCCAA
>NC_056529.1:8508102-8563527 GCF_019175285.1 Sceloporus undulatus | reverse complement strand
ATGCTATTTAAATGATGCATGGGTCCTAAGAGTCTGGAGGTCGCGCCAAAGCCACACTCCATTCCTAAGCACTGGAGTGCAGCTTTGGTGCAGCTTCCGGATTCTTAGGATGCATGCATCATTTAAATAGCATACCTCCAAAGGGACCCGAAGCAGCTTTATTTTGGCAGTTTGTAACAGTCCAAACTAAGTTAAGGAGCATAGAGCATTCTTTCTACTCTGGCCTTCTTATCCTCCATTGGCTACCACCTCTCAATATGTGCCACCTGAGGCAATTGCATCACTCTGCTTAATAGCACTTTTGGCTCTTTACTTTTGTCTTTTTCTTTCCACCAGTGCTTTCTGCTCGGAAGCTATCTATCTATGTCCAGCAAGGTGATAATTCCCAACTAGAATATCTTTTAGGTTTAGTCTGATACTTCCTTCTGTGAACACTGACTTTAAAGATCACAATTGCCTCCAGCCAATTTGACTGGCAGGGATGGGCAACTCTAGAAGGCTAGGGGGGTGCATTAGCAACCCCAGGTTACTCTGGAGAGTGTGATACTGCCATTATATGGGCAGCACAGCTGAGGGTATAGTCATCTCTCCAGGAAAGCTAATGATGATTGCATTTCTGCAATGCAGCTATGGATTTATAAAGTTACAAAATGGAAAGCATGAGATAGAATCTCAGTCAAGGTCTCCACCATCCCTGGTATACTGTGCTAGTATAGAGGCTCCAGTGCAGCTCTGTATCCAACCCATCCACATCCTATAATTTAGTCATCTAATACTGGGGAACATCAGGGAATTCAGGAAGAACAGTTGGGAGCCTTTCCATCACTGCTCCAGCTTCTGCCTGAGGAAGTGGTGGCACTTTGTCAAATGATGGGGATGACCCTGTAATCTTGTGTGGCTACACTTGGAAACAACTTTGTTGTCTAGAGTGGGACTCTAAAGATCATTCCCCCCCATCTTTCTCTCTTTGTGGGTCTCTCCTTCTCTTTCACCTTTTGGCTTTTTTTTTTTTATACAAGTCCCTGAAAACATCAAGCAGCAAGTATAGTAGATAAGATATGGACAAATTATAAAACTGCCAGGGAATGTTGGTGATTCTTCCTCCACCCCCACCCCCCAATTCCTCGTTGGAGTGAAAAGCAATAACTATTAGGAACACCATGTTTTGTACTTTGCCTACTAGCTCTACAGTGGCAGTTAATTAACAAACACAATTCTCAGAGCTGTGTTGACATTAATCGTTGATGCCTGTGCACAAACAGAGACATTATTGGCATAAAAGGTGCTTTGGAAGTTGACATTGTGGCGGCAGCTAAGCAAAACAGCTGCATTAATTTGAGCAACTTCCAAAAAGAAGCACAAAAGGGAAGAAAAATCAGCAGAGTTTGCAAATGGGAAAGGAGAAAGGTGAGGAGGTATGTGGACCTATGTGTAAACCTCTCAACCTGGATGCAAGCATCAGAAAGAGAAGTGGCAAAGTTACAGAAAACATCCAAAGGTCACTTTTTAATTACATGGTGGAAAAGGGCATAGCTGCCTGACTCTTGTATTATGGGACCCATGGGAAGCTCCTATGTCTTGTTCATGCACAGCCAGGCATGGGATTCTGCTTTCAAAATACTCTAGACAAGTACCATTTGAATCATAAATATATGGAGTTGGAAGGGACCGAAAAACCCACAAAAAACTATGGATGCCAGCCATGAAAGCCTTCGGTATCACAGTGGTATTCTTTATTGTATTCTAATAAAACATTATTTCAACAACACAGAGATCAGAAACAAACCTAGTTTTAACCACTACCATACAAATTAATTTGGAAGTTGCTGCCGGGATAGATGCGTGTCACTCTGACATTAGGGAAAATGGGACTTGGGGTCCTATGTTTTTTGACATCCATGAAGTGACTGGTTCCAGAACGGATCCCCCATAGATACCAAGGTCTAACTGTACTATTCTAGCCTCTCTCCGTACATTCCGCCTCGCACCCTCAGAACATCTGGGCAGCAACTCCTGAAGGTGCCTGGGGCCAGGTTAGCTTCTACTGCAAGAAGGTCCTTTTCCACGGCTGCCCCAGCCCTTTGGAATACGCTGCCCACGGAGCTCCGCTCATCTACCACCCTGGCCCAATTTAGGAAGGGTCTTAAAACCTTCCTATTCAATCAGGCATTCCCCGACTGAATATCCTGTGGGCCTCCCTCCTCTCTCGTGGCCGTGAGGTTGGGCTAAGGGGCTTTTTATTGTTTTTTAAGGTTTACTTGTATGTTTGTTTTTAACCTTGTATGTTGCTTGCACATTGGTGCACTTTGTAAGCCGCCCTGATCGCTCGGAAGGGCGGGATAAAAATAAAAATTTTATTATTATTTTTTTATTATCAATAGGAGTATAATGTCTAGCTCAAGGGAAGTAATAGTACCACCCTGTTCTGTTTTGGTCAGACCTCAACTGAAATACTGTCCCAATGTATTATGCTTTTAAATATTCTCAGCACCATAATTCAAGGATAGTGACAAGATAGACTATGTCCTGAGAAGGGTGACAGAAATGGTGAAAGATCTGGAAACCATTCCCTATGAAGTGCGGCTTAAGGAGCTGGGCATGCTTAGCTTGGGGAAAAGAAGGTTAAGAGGTGACATGATAGCCATGTTTAAATATTTCAATGAATGTCATATTGAAGAAGGTGAAAGCTTGTTTTCTGCTGCCCTGGAGAATAGGACATGGAACAATGGACTCAAAAAATAGGAAAAGAGATTCCACCTAAACATTAGGAAGAACTCCCTTACAGTAAGAATTGTTTAACCGTGGAATATGCTGTATGGGGAGTGGTGGAATCTCTTCCTTTGCAGGTTTTCAAACAGAGGCTGGATAGCCATCTGTCACGGGTGCCTTGATGGTGTATTCCTGCATGGCAGGGGATTGGATTGGATGGCCCTTGTTGTCTCTTCCTGATTCAATGCATTGTTGTGAGCTCTTCCTCTTGTAATCCAATGTATTTGTGGCAGTGGCGGCATCAATGAAGTGGCAAAGAAGTGGCAATTAGCTTTACAGACGATCTCTCCTGGTGTAAATAAACATTGCTGGAAATGAGCTTTCTAGCGTGGATCAAGAGCCAGCATCGTGTAGCTGTTTGAGTGATGAACTACACTGGGGTAAGAAAAGGCCTGCTTTATAGTGGGAATGAGGGACCTTTTGGAATCGATTTCCAACCCGGAGCGAAGGCGAATCAGGAATCTGTTTAAATTGCAAATGGGAATGAGCCCTAGGACTCTGGGAGACCAGGATTTGTAACCTATGAAAAAATGGCTATGGAAACCTCCTGGTTGACTTTGAGTAAGTCATACTCTCTCAGCTTCAGACAATGATAATGGCAAATTGCTTCTGGTAGATTCACCTTAGGATTGTTATAAGTCAGAAATGACTTGAAGGCACACAACAAGAAGTATGGATCAATGTAGCTTGCAACTGCTTGCACTTTTGGCTGATCCTTGTGAGTGCTGATTTCAGAGTTATCATGGCGAGAGAAGAAAGAAGTTAGATAAGAAACTGAGGAGGAGAGGGAAAGTGGTGTGTGCATATGTGCATGTGCGCTCAAACACTGTTACACTTTAACTTGAAGCCAAAATTGCTTTTCTGTAAAAGGAGATGTAAGTACACAAATATCTCTATTAAATTAATATGGAATTGGTTCAGCGATGTTAATGGAAAGTTAACAGTACAGTGATTTATTTATTTTTAAAAAGATTACCTGACCAAAAAGTAACGGGATTAATAAAAATAGAAACCATTTCATTATTGACCTATGCAGTGGGGGTTTTGTATGTGATATTGTTAATTTTCAGCATTTAAATCCTTGCGTTTATTTTTTGGACAGAAATGGAACAGTATATTAAAATATTTTTGAAAGTTTGTAGATAATGCTCTACCTTGAAGTTTTAAAAAGAAACGTAATTATCTGTAATGAACAGAACTGCTCACAAAATTGTTTAAATAATTTCTGGTAGCTGAGGACTATTTTATATCAAATTAAATTTTCTATTAACTTTTGGGAAACTTTTCATTGCAGTCCTTTTCCCAATTGTTGCGGTAATTAAGTAAAACGCTGCAGCTGCCCCGATTTTTTTGACAGATTTTATTAATAACAAATTCTTCTGCATAAATCAATGGCATAATATTTTCATGAATTATTTATTGTAACACTTTCTGATTAATTCTATGTGTTTTGTTTTGTGCTGCACAGGTGTTATGTAATCCTGTTTCCTCTTTCTAGGGCTGAATCTGCGCAGGATAAATAATGCTTCTTTACCTTGATCCCTGTGATGCTCTTCTCCTTTTTGATGCCTGAGGGCTTTAAGGCCATTGAAAAACAACAACTCCAGTTTACTCTACTGTTTTGGGGGAGAAACAATTATTAAAATTTGTAGTTTTACTATTGAATGGGGATCATGGTGGAATTTGGGGTGGTAGTCACCAACCTCTTCCTATATGATTATTTTGTGATTTGGGATGGAAAAACCTTTGCCTATGTCCCTGTAGCTAGATGCAAAATGATTACGGCAGTGAACAGTAGCTCTTAAACTTTCTGTACCAAGGACCTTAAATGTAATAGACATACAGGAGGGAAAAAAGAAATGAGGTTTTGTGGGATGAGAAATGGGTTTTTCAAAACTCCTAACTGAGACCGGGTATAGGAGGAGGTTCGTGACCACCCCGTCCCCACCCCGAATAAAATCGTAGATGTGCTTTTGATCCTTCTTTTCGTTAAGACTTGATTATAGTCCTCTAACTGAAAATCAGTTTAACATCACCTGAAACTAAAAGAAATGGCCTCCTCCAAATTAAACCTAACTGAATTAAAGATTTGCGTGCTCACCAACAGTTTAGTCAACTGTGCAACATTTTCAACTAACTTTCCCATTTTTGCTGAAATGTTATTTTAAAGGTCACTTACGGTCATTTTTAGCCATTCATGGCCATTTTAAAAAGCTTTTATTTTTGAAAAATAATAAAGCATAAAACAATATATTAGTAATGCATTACTAATGCAATATGTTCAAACTGTGAATAATTCTGGCACAGCATAGCATTTTAAAGTAATGACTAATACTAATGCATTTGCTGTTTTCACTTATGTTTCTAAGTTCTGGTATCTTCTACTGCTGTCCAGTCATAATAAGATGGTCAGCAAGAGGTCTTAAAATGCCCCATCCACAGTGAGCCCCTTATCAGACTGAGCAGATCCATAGGCCACCCAATATCCTTTTATACTGAACAGTTATAACACCATGATGCCACTTTAACAAAGACCTTTAGTGCTTTACCAAACTATATGCCCCAAGATTCCATAAGATGCAACTTTGGGCCCATACAGACAGGCCAATATAAAGTTGCTTTGGGTCACTTTGGAGGTATGCTGTTTAAATGATGCATGTGTCCTAAGAGCCTGGAAGCTGTGCCAAAGCAACACTCCTGTCCTTAGGATTGGAGCATGGCTTTGGCACAGCTTCTGGACTCTTAGGACACATGCATCATTTAGATGGAATCATAGTGCTATAATATTGCAATATGAAAGTGCCCTAAACCTTTGGGGCTGTGCTGTGTGGGGCTTTGGGTCTGCAATCTGCCCTTTTAGAGGCAGACTGAGGCTGCGGCAGCCGTATGCTGTGGCCTCGATCTGGCCTTTCCAGGGTGCAAAAAGGAGCTGCAAAAACTGCTCCTTTTTGCACCCTGGAAAGGGTGCGATAGCCGCAGCACTGTGGTTTTAAGGAGCTCCTTTGGCACCGTGTTGTGTAAATGCAGCACCAAGGGAGCACCATGATGCCATGTGGAGTGGCATGCAGCATCATGCTGCCATGGGGATGGAGTCAGGGCAAAAAGTTGAGATGTGCAAATACCTGATGGGAACTATGCAGAAATATTAGTCTTTTCTGCAGCGGGGAGAAAACTGTAAGTCATTCTTCCTACTTGTGGCAATCAAAATGACTGAATATTAATATCACTAGTTCATGATTGTTTATAAGGTCACTTGCCCCATACCAGAAATCTTTGGAGGGAAGTAAGTAAATATTACCAGCTGCCTTGCTGCTTAGAACCAACAGATATAGAAATATGAAGCAGAGCTAAATGGAAATGCCCCAAACAATAATTATATAACCTTTCTCTAAGGTCAACCTGTGGGTTTCATGGCCAAGTGAGGAATCAGAGTCTCCAGTTACAGTCCAACGTTCAAACTTACATTTAAAAATTGACACCCTGTTTATTTTCAGTTGTTTGGTTTGAAGTTGTTGTGGGTGTTCTGCTGAGTTTAGCTTGACTGCCCCACTGGCAGTTTTCCTTTCCTTTTGTCTTTTTTCAGCTCTGTCTCATATCCTATCTTTTTCCTCATGGTGCTGCATGCATGTGCAGGCACTAACTTGAAGTGCCACTAGTTTCTTTTCTTTGCACAGCTTAGTGGTGCTGTTACTAACGTGTTAATCTGAATGAAAAAAACAAGTTAGTGTTAAAACCAAGGAATGAAAGGATGCCACATGCAGAATTAATTAACTGCAATCCTGTTCTACATGTCAGGCGACAGCCTCTCAGCACTGCCACAAGTCCAGAGCTGATCAGCCTTCTCCCCACACCGAGGAGAGATTTGTAATAAAATTAATTTAATTGCAGTGTTTCAGGAATGCAAACAAAACCTTCTTCAGCAGATTGGCAAGGATGTTTGGCTCTGGCCTTAGCACATTCCCCTTGAAACATGTTGTAACTATAAGTCACTGAGAGTCAAGATGTGGAAACACAACAAATAATTCCCAGGACTGAATCAACACTTCTATCCCTAGATATTCATTTTCTTTAACTTCATAAAAAGAGAGTTTGGCTGGATCAGCGCAAAGACCTGTCTAGACTAGGGGCCTATTTATGATGGCGCTCTTTCCTCACTGTGGGACTCAAGATGATTTACAGTGGTTAAAACAAAGATAGTTAAAAATTCACACCATACAAAAGTTAAAAATAAATTAAATTATAAAAAATAAATTAGAAACACAAACCATTAAAAACAAGAAGAGCAAATAAAAGTCCAGCAAAGTATACAGAGATGTTTCCTCTAAAATTAATTCTCAAAGGTCAGCTGGAAGAAAAAGATCGTAATCTGCAAAGAATAGTGTGTAAGATATTCAGTCAGTAAAGATAATATAGTAAAGATAGTACACATTTATATTACTATGTTTCCATCTTAACTGCCATAGTTCCATCCTATTGAATCCTGGGACTAGCCATTAGAATTCTGTTACAGAGTTCCAGTGCCTCCATAAACTACAAATCCCAGTAGTGTGAATGGATCCCAGGATTCATTTCTCATAGTGGCCAACTAGATTCCTGTAAGCAGTCCATAGGCAGAATGAGGACAATAGCGCACCACTTCTCAACTTTCTTAGCGATGGTTTTTAAGAGACACACTGCCTTTGACACTAAGGTAACATGCGCACTCCAAAAGTCTAGTCTGACTTCATATTTACACAAACATGTCAGTGCCTCCCCTTTGACTGTCTTTGAGGGCTTTTTCATACGATACAATTACAGTACCATGATAACAGTGGCATAGGAGATTATCGTATTATAATAACAATAACAACAATAATACAGGATATAGTTGAATTTTGGATTCCAAGCGGGTTTTATTACACTTAAAAATGCCACCACTGCCACCGGGCGACTGCAATCCGCATGCAGCCCAGCCAAATTTCAAAGATTGGAAACAGCCCCTAAGGGATGGCATGCAGGTGCACCTTCTTCAGCTGGATTGGGGCTGTGGCAACCTCAGGGTGCGGCCCCAATCTGGCCTTCCAAGGGTGCAAACAGGAACCATAAAAAGCAGTTCCTTTTTGCACCCTCAAAAGAGTGCAATAGCTGTGGCGGCATGGCTGTATGGTGCCCCTTCAGTGCTGTATCATCTGGATGCAGTGCTGGAGGTGCGCCATGATGCCACTTGCCATCTGGAGTGGCATGTGGCATCGGGGGTGTGTGTGTGGACTCGGGTGTACATGGTCAAGATGCTGCTCCCTGATTCTGGCCGGTCTGGATAGTCCCCAAGTGTACAAAAGCTTATGGTACAACACCTTTTGCTTATTTATTCTCAAGACCAACTGAGTTAATCTCAGTTAGTTCCACAAGTTTCCTTTGCATATTTTCAAAGATGAGTTATATTCACGTGCCAACATGAACATTTCTGGGAGCTTGGAAAAGTTACTTTTTTGTACAATCACTTCCAAAATCCTTTCACCCAGCATGGTCAAAATCATCATGGCTGGTTGGGAGATTCCTGGACTCTAAAACAAAAAAGGAGTATCTTTTCTATGATCTGACATTTCCTGTTCTTTAGGAATTCAGTAATTTCTAACATGTTTATATTTTTCATTGGAAATATTTCTTATGATTTTTGGAGTGTGCAGTTAGAAATGTTTTATCTCACACTGAGGTTTTGTGTGTTATGGAAAACCAAGGTCTCTCAATTAATGAATAATAATATATACATGGAAAAATGGAAATGATCAGCAGAGGGCAGTGAAGTTTTAGAGTTCATGTTTTACTGCAGCTGGGAAAAGCACTGACAGCCAAATCTTGGGAGTCTCTTCCTCAATCTATCAGCCCCCAAATTTCCAAATGTATGACAGTGTCAAACTGTAGCATTTTATAAATGGGAACAAAATGCAGTTTAACAATCTGATTTTCACCCAGTCTCCGAAATGCTTGCAGACATTTTTTCCCTGACAAAATGCTGCTGAATTCGCTCGGCCGTTTTGATTTAAGCAGTGTGTACATACAGAGATTTTTCAGTCTGGGGAAACAAAAATGTATGTCTCTAACTGGTGATGTAAAATGTCAGATAAATTGTTTTATGTCCTTTGAGTATGATTTATTGTAATGGAATACTTAATATCTGGTGCTTAGACTTCTGGCTTGTGTCTGTGCTACTGTGTAAATGGAAAAGAACGTGCCAAATGCTGAAGGAACAGAACAATACATCTTCTGAAGGTTCTTTTAAAAACATAGCTAAAAATGATCCAAATGGACATCAAGCAGAAAAAAGGACAAATTATGTTCTCCACCCTCAAATGAAGGTAGTGTTTTCTCCTGCTTTGGGTTTAGGTGCCTTAAAACCCCTCAAGGTCAACTGTAGGAGACTCTGTAGTTAGACAAACACATCACACTGTGGGCTGCATTTTCTCTCTTTCACTTAACTGCTACATTGAAATGGGAATTGCTTATTTCTCAAGCATCTTTTCTAGTACTGTCTAAGATGATATGCAGCCTCAGGTTTTGAGATGCTTGTGCATCACACTGCAAACAGGCACAGCTAGGAAATGCTTTTCTGAGTCATTCATTCATATACCACCCCCCCCCCATTGCTTTATGGGGCTCTCTTAGCTGGATCATGTTCCTGGTTTTAATTACAGCTTTCTGGGGTGTGCTTACATGACCGTCTCCTTATACCTGGAGAGTCTGATATGCTGCGGCTGCTTCCAAGTGATTCCAGATATGACTGCTGGCTACTTGGTTTTGAGCTAATTGAAGGTATGATTTATATTACTGTTAAAAAAATCCAGTACTTAGACAACATTTAGAATTGTGATTTGGACAATCATATTGAGAAAGAGATGTACACACCACTCTGGTGCTAGTGATTCAATATATGCAGAGGTCTGTGTAGGAGTGGATCTGCAAGACTTAATCCCTCCCTTTATTAGCTAAATACACATTACCCTACTGGAGGACTGATGCCAAAGCAGTGCAATTGAGAAAGAAAGGAATGGCATTAACATGCACAGGGGAATCTTTACATTTTCAGAGGAACCAATATATACTATCTTTTAAAAAATCACTCAAAGGGGTACCAAACAATGTTACGGTAAGTTTCTTGGAAGCTCCTTAGGGATGATGTATTGAGAAAATCACCGATGACATCCTAAAAGACTGTATGCCCACTGCTGTGAATCTTTTGTTACAATGCTCAGCCTCAGAAGAATAAATCTTACATGCTTTCAGTTCATAGGGTGCCAGTGAAGCCCCACAGGTCAAGGGAAAGCCCACATGAACTACTTATTTATCTCAGAATGTGGGTCCTCGGTATCCTCCTACTAGGACACAAATAATTGGATCCCAGGTAGGCCATGTCACTGGTGCCACTCTCAAATTTTGTAAGTGCTCAGAGCTTGTGGGATGGCATGACCACTGCTACCTAGCATGCCTTGCACTTATAGGATATGCTTAATATTATGTTTAGTACATGATGAATATGATCAATTATTTAGAATTTTGTGTCTGTACTGAAAATCATGGCCATGGGGCATGGTGGTGATAGATGGACCAACTGTGCAAAGCCTCTCACAATTTTTTCCTCAATGTGTGCGCACTGTGCTTCCACAACCAAAGAAAGAGAAAAATAAAATTCTAAAAAAGACCTGGATTATGAATCCAGTTTAAGGCAAGGACAAACCCCCTCTGAATAATTTCTGCTAAGAAAACCCCATGATCAACCTATTGGGTTGCCATAAGTCAGAAATGACTTGGAGGCACATAACAATAAGAGCAAAGTTGTGATACAGGTATGACTTCTCAATTTAATGTGACAAACTACAAGCACATCTAGACTCATTAAAAGATCAGACAGCCACAGATTTTCTTCTTTTTCTTCCTGTTTTTTATTTTGGAGAACCATACATGTTTTGTTTATCCTAGAATGAGACTCTTCATACCAGCTCCCAAGTTTGCCTTATTTTAACCCAGTATAAAATAATAAAGAATAGGAACAAATCTGGGTCTTTTCAGTCAGCCTTGATGTCCCCGTATCTCCTTAAATGCCCTGATATCAAAACCTCTAAAGGTTTAGGAACTTTGGCTCATAAAAACAAGAGGAAAGAAGCTGCACAGAAGACAAAATGCACATGGTTCCTATGTTGAAGGCTGGAGCTGGTGGTACATTTGATGTTTGAAATAGTTAAAGACCTCTTTCCAGCTACATGCTACAAGGTCCCAAATACTTCTTGACAGACAAGTCTATGTGGGAAGAGATTCCTGAAGATTGTCTGCCTGCCTTTTCTTCTCTTCTTCTTTTTCTTTCTTTCTGCTTCAGAAAGATATCTTTTTTCTGTCAGGGGAAGGAGTAATGCTCAGCTGGCAATTGAGATGCTCAACCACATCTTCTATGAGCCAAGCTCAGCTCTTGAGCAGTTAACTGGTGTTTCTATCTGTATGCTTGTAACAACATTGGAGCTTAAACAAGATGTGGGTTCGCATAACCATATGTTAAGGTGTGTTCCCTCCCTACTTTCCCATGGCACATTTTATGCCATTTCTACAGAAGTGTGTGCACTTCTTTGTACTCAAGGTAACATGGGAAATGAAATTTTAGCTTCATTTTTTTAAAAGTAAAAGCTCCCTCTGCAAAAAAAAAGTGATTTATTGCAGAGGGAGCCTTTAAAACTCTGCTTGCTGCAATTAGGTGTCTGTATTTTATTATTCCAAATGGGAGAGTGCATGCATGAAAGCATGCACATTGAATATGGAGTTTGTCTAAAGGCACCAAATCCTGTCTGATCTTAAATAAATAAATATAAATAAAAGTTTTATTTATATTCCGCTTTTTGTTAAAACAATCAAAGCGATGTACAACATTAAAATGATACAACAGTATAGACAACCCCCCCTTCAAAAAGGGTTAAACAGTTCTAACAATTAAAATTACAAACTATAAAATCTAAAAGCCATAATACAATAACGGTGGGCAGAATCATCACATATATATCAGTATGTATATGGGGGGATCTTTATGTGGCTGAGTGCTATTCCGGGAAGGCCTGCCGGAAGAGGTCCATCTTGACAGCTTTCTTAAAGCTATCTAGGTAGGTAATTTGAAGGATCTCATTCGGCAGGCCATTCCATAAGGTGGGAGCGACTGCGGAGAAAGTCCTCTGGGAGGTTGTAGTCAATCTGGTCTTTACGGACTGCAACTGGTTCCTCCCAGAGGATCTGAGTACATGGGGCGGATTGTATGGAAGAAGGCGATTTTAAGCAGGGTCAGTCCTTGTTAGCACTTGGATGGAAGACTGCCAACAAATACCATGTTCTGTAGGTGATATTTCAGAGGAAGGAACTGGCAAAACCACCAATTGAGTGTTCCTTGCCTCAGGACGTTATCAGACAAGGGAAATTGGAAGTATAATCCAATGGCAATCTGAACTCAATCATGGGGTTTAACGTTATTACGTGACACACTACCACACACAATTTTGGGCAATGGGAAGTCAGTCCGAACGCAATCATGGGGTTTCATGTTATTGCGTGAGAGGTGATCACATGCAATATTGGGCAATGGGAAGTCAGTTCGAACGCAATTCGAATTCACGTAAATTTATTGAATTCACGTGAATGCGTTCTGGCACCACTTTTTTTTCATTCGAAATTAAGAGAAATTCCTCCCGTGTGATGAACTCCTCAGACAGCCCTATGAAATTTATGGGGACACCATAGCACTCATCCTGTCATTGAAGCGCCATTGCCTTAACATGAACTCCCATTAATGCAAAATGCTGGGCAATGCAATTTCAATTATGGGACAATGATAGGACAATGACAGTCTCAGTGCGACATCATTTGAAAAGCATTTATGCGATTGCTGTCACTTAAGCTTTCCAGATGGGATAATGTCTGGATAAGTGCAATGTTGTTTGAAAGTCCTTCCCATGATCATGTGGGAAGGGCAGGACAGGGATGGGACAATGATGTCCTGTCCCCATGTGATAATCTCCCCAGAATCTACCAGCTAGCATGGCTGGGGGAATATGGGAGCTGCAGTAAAAAATCAATTTCCCCAAGCTCTAAATCTGAATTACCCATTAGTGTAAATAGGCCCCATTTCTGAGACGTCAACCGTAGCACCTCAATCACCAACAGATTATATATTATCTTGGCAATGCTGAGATTCTGTACCAATCTGGCAGAAACCTGACATGCTAATTATCTGTGTTTTGATATAACCCCCCCCCCCAACCCAGCACTGAGCATCTCTAATGAATGCTCATGTTAATTGCAGTGGCATCATTCTTCAGCTGCTTGAGGATGGTCCCCCTTTACTCTCACATTCTATGAAATGTTTTGCCACTTGAAGTGTGAAATGCTCTGTCGTTAATTGCCAGGCTTATGGAATTTTAAACACTCTAGTGCTGGGGAAACTTTTAGAAATCTGATTTGGAGAAGGCTTCAAGGCACACAGAGCCCAGTGTCGGCCTTCTGAGGTTGCGTGTGTGTGTGTGTGCGTCTTTCATTTCTACCTTGAAGATAGGACAAATGTTGCATGTGTTCACCAGGAGTGAGTAAGATTTTCATGTAAAATAAATTAAAATCAGAATTGATCAAATTCCAAAAACATTCAGGAGGAAGTGAAACCAATACATTTCTCCTTGCCTAGTGATATAAAATCTGTCCGCTTATTTAGGCAGAAGTTAGTGGCTCTGATAACAGGGCGGCAGTGAGTCTGTTCTGGGTTTAAGTCTGAACGTTAAAGGAGTTACTTCATCTCCCAAATAGGTTTGGCACCTTAAGGGGAAAGCACACACAGGAAGTTTTTCTGTTGGCTGCTCTGTCTGTTACTACACTTCTCCGTGTTTTTTTTAAAAAGCAGAATATGTTGCCTGTTTCACAGAACACACAGAGGCAATTCCCAGCACAACAGAAATGTTTTATTCCTAACTAGAAGCTAGGTTCTTTTTATTCCATGATACATTGCAGCAATTTTTATTTTTATTTTTATCCTGCCTTTCTCCAAAAAAGGAACCCAAGGAAGCTCACAATATAAACTCAGCAAAATATTGGACCAAAGCTCAGTTTAGGCTACAATTCAGGAACAACTCAGCACTTTCCTTCCTTCCTTCCTTCCTTCCTTCCTTCCTTCCTTCCTTCCTTCTTTGCTTTCCTCCAGTGAGCTCAAGGTAACATACATGGCTTTTCTTCTCATAGGGCTGAAACAGACGGCCCTGAAGGTGTGGCTTGATGCCACCCATTTGATCGCTGGATCAGGGCTGCAGCAACCACACATTGCGGCCCTAATCTGGCTTTTTGGCAGCCCAAAAAGCAGTGTCAGAAGGCGTTCCTTTTTGAGCTGGCAAAAGCTGGCTTTTCTGCTGACGCTGTGGCTTTGCGGTGCTTCTTTGGTGTGTGGCGTATAAACACTGTGCTGCAGGAGCACCGCAAAGATGCCCACCGTGTGGTCAGGTGGAAGGCTTCATAGTGGCTTCCTGTCAACTTGGGGGCATGCATTGTCTAAACAACACCCCCCGAAGCTGCTGGGATGCTGCCACAAAAGGGGCGCATATGTTTTGCCCCATGGTTTTCTCTCACAACAACCACAGTGTGAAGTAGGTAGGTCAAGCAAAGAGAGAGTGACCACCATAGGGTTACTCAGTTAATTTCATGGTCTGAATCTGGATCTCCCACATCCTTTTTCTAATTGCCAGCTAGCTCTATATTTAAAAGTAATGCTGCTATTCTATACTGTAGCTTTCAGGGAACATAAAACTGCAATTCCTCTATGGAAATGAAATACTTTTGTTTTTTAAAAAACATTTTGGATGTATATTACCATAGCTAAAGGGAGAATCCTGTGTTTCATCTTTTCTCTCTTCTTCCTTAATCTCTCTTTGGAGCTGACAGTTCTCTTCATATCATCCACCTTTTCCTTATATCAGGAACTCATTTTTGTGATAGGTTTAATCTTTCCAGTTGTTTCTGCATCAAAACAAAAGCTACATATGGCTCTTGATCCCTGATGGAATTCAGTAGGTAGAGAATGCAGTGACAGAGGACAGTATACCTCCATAAGAATACCAATGAGCTGATTATCACAGATTGTGTTCTTTGTTTGGATCAGCATGCCGATTTGCACTCTCAACATGGGAGGTAGAAATACTCCTTCTAGCATAGAAAGAAACCCAGCTTTCAGGAAATCCATTTGGGATTGGATGTGCAAGTCACTCATAACTTGTTTATCACCAGGACAATATGCGGATCGAATCCATCCTCCATCAGTTCCTTTTGTCTTGCTTTCTGTGCTGTCTGGGGATCATGGATAATGTAATCCAGCACACATCTGGAAAGTAGTCGGTTGGGAGAGGCTACTGTACAGACTATTCATAGTTCTGAATCACATATATTTGCAGCCTTGTATCCAAGCTGAATTGGTTATTAATGGAATCTATGCCATCTATGCCAGAAATCATGTGGTAGGACTATCTTGGTAATAAGGAAAGCATTATGCAATGTCAATATAAGCCCTGGTGGCGCAGTGGTTAAATGCCTGTACTGCAGCCATTCACTCAAAACCACAAGGTTGTGAGTTCAAGACCAGCAAAAGGGCCCAAGCTCGACTCAGGCTTGCATCCTTCCGAGGTCGCTAAAATGAGTACCCAGACTGTTGGGGGCAAATTAGCTTACTTGCTAATTAGCTTACTTGCTGTTCACCGCTATGATCTTTGGAATAGCGGTATATAAATAAAAAAAAAACAAAAAAAACCCATAAATCATTATATTGTTTTCATGGAGAGAAAAAGAGAGAGAAGCCTTATTTGAGTTTGTCAGTTCCGCCATACATCACAACTGCAATATACTATCTATATTTTAAGCTTGGGAATATTTGAGGAGCAGAGATGCCCAAACATGTGTGGTACCAGTAGCAACTTTCTGGAAACAGTTTTGCATGCATGGTTGTTGCTTAATTTAGTAAATGGAGAACACAAAGTATAAAACGGGTGGCATGGAGAAAAGAGTTGACTATCTTTGCAGCAAAACTGTTTGCAAGGGCTATTCAACTTTCTTTTCCAAAAAGGAGGCCAGAGGGAAAGTGTTTGTTTCAATTCCAGGAGGACAAGTGGGTGTGAATGTTCATTTGAGAAATTCTAGCAAGACGCCTATCAGATTGTGGGAAATAAGACATATCTGAAGATATGGGTTGAAAAGTGAAATACCTCTGAGACGATGGAAGCGCCAGGGCTTTTTGAAAAGGGAGGTGATGACATTTACAGCACACTTCTGGTTTCCTTGTTCCTCATGAGTTTAGCTCTGATCCTAACAGTAGCTGATCGGAGGCAGGACCTGATATCCTAAGCAATAATATATTGTTATGAGCTATCACAATTATAATGCAAATAGGCAATGAAGGCCCATTAGCTTTATAAAACATTTGGCCCTGGGTACAAAAACTGCTAGAACTAGCTTGTTGATATGGATCAACATATCTCTTCTTGGGGTGTATTAGTGGGAGCTCTCATGGTGAATACTTTCACACTTCCAAGTGTATCAGTATACCAGCGGAGCTAAGGTGTAATGGCAAGTGTCAGCTTCAGCGCCCTTTCTTACCTTCTCCTCTGTTTAAAGACCTCCAAAGAAGGAGAACGCACTCCGAGGGAGTGCGTTCCACTGTCAAACAACTCTTACTGTCAGAAAGTTCCTCCTAACGTTTAATTTATTTTTGTACCTTGAACTCAGTTTGCAGCAATTAAAATAGGCTGAGGACAAATGGAGAAAGTGGGAGGAGAGATGTGAACATTTTAAAAGCAGCTGAAAAAATGGCACAAGAGGATTAATAAGGACTGTCCCTGCCAAACTAGTATAGTAGGAGGGTATGGTATGGTAACTGCCTCAATGCCATTTAGGTTTTAAATTTAATGATACTTTACCTTGGACCTGAAAGTGGACTGGATGTTAGTGCAGGTGACAAAACACAGACATAATACTGTGTGTATGTATGGATATAGGCCATGTCTCAGTTAATAATGATGAAATCATAATTTGGAACAACTGTAGCTTCTGAACTATTTTAAAGGGATACACTTCTACCATGCATTCAAATTATCTAGACCAACCAAAACACCTCATCTAATAGCCTAGGCCTTCACAGCATATATCCAATCAATCAGGTTTTATTGTAAAACCAAGAGCATGGTCATCACAAACAAAAGACAATATTGACAACCCTGAACTTATTAAATGAATAATTTAGCAAACTAGGACAGAAAGATGAGGCCTAGTAATAACCCTCCATCAAAACTGACCACTATTATTACGAACGTAAGAAAAGTTACAGTATATGGGGAGGCAGATATTGCATTTCTACAGATTTTTTTTTACTGTTACTGCATTGTATTAAATACAAATGCATTGTAAGTGGACAGAAAATCAAAAGCTAAAGCAATCTGCCCCATTGTACCTTCATACAAAGGAAAGGTGATCTGTTGTACTTTTACTAAGACTGTGCAGACGTGCTAAGCCTCTTCTTCACAGACTACAAACTATGTATAAGAAAATATGCCAAACAGTCTGCAAGTAGATAGGAGCCAATTTCACATGTATTCCTGTCTAGTAGAAACAACGGAGTTGAGCTGGATCTTGGGGCAGATGTACAGGATCTCACTCAGCAAATTGTGCAGAAGTCTGCCTCTTCGAATTAAAAAAAAATGTATACCATCACCTAGTAGCAATTCATGTTAACATTAAAGAGTTCCCTCCCCTCAATGAAGCTGTTAAGATGAAGGACTAAAGTTATAGGCTGCATCAACAGCAACATAATGTTCAGACCAAAGGAAGTAATAGTGCCACCCCATTCTACTTTGGTCACAACTCACCTATAATATTGTGTCCATTTCTTGGCACCACAGTTTAAGGATATTGATAAGCTGGAACATGTTCAGGGGAGATTTGACTAAAGGAGTAAAAAGTCTGGAAACCAAGTCTTATGGGGAATGACTGACGGAGCTGGCTATGCTTAGCTTGGAGAAGACAATATGAGGTGACATGATAGTCATCTTTAAATATGTGCAGGATCCCATGTAGAAGATGGAGTGGGCTTGTTTTCTGCTGCTCTGGAGACCAGGATGAGAACCAATGAGAAGAAAACAGATTCCACTTAAACCTTAAGAAAAGCTTCTTTACTGTAAAAACTGTCCAACATCAGAATAGACTTCCTTGGAGAGTGGTGGGCTCTTTTTCTTTGGAGGCTTTTAAACAGTGGTTGGATAGGTATCTTTCAGGAATGCTTTAGTTGTGTATTTCTGTATGGCTTGGGGTTAGATTAGATGGCTATTGCGTTCCATTCTAACTCTTGGAGATCCTATGATTTTTGTGATTCACAGCTGCTGATAGGAAAATAGATTTTGTCAGCTGCAATGTATTATTGTGAGCGGTCCCTTTTTTAATCCAAAGTATTTTGAGTGGCTTGCTCTTGAATGGGTATTGAAGACCTCTTAGGTTTGCAAAATACCTGGTTCTAGCAAGGAGATGAAGACTCCTAGAACTGGCTTCTTGGTATGGATTGCCACAAACAACTATATATTTGGACTTTCCTTGGGAGGGAGGGCATGGCTATCGGGGAACTGTCGTGATGAGAGGCCCCACTTCAAAATTTGCCTCTCATTTGTATTACACATTAAGATGGGGCAGGGAAAACACAATTGGCCAAATGTTGGACTACAGTTCCCATCATCACTGGTCATTGCCAGGGAAAACTGGGAGCCCAACAAGATGTGGAGGGTCACAGGCTCCCAGCGCTGTCTGGATATAATCCAAAGCTCCTTGGAAACAATAGAAAGCCTCAGGCTTCAGTTGTGAAGCTATTTTATCCAAATCGGTCCCTTTGAAGCTGCCTTAGTTGGATTTTGATTAGACTTTATTTAAGGAATTAATTAGTTTGGGAATTCCTCCTCAAAGACTCTTGGATGTTCTACTCCCTTGTGCCATTTCAAACCACATTAAAAAAGAGAAGACTTCAAGCTTATCTCCTAAGTCTTATATGTCATACATCTGAGTGGCATTCATGGATATATTTGCTGATGAGAACACAAACCTATCAAAGATTAAAAAAAAAACCCCACAGAAGAATGTACTTTTGGGTTGCCAGGTCTTAATTGAATTTCACCTTACTATGTAACTCATTTTCATTTTACATGTGCCAGGTCTTAATTGAATTTCACCTTACTATGTAACTCTTTTTCATTTTACATGTGCCATAAAAGTGAATTGAGTCAAGGAGAAGTACAGTATTTCTACACGGGGTTACAAGTGGTGGATGGGGAAAAATTGTTTTATTTTAACGTCAAAACTGGATTTTAACCCAAGCTGGTGAGGATTTGCCCTATATATATATATTTGCAGGCACAATTTTCTCTCACTTAAAACCAAAGAATGAGCTATTAATTTGCAACTCCCAGTGACAGTGGCAGGTTACAAACCCACTAGGGACGTCCTGAAGACGTCCCATTTTAAAAAAGGGGCGTCTCTTCTAGATGCCCCTTGCCCTATCACGGACTCAGTCCGTGACAAATGGCGGCGGCCGTTCCACACGGCCACCGCCATTTTTACGTCTTGGACGCATAGCGTCCAGACGTGTTGCGGTGGTTATGATGTCGCGAGTGCGCCATGGGTGCCTCGCGGCATCATAACTGCAACGCGAGAAGAGGCTCCATTTTGGAGCTTCTTTTTTGCTCCGTGCGGGAGTCGCGCGGTTTGGCTGCTGCGGCTCCCTCGTGGAACAAACAGACCACCGGCAGACCGCCACAAAGCGGCGGTCTGTAACGGACCAGTGCGTCTTTTTCCAAGCACTGCTGCCCATGAAGAGCCATGCCCTTCTGGCTTGGCCTCTGAGTACTGAGACATTTAAGGTAGCTTGCAGCCTTGGCAGAATTCTTTTTTTCAGTTTTTAAGGCTGGATGCAGATTTAGAAATAGAAATATACATCTCATCGTAACATCTCACTAACTGTATGATCATATGAGTGCCGAGCTTGTTGTCAGGATGCTGTTGATGAGCAAGTTCAAGGTCTTTGTTTTCTCTTCTTATTACTTAAACTGGATGTGGTCTGGAAGGCTTTCAAACAGAGGGCTTTCAAAGAGAGACTGTCTCCTGATAGCCTTTCAAACAGAGGACTGTCCTCTATAAAAAAGGACATATGAACACCCTCAGGGCCAGCCTCTGATGTAGCAAGCTGGGCAGTCAGCATGATGAAAGTGATGTGAGGATGAGTTTAGTTGTTTGAACTTGGCAAGTATACTAACTACCATTCCATATAAATGACTGTTTTGGCTGAATGGAAGAAAAATAACTATAAAGTCAGGTCTTTTATTGAGTAAAATCAGTTAAACACCACAGTCTTAAGACAGAAGGCAGGTGGGAATCTGTGGCCCTCCATGTTGTTAAACTGCAAATTCCAGAATCCCCCACCCCACATAGCCAATAGTGAAGAATACTGGAAGATGAAATTCAACAGCATCTTGAGAGTAGAACGACGATTCTTACTCATGTTGTAAGGTGTCTTAGAAAAGTAAATAACATTGTATTTTGGCACCAATCACTGATGAAAAATCGGCTTGGAATATGAAACTTTAGTGAATTTCTACATCCAAAGTGAGAGTTATAACCCCCAAATACTTCTCTGGATTCCAAGGAACTCATAATCAGGAATGTCACGTGGTGCAGAATGTGCCATACATTTGCTCAGAGGAGTAACTGATTTATCCAAGCCCGATTCCAAGTCAACCCTCAGGAAGATGTAGATCAGTCATTCCCAAACTCTGGCCTTCCAGATGGTTTGGACTTCTGTTCTCAGAATTCCAAACCATTGGTCAAGATGGCTGAGTCTTCTGGGAGCTGAAGTCCGAAACACCTGGAGGACCAGACTTTGGGAATCACTGATGTAGAGCCTCCCTATGATTAGTAACAAGTCAAGGCTGAAAGGTACCTAATTGTTTTGGCATGGCATGAGAGCTAGAGGAAGCAGATCATCAAAAAGCACTCACTGGTCCCATCAGAGGTAGAGTAGTCATATTAGATAAAGTATCTCAGTAGAGGCAAGACAGGATCTGTGAGGATCCTGCACAAATTATTACAGGATGTACTACCTGGAGTAATAATAATAATAATAATAATAATAATAATAATGCCACCACCACCAAAAGGCACAACATCAGACATATATAATCAAGAACAAAACAATAAAATGTTATAATATACTAAAATACTAAAATAATACACCGATGTACTAAAAACAAAATCCTCATCAGTTGTGACACATCTCAGCTACTTTAGGCACACTCAGCAGCTTAATCCAATGAATTGAAGAGTTGTCCCATCCTTTTTCTAATGAAAAGCTCCCGGAGCTTTGGTATGGGTTTTGGCCGCTTCTAGACCACTAGGATTACATCTAGGAATCCCAAGCATCCTGGTTTACCTTCTCTTGGTCTAGCAGGACACAGACTAGCATAGTTCAGACCTCCATAGTGTGGCCACTGCTATATTAAAGAAACAAGTCTGCATGAGTAGTGGTGATGTTCTTCATAATCCCATTCTTGTCATTATTCTACCATAATAGATGTTTCAGATGTATTGAGAAAAAATAGGCCTTAGCTATTCCAAACTACAGCAAAATATCTGTTGCTTTATAGTTCAGACGCTTGGCTTTTCTCCCTTGAGGTTGGTGCTTATTAATTTCCCTTCACAATATTAAAAATGTTAATTCAGTGTTTGCTAAGTCTCTTGTTTTCCAGAGAGAATAAGACCAAGCTGTTTAATCTTTCCATACAACCCACTGTAATTTTTAAGAATTGTTATCATTTTGATTACTCAGTAATGCTGCTCCCAGAACAATTATGAGCTTTGGAAGTAGAAGCGTCAGTGGGCTGTTGTCAGAGAATTTAGGCTCTGTGGGGCCAGCTTTTGTTGGCTTGTTTTAGAAACCAAAATTTCTTTACTGCTGCCCCACAACAATTATTTTGTTTTGTTTTCCCAGTCCTCTGATATGGGAGGTTCTGTGGAGCCTTTAACAAGCTTAGTTTCCTTTTGTGAAGGTTCTCTAAACACTGGCGTTCTGTTAGTGACATATACATGCATAAGTCATGCTATGCATCCAGGGCAAATTATTGGTCACAGTGCAACCAATGTATTTTGCAGACAGTAGTGGAAGCAGAGATATGGATACCGCAACATTACACATTGTGGTTTCATGTTGCACATTGTGCTACCATATTGTACATTGCAATTGTTCTATTTCACATTGTGCATCACACTGAGCATTGTGGTTGTACATTGTTGTAGTGCATTGCACACTGCACTTATAAGTTGTGTATGGTGATTGTACTTTATGCATTGCAGATACATGTTTACATGATGCATTATGCATTGCAGTTAGATATTGTAAAATGGGACCCAGTCATTGACATGTGGTTTCTATTCTGCACTGGGGATTGTGCAGTGCTGCACAAATGTATCTCTGCATGTGTATATTTATGCTATGCTAAGGAGGGGTTGGATTGCAGTCTGTATCTGAAACTCCATACCTTAATAGCTCTGAGCAGGGTTTTAAGAACACTTTTCAGTTCAACCCTCAAAGCACAGAGGGGGTATTTTCTATATCCAGCTCATACAGTGGTAATCTCATGAAGCTTCAGTCACCTTTCACTAAATGTGTGGTGTTCATATTCATATACAGAGGGCTTTGTCATCAGAACAGATCCATAGACAGATAGCCTTCAGTGAAGGAGTAAGAATGAAGGGAAAAAAGCAGTTGAAGAACAAGGCCAACACTGAGGTTCAGGGCATATATCCTCCCTCCATTCTTGTGGTCTTTGGACTCGTGTCCCTTACTTATGCACTAGTCTGCAGTTGTCACAGAAAGTATCCAGTACCTCCTCGTACCATGACTCCTGAATACAACTTTGAAATTGCAGGGGCATGCCCCACAGACCAATCAGTGGCTGGTGGGGAGGTTCCAGATATCTTTCCTAGCTGCAATTGCACACCAAAGAACAGCAACTGCCTTCACAGATCTCCAGCATAGGTATTAGAGGTCAAAGAAGTCAGGTGCTGTTCCCTTTTCTCAGTCTCACAATAGCAGCTGGATGTTGCTCTGGAACCCTCTAGCCATTGATTGGCTTTAGGGATGTTCCCCAGAGAACTCAAGCTCAGGTTGCCCAGTGGAAGCCCACAAAATGTATACTGCACTCTCCGGCTTTCCTGATTTGCAGGGATAGTCCTGATTATTCCTCTGTTGTCCCACTTTTCCAGCTTCTTTAAAATGTCCCAGTTTTTCTTTTCTCCTCCCACTTTCCCCATTTGTCTCCAGCTTCCTTCAACTGTGGCAAAATGACTTCAAAGTGCAAAGTTAGTTTGCACTCACTTAACTCAGCAGCAGGGAATCAGTGGGTGGATTCTTGCCCTTCCATGTAGACTTAGGCTAAAGAAATCTGCGGTAGCCTCTCCTCACTTGTGTGGTCTTTCTCATTAATAACTTTGCCCCTTTGATCACAGTCTGATGTTGCTTGGTCACATGTGTCCTGGTTTTCATCTGTGAAATACTTGAGAGCATGGTATACTGGTGAAGATTTCTGCTTCATTGGCACTTAAAGAGGGCATTGCCCTCTGTATTCAGTTTCTCCATAGCTTTCTGCTCTGGGACGAAGCCAGAACACATCCAAACATGGAATTGTCATTTCTCTTCTATTCTGAGTCGTTATCTGTGTGCTTGTCTTGCCACCTGAATTTGAATGGCCTTCTATATTTCTAGCCATGCAAGCAG
Source organism: Sceloporus undulatus (assembly GCF_019175285.1). Lineage (NCBI taxonomy): Eukaryota > Metazoa > Chordata > Lepidosauria > Squamata > Phrynosomatidae > Sceloporus > Sceloporus undulatus. The sequence goes on along the minus strand of NC_056529.1, from coordinate 8,539,931 downwards.
TTCCTTTGTTTCCCTTCATCTCTGTAATATCCTTTCTTAATTAGTTGAAAAGCTTGTGCTGAATGGAATTGCCTTAAAAAAAGAAATTACTCAAGCCTTCTTGTTATCACTTACTGATTTGCCGGCGCAAGAGACTCTAGCTCTTTTACTTGAGTGCAGACCTCTGCAATATATTTGTAGAGACTTACTATCCATCTCCAAGTGGCTGAGGTCTCAATTAGAAAGGACAGTATGTCTGAACCCTGTTGGTTTGTACTCTGTGGGGGGCGGAGGAGGCAATACGTCAGAGGACCACTGTGTGCAAAAAATTGCTTTAGAAATCATTTAATGTTCAGCTTTTTACCTAATCAGTTGTGCTCCATAGCATTACTTGAGAGACTTCGTCATGCTGTGATTACTAAAGAGTTGATTAATATAACTTGGGTAAAGATCCTTCTTTGATTAATACCTGCTCACTGGAGGTCTGATCCTGGGACACTTCCTGGTTTTGAAATCAATGGAAGTTTTGATTGTGTAGGGAATATGGGATCTGGTACATAATGAACATAGATTATGTGCCATACCTTATTTTATCTTGGCACACATGCAAATGAAAGCAGTGAAGAAGATGTGAGACTTCATTAACTCAGCCAGAAAACAGTGCTAGACTGTTTCCCAATGTGGTATGTTTCACAAGATTGGCATGCTCTTGATAAGGGAGGTTCATCAAACATGACTGTTTCTTGTGTTTGCAAATCAACCAGCTAAGAGTGGCTGGGAGCTGAGATGTAGTCACCTGGCGGCATTGGAGACATTTTTTAGTGCATCCTGTAACGCAACTATATCTTGACTGCGGTAAGTCACTTTATTTTTGATTGGCATAATGTGCTAGGAGGGAGCAAGCTAAAATGGACAGGAATGGGACACTTTGATTCAGATAACTACACAAAGCTCTACTCGGGAAATAAAAAAACAACATACAGAAATGGGGTGGCTTCATAATAAGGAAAGATACAGCAAAAGCTGTCAAAGGATACAATGCAAAATCCAACTGAATATCGTCAATTAGGCTCCAGGCTGAGAGCGGCTGGGATACAGTCACCCGGAAGCATAATTTTTAGTGTGATAATTCCAGATTGCATCCCGTAACAAAAATGTATCCCAGCAGGGGTAAGTCGCTTTATTTTGAATTGGATAATCTCCCTAGTATTGCTATGTATATGTGTTCCATTTGCTTTTTTAGTATTTGTTGGTACTTCTGGATTTTTCTTTATGTGAAATTAATGCAAAGCATTTGAGTCCTACAGTTTTTTTTAAAAAATCTTTCCTCTTAATGAATTATAGAATCTTAGAGTTGAAAGTGACCATAATGGCCATCTAGTACAACCCCCGTCAATGCAGGAATATAAAGCTAAAGCACTCCTGAAAGACACCCCTCCAACCTCTGTTTAAAGACCTCCAAAAATGAAGAGCCCACCACTATGTGAAGCAATGTACAGTAGGCTCTTGTTACTTGCTTAAATTCCCAGATGGTAAGTCTGCATCAGTGGACAGCATGCTCCCATTGTCCCCAATGGTGGAGCATACATATGGCCACACCATCATTAAGGCCAGCTCTAGTTGTCCGCCATGGTGGCATGTGCATGTGGCCATGCTGCCACTAGGACAATGGGACTTGATGTCCCATAAATTTTGGTATTCATGGGGGAAGGCAGAATGGATCCCCTGCAAATACTGACGTCCCAATGTATCCCGTTGTATTCCACTGTAAGATTTGAACAGCTCTTACAGTAAAGAATTTCTTTCCGATGTTTATGTGGAATCCCCTTTCTTGTAATGTGAATCCATTGACTGTGTTCTAGCCTCTGGAGCAGCAGAAAACAAGCAGGCTCTATCTTCTATATGACCTGCCTTGAGATATTTAAAAATAGCTATCATGTCACCTCTCAGTCTTTTCTTCCCCAAGATAAAACACATTTGTAGTTGCCATGTGCCTTCAAATCATTTCTGACTTATGGTGACTCAAAGGCAACCCTATCACCAGATTTTCTTGGCAGAATTTGCCCTTGCCTTCCTTTGAGGCTGAGAGAGTGTGACTTGCCCAAGGTCACCAAATGGATTTCTGTGCCTAAGCTGGGATTCGAACCCTTTTCTCCAAAGCCATAGTTCATGCTCAAACCACCACACCACACTGACTCTTTAAACATATCAAGCTCCCTAAGTTGTTCCTTAGAAGAAGCTGAAGAAAATGTCATAGACAGAACTACACTGTTGTTGGTACTTCCAGAATGTTCTTCCTGCTGGATGAATGCAATAAATTTGAGGGCTACAGGGTTCTCTCTTCTCTCTTAATGAAGAAGCTGAAGAAAATTTCCTAGATAATTTCCATTGGACATGCCTCAATAAGATGCGTGAAAGGGATTTTGTCTTGACAAAGGTTCTTCTGATCTATCGCCACTGCCTCTATCTATGTGCTGCTTTATGGTACACATCTTATTTCATTTTAATGTGAACTGCTGGTGTTCCATTTTAACAGGTATTGCCTTTTCTCATAAGAACTTACGAGAGTGTCATGGATATGAGATTGTGAGCTCAGATTTTGTTTATTCCCCCTGCTAGTTTTATTGATTGTTGTAATTCTCATTTCAGCCGCCCCATGTAGATAGACATTTCACATTTTTGGGAAATCCAGAGAAAATGGGCTTTGCATGTTTAGCATGTTGCACAAATGAAGGGAAAAGTACGCCCAGAGTTGCCTTTGTGCTTCTTGGCAAAATGAGTTACCACACTTGCCCTATTTTCATGGCGATAACTGCGCAACGCTCTTGACAAGTTTATAGTTGAGAGTCCTGAAACAACATCAACTCAGAAAGTTCATTTTAAACCTGAAAAAAGAGTATGTAACACCTTACCTGCCAATGCCCACTCTGCTACCCCCCTCCCTTCAGTCTATTATGGCACAACGTTTTGGACAAAATAGAGGAGTTGCTGATCTTAATTCAAAACAAAGTAAGGAATAAGTAATGTTTCCTATACAATTTTATGGCAGACTACTTTAAATCTGCAAAAAGTGTTCTGGTTTGCTGCTCAAGGTAGTGTCTTCTTGCATCATAAATGCCTGCGAGTTTCTCCTTGTGGTTGTGTGTGTGTGGCTTCCCAAGGCAAATTAAAGTAATGATTTGTCAAACAATGTGTAATTAGCGGAGGCAAAGTTCTTTTCTGGCAGGGCAGTTAATACAGTGTTTAATATTTCTGGCAGCTAGTCATGGAAAGGGACTCATGGGAAGCATTTTCATACAATTCTTTTGTATGTTTTGCTTTCACCATAAACTGCTGAGGTACCCTACAGATTTGGGATGTTTAGATGAATATAATGTCGTCTTAACCTCCCACGGTTCTTGAGATTTTCTTTTGAATTGTGAGTCAGTGTTTTTTAAAGTCTTTCCTGAAAAATCCATCAGCATCACAGGGCACAGTGCTGAGATGTTTGACGTCTAGACAAAGGATTATTTAAAATGATGTTGAATTACTCCGCAGCGATAAGCACAATGGGCTAAGTTTTGCTTTATATTTGTGCTTCTAGCTAAGCTGTTGGGAGTATATTGTTCTAAAACCCAAATCCTAATAGCTCTCCCCCTTCCTTTCTAAAAGATAAAGATGACAGAGATCTTGCAGTTACCCAGCACTTGTCCCAGCTTTGCTAGTGTCTCAATGCCACCCATTGGGTAGATAATAACGACTTATTGTCACATTTTGAGTTTTGACTGCTTTTCCAATGGGCTTGCTCTGAAAAAAGCCGTGTAAAATGCAATTTACTCCTATTTGGGAAAGCTAATAATAAATTATAATGATAATTTATAAGCAAAATATCAGCGGTAACGGCGAAGCTGCAAGGTGTTGCGCCGTCTCCAAGCTTGATGTGCCTAGGTTTTCAATAACATAAAATTAAATGGAGGGAGTTCCATATATAAATCATGTCAAATATGGACTGTAAAGCTCTCATTTTCATCTCAGTGCTGATTTGCCTGGCTCTTCAAGCTACGCAGATTTGATGTCCATACTGAATATACACAGGTCCAGATGTTTGCATGAATCTTTGTATATCTGCACCCATTCATGAGTAGTATCAAGCTACAAGATTCCTCTTAAATCTAGATCAAGTCTACAATTGATTTTGAGTAACATGAATGCAAGTATGCTTGTATACATTGATTAATTCTTTTGTCTTTCTAGGTATCACATGTAAACAGATAGTGATGTCATTTAAAATAATTAACAACTGGCTCCTGTGTCTGGCTCTCCTCTGTGGCTGTAGAGGATCCAGTCCTTTCCTTCATCTGACCCTCTCATCTTTTTGTTCTTCCCATCCACCGGTGTCTTCCTCCTCCCCTTTGCTCTGATTTTGACCTCCCCATCGTCTGTGTCTTTTAACAGTTTTAGCGACCGGTTCCTGATGAACTGATGCAAACTGTAAATGGAAGCTAGAAACAGATGAGCAGAAGGCTACTGACCTTAAGAATGAATTGGATCACCTCATCCAGCCCAAAGGGCATCAAATTCCTCGACAGGAGATGATACATGTAGTTGTACTTTCCAGCTGTTAATGTCAAAATGAATCAATCAAGGAAGTTCAATTTACGCAATTACAAACTCGTCCTGGGGCTCAAAGGGAAAAAAAGCTTACTATGACATACCCTTCAAGAGTCCTGATCTGCCAGGGACAGCTTTGAGTAATCTACTGTTGTCCCACTTTTTAAGCTGTTTTCGAAAGGTACTACTTTGTTTGTCCCCACCGTACTTTCCCTTTTTGTCTTTGTCTTACTTCAGAAGCTTATCACACACATTATTTTCCCCGTTATAGGAATGGGAAAGGGACTTTCGGGGTCGTGTGTGACCAGGAAAAATGGATTTTATTGCACAGCAAATTGTCCTCAAAATGGCCCCGTTCTGTTCTGTGGCGCCAAGCTGTCCCCATTCAGTGCTGAAGGACACCATTTTGCTCAGTCGGAAAACTTCTGACCAGAACATTTAACACTCCTCCACACTGAATGGGATTTGCTTGGGGCTGGGTAATGGAATGGGACCATTTTGAGGACAAGTTGTTGTGTGATAAAATCAGTTTTTCCCGGTCGCGCACGGCCCCGAGAGAGTCCCCTTCCCGTTTGTATAACAGGGAAAATAATGTGTGAGATAAAGTCCTCAGTTACTGAAGACTGAGTTCAAAGTGCAAAGTTAATTTGCATTCTTTTCACTCAGCAGTGGGAGATGACAAGAGAGGGCAGAGTCTTCCCAGTAGGCTCAAGCAAAAGCAAACTGCCCCCGCCTCTCCAAGCTTATGCATTCTTCCTCATTAATAACGTTTGCCATGTTGATCACGCTCTGCTGTTCCTTGGCCACATGTGTCCTGGTTTTCTTCTGTGAAATGCTGACAGGTATGAGAACTTTGCTCCAGCTCAGGAGCTAAACACCAAAGGCAGAGAGCAGGGAGGTTGAAAGGACTCAGAATTTTTGAATACCAAAATGGGTAGTCACTGGGCCTGTCTAATTATGAAAAAATATTTTGTAAGAACTACTTTCTCTAGTACCTATCCTATCTTTCAGAGCACCAGGAAATCATTAGACAGCATCCCCAGCAGACAGAAAATGCGTATGCAACCATGAGAAAGCTAGACTATGTTATAACCGTTATTCCAGGTCAATCACTGTAACCAGTTAATGCTTCAACCCTTGCAGCAGCAAGACTCAGTTAAGTCTTGCTCTACTCAATTCATAAAAACTAAATAAGGGTTTCAGTCTTGACAGCCTTGGGTTTCTACCAGGAGGAAAGGAGTCTGAATTAAATTTCACCCGATAAACCAATTGGGCAATTTGACTAATAATAATAATAATTATAATAATAATTTATTTATAGCTCGCCTCTCCCCAAAGAATCGAGGCGTGTAACAATAAAATACTTTAATACATCTATAACAGCATAATAAAATATCATAATTTTATTATGCTGTTACAGATATCACAGCCTCAGGTGACAAAGATTCAGCCTAGTGGCTGTGTGTCCACATGGGTTCCATAGCTGTAACCTCTTGGTGTCCCTTGGCAAATGGGTTGAGCAGAGAGATTTATTGGATTGACAGGTGAGTTATCTAATAGCTGGAATTATGCCAAGCCAACTCTACACAGCTATAAAAAACAAAATTATGATCTTTTGTATTTCAGTTGAGAGCATGCATTCATGTCCTTTTGCCTGAGTCAGCTTTTTACTGCAAAGCCTACAAATCTTGGGTCTCAGAAGTGAATACAATGCAAGATAATAAATGAGGAGACAGGATACGTACTTTCTTGTAGTGATGAGAGACCATCCATAAACCTCAATGAAGCTTGGAGAAATGCAGTCAGAAATGCAGTGACTCCCAGTACTACAGCCTCAAACGCTTGGTGTCCTTTGATTTTTTCTTTCAGCATGGTGAACTCCCACGGTGAGAGCTACGTTCCAGAGAGATTTGCTATCGACTGGGTCATTCTATCTAGTTCTATATTACATTGATATCCTCTAGCATTAACTGCTGAAGTTCACTAATCTTACTTTGTGTGGTGCACTGTGTAAATGCTTATAAGCTTAGGGATTTTTGCTTACTTGCAAACTGCAGTGCAGTGCTTCTAATAAGGATTATGAGCAAGATTGTTTAGCAAAAGATGGCCAAGACTTTGGAAAGGGTGAAAGGTGGGAATAATCCCCTCATAGGTGAACCATTTGGGAAAAAAGCCATCCTTGTTTAAAGTCTGCTTGGATGACCAGTGAGGGAAAGGTGCTTGATCAGAGATGCTGCTGGTTATTTTTCCACATGTTGCTCGTTGGTACTGAATCTAGTTCCAGGGCAACCTGACTTTGTACCATGCTTGAATGGTCCTGCTTCAAAATGTAGGACAGACTTGAACGCAAGTGCAGTGCCATGTAGGAGCATTGGTAATTGGATTTTGATGGGGACTTTCCTTTCCCTGTAACTCTAGAAGAAATGGGAAGACCAGGCCTGGTGAATCAAGGACCCAGTTTTACTCAGGGAAAGAAATGCACTTCTATCCCTCACAACAATAGACCAGAATCTGAAGACAATGGGAGCCCTGAGTCACAAGTTCATGCATTCTAATATAGTTTGCCAAAGTTGCCAAGTTACCTACTGCAAGTGCATGTGCTGAGAAAATTCCATGAAACAAATGAATTTGACAGAAGTTTTGACTTCTAGATGCCAGTTGGTCATGTACAGCATCTTGTAAAGTAAACAACCATTCCTCAGTCCTCGCTACACAATCCAATCTCTTGGCATTGTAGAGCACAAAATCTACAATGTAATGTGAAGTCGAAGGCTTTCATGGCCGGCATCCATAGTTTTTTTTTGTGGGTTTTTGGGGCTATGTGGCCATGTTCTAGAAGAGTTTATTCCCAATGTTCTAGAATATAGCCCAAAAACCCCACCAAAAATGATGGATGCTGGCCATGAAAGCCTTCAATTTCACATTGGAAATTTCTATGGGGATAAACTGTTCCAAGACTCTCTTCCAGGTCAGCATTCTATGAAGATGCCAGCCACAGATGCTGGCAAAATGTCAGTACTAAACTCTTCTAGAACATGGCCACATAGCCTGAAAAACCCACAAAAAACTATCTACAGTATAATGTAACATTATAATGTAGTGTGAATGGAGCTCTGCTCTACATCTTGTGCTGAAGGTGAGAGTAGGGCTTGGGGTTAGAAAGAGCGGCATCCCAGTCATTTCTGAATGATGGTTCCTTTCCTTTCCATGGTTGTTTGTTCTTTTAAACATGAACAGACTCATGTACCATTGACTCCCACCACTAGCAGTCTTTCTTTACCATGGGAATGGTTTAATACTTTCCATTGTACATTATTTGTGCCTGCAGTCTTAAGGACCCATTTGGATTGAAAGGGTGGGCTCAGTGCCTTTCAAAAAAGATTGCCTCCCTATCTGTATGTGTATTGAACTGAGAAAGCACATAACTCTAATCAAAATCCAAACTGCATAATAAAGCAGAACTGTGATAAATGTATGTTAACATTCAGTGCAATTTAAACAATAAGCAGTAGGAAGAGGAGGTATTTTCATTTTAAAGATTAACTTTCCTAGGTAGGTTTAATGATATATTGCCTGTTTCTAGGACATTCCTATGGTTCTTAAGAGGAGCTGTGCTGGATCAGTTAAATGTTCACGCAACAGTCAACCAACCAAATGCTGTTAGAAGCCCACACAAGGACTTGAAAGCAATACAGGATGATTTAAAAAGAATGGTTGCAAAGCAAAGGTGTTCTTATTTGATGTGAATTCGAAGGCTTTCATGGCCAGCATCCATAGTTTTTGTGGGTTTTTCAGGCTATGTGGCCAACTCTTCTAGAACATGGCCACATAGCCCAAAAAACTGTTCTTATTTGTAAAGTTGAAGGCTTTCATGGCCAGCATCCATAGTTTTTTGTTGGTTTTGGGGCTATGTGGCCATGTTCTAGCAGAGTTTCTTTCTGATGTTTCGCCACCATCTGTGGCTGGCATGTTCTTATTTGGTTTTGCACTATTCTTTTTAAATCACTCTGTATCATTCTCCTATTCATGCTCTCCAGTGGCTGATATTCAGAGAACTTCGTTGTTGTTGTGTGCCTTTACGTCATTTCCGACCCTAAGGCAAATATATCATGGTGTTCTCTTGGGATGAGAGGGTGTATATCACTGAATGTAATGGCAATAGTGACGTAAACAACTGGCAAAATTGAAATGACACCTTTAAATTACAATATCATATGCACAGCCAGCTGTAAGTGCTGGGTTGGGGGCAACGTCTGAGCATGGCATTTAGATGCCACATGCTGTGATGCCGCCCCCATGCTGCTGGGAAGCCGCATGGCTGGCCGCACATGTGGAGACTTCACTGTGTTTTGAAGGTGTAGTGTTTACATGTACTGTGCAGCCGAAATACTGAAAAGCTGTGGCAGTGGCAGCAAGGGCACCCTTTTCTCACCCCATTTTGCATTTTGCCTCTTCTTTTTGGGCTGGAAAAATGCCACATTGGAGCCGCGGTGTGTGCCCCGATCCATCACTCAAAGGGGCAGTGTGATGCCGCTTCTTTAGGGGCATCTGTTTCAGCCCTAAGTTATATCTTGCTTTTTCAAAAAATGTAAGAAAGTAGTTATTTCTAGCAAGTTACTGCCATGCTTTGCTTATTAATAATAAAAACTACCAAATCTCAGTATTTTCAGCTTACAGATGCAAACTGCAGATGGGACAAATTTTGTTGGAGTGCAGCTCCCCTGTTTTCTCATGATGGCTAAGGTTGATAGGAGTTGCAATCCAATAAAATCTGGAGGGACACTGTTGCCCAACCATGATTTATAGGGTTACTTGAAGAATTCCTGAAGAATCTGAGGAAGTAGGGTTTAAGATTCTGCAAGGCATAACTCATTTAGAGAAAAGCTAGTGCAGAGATTGCTGCTTTCTGTGCGGAGTGCAAACATCTGAAGGTCATGCCTCCCAACCCACATCAGTCGGCCTAAATGAATAAATATCTCTCAGGAAGATGCCTCGGCTCATGCCTTGCCTGCTGCTCAAAGCAGCACATTTTTACTGAAATTGATTCTGAAAGGCTTCAGAATTGGGAAGCACCATGGCCTGGCCAAAGAAGATTGCAATTTAAATTGAGATGTCAGAAAGCCAGCGAATGTTATCCGTTGCAGTTTCTTTATGTGATAACTGTAGCTGGTTAATTTCTGAAAAGACAAACCTTCTAGGCCTTGGAAACCCAAATTTTAACCGTCTTGTAAACAAGGCTTTGGTATGATTGGTCTTGACATTTTAATTTGTTATATGTTAAAAGTTCATTTTCTGTGGCTTGAATAGTCTGAATTTAGAATGAATCTGAACACTTCAGTGTGGAGTTTTGAAAACTTGTTTATGATATGGTAAAATATATCTCTCTCAAGAAAAAAAAGAATGAATATGCAATTGTCTTCCACTTCCAGCATCTGGGCAGCATATTTGTCTATTTGATCATTTTTCTGCATGGGTATTTCTTTTACATGGGATGTTTATTCTGGATTTTGGTGGTTATACAGTATTTTGAAAGAAAGGATATTACCATTTTTATACTCTGGTCACAATTTGGACTTATCCATGCATTAAGATTTCTGTTTTCCTCTTTGAAAATAGAAACTATGCCTAATATTCATGAACATAGTTATGAATGTATAACTTAGAGTGATTAATTCGTAACTGGTTCACAGCCACATTTCCTATGTGTCTCTTATATATAACGGCAAAATTAAGGTTTGCTTTTGGGATTGAAAAAATATTTTCAAGCCGTACGTTGCTGAATCCATGAATACGGAATCAGAATATACATAGGGCTAGCTATATTCAATAGTGTTGGAGATGCAAAGAATACTAGATTCTTAGGAGCTTATCCCATGGTGTTTTAATTTGTTTTAGCTCTATCTGGATTAAATCTTAATTTGGGCGGCATCTTGATCTTATCACATAGTTTTTGCCACCCGAATACATCCTGAGTCCATCCTCACTTCCAGAGCCATTCCTCCCAGCTCTTTTCAGATCTGGGAATTTTCCGGCTTGAGAAAATGGCTCAAGCCATTGTGATAGCATTGTGAGCACCATGTTTCCCAACCTCTGCAGTTTTCATTCTTCAGGCTAAAGATACTCAGGTTTCCATCCCTTTGTATGCATATATTCCTGTGCAGATGATGATGGGAAAGTATTGCCGACAAACTGCTTGTATCTGCATAATATCCCTACAAGGCCCTGTATATGTGTTAGATGAACCTGCATGTTAGGTTGGAATCCATTTGGAAAAGAGAGGCTGGGTGGAAACCATAGTCTGTTAGGAAAGTTAGAAGTTAGCAAGTAATTGAAAAAAGCCTCTCTGATCAAATAATTGATCATCCTGTCATTGAAGAATGACTGGATTATAACTTTCAAATAGTAACTATGAAATGATTAATATTCACAAGACAATGAGAGATGGGATTGTCAGAGTGCAAACTGGAGAGGGATCCTTTACCAGCCTTGGGAAGATGGTTATGTAGAATGGGAATTTTAGCAGTTGTTCCTTGTTGGTTGTTGGTTGCATAACAAGCAACACTTGTTGCTCCTCATTGAAGGGAGGATATTTCTATGTATTCAAGGAAGCTTGCCAATCCTCTTTTCTGGGCATGTCTGAGTCCATTTATTTACTGTTATCCTCTCTGAACCTCAACTAACCTAACTCTAACAGCTACTATCTTCTGAAAACAACATATAGTTAACTATAATCTTTCCAGAACTTAGAACTTACCAACTTAGAACTGTCTCACCCTTTGCAAATATGGTTCTTTGAGTAAATATCTTGCTATCCTGAAGAAACTGTATTTCAGTATCTAGTTGTTGGATTTATTCACTTACAGTTTGCCATTTATGAAGCTATACCCTGATACACACTATTCTCTGATGTAATTGTATATATTGATTTTTTGTACATTCTACAAATGTACAATGTGAATTTGAAATGTGTTTTTATGTGAATGTGGGTGATTGGAACCAATCTGCCTGGACTAGCTCCCAAGGTTCAGAGATGCCTGTTTAGGAGATGTCTGAGTTTAAATACATATCTGGAGAACATACCTTGCAACAGACATTATAACAGGATGGAACTTATCTTCAACATGTTGGGGCAAGTTTCCTATTGATAGATCTACCTTATTCCTCATGACCCTGAAGATCTGAATAACACATCAGGAGTAAACCATGAGTCAGGATCAAAGACCTTGATTTGCCATCTTCCCAAAGTGAATCACAGAATATCTCAGTGTGGAATGCTAAAATCTGCTTCTAACTCAGAGATGAGAATATATGAGACATTTGCGCATTTACTTCTCTTTCTTCAGATGTATGTTTTTACCATGTCATAAACAGTTTGCAGCAACTCTCTGCATCAAGGAGGTATTGAAATTCCCTCTAATTCACTCTATTCAGGCCCTAGAAAAAGTGTTTTTAACAAGTTGCAAATTAAAATGTCAAGACCAATCATACCAGAGCTTTGTTTACAAGATAGTTATTATTTTGGTTTCCAATGCCTGGAAGGGTTGTCTCTTTAGAAATTAGACAACTACAGTTATTAGCCAGAGATGGTTATGTTTGTGAACACGGTGTTATTTCTGACATTACACAAAGCCTATCTTTAAAATCTTGTCTGTACATAGCACACAACTGAAAGAGAAGCTTGATTCATTGCAGCATGTACAGATTTCAAAAGCAGAAGAATTGTCTGCAAGTTATCTTTCAAAGTTGAAAAACCTCCACATAAGGATACTCTGTCAAACTCCAAGGCAGTGTATTCCATTGTTGAACAGTTCTTACTGTTCTCTTATGCACAGATATAGGATAGGGGACACTTGGCTTGACACTAGAACATGCAAAGGGGATCTAGGAGGCCTAGTAGACCACAAGTTGAACATGAGTCAACAGTGTGATGTGACAGCTAAAAAGGCCAATGTGATTCTAGGCTGCATCAATAGGAACAGTGAAGAACGTTCCTTCTCAAATCCACCCAGGAATGACTTTTTCTTCTGATTTCTAAAAATGGCCACTGAAGCAGCTTACAAGACCCAGGCTGCATCCAGGATGGACCCAGGCAGCGATTTGATGGTGATAACACCTGTCTGCCTCCCAAATTAGGACTGAATTCAGGAAAGGTAAACCAGGGTTTTAAGCCTGTGTGATAGGATCCAATGAGAAGAAAAGGGGCCACGGGTGAAAGTAAAAACCTTTTATAAAAAGGACCTTCACTGTCAGAGGCTTCACCTGTATAGGTAGATACGTGTTATATCTGTAGTTCAAGGAACTGTTCAGGTTGCAGTCATTTTGAAGCAGGCTTTAATTTCTGATGCTTCTCCTCTAGAGGTGTAGCATTTAATGAAAGTGATGCAGAGGTCTTGTGCGAGTAATGATGTTCATTTGGTATGAGCTGTTAAAAAGATATGCCTTATTTGACAGGATTTGAAGCCACTAGAAGGAAAGATGATCCATTGGACTGCTAAGGAAACCGCTTCATTGAGGGAAGAACTTCTTTGCCGGCTAGCTTTGTCATGCTATCCCATTTTGGCTGAGGCTCTCTTCCATCTCTTGCCTCCCCTCCTCTAAGCCAGAAGACAAGGGCTTGTATATTGCAGGGCACCGAAAAGACAGAGTCTGCTTGAATGATGGTCAAGGGAGCATGGCAGGCTGTATCAATCTCCAGCACATACTAGCCGCATTTGAAAATCAATAGTTCTTTAACCACCCAGCAGAAAGTCTGATTTAAAGTCGGCTTCAGTTGGACGTATTTAATTTTATATTATTTATTTATTTGTACTAGGGATGGTAGAGGTGGAAAGCTAATATAATGACCAGTACTGTGACATTATCTCTTTCTCTGCCCAGTCTCTTCCCACCCCCTTCTGCGGTGCATATCTTTCTTTTTCTGAATATTCTTGAATAGCTTGGCCAATCTGCAGTTTTGGCACACCTCTTTGTAATACAACATAAATTCAGCCATAAAAACAAATGCAGTGGAATCCATCAAGGCTTTTAAAGACTTGTGGCCAATGCCATATATTCTCTGTTGTGGAAAGAGCCGACCCACCTAGGATTTGTTATAGAAAAACTCCAGATGAAATTGAAAGAAAAAATAGAAGCACGGTGGCGGGGAGGAGGGGAGCAGGAAAAGAAAAAGCCTATGCAAGACTTTCTGGCAACAGCACTCTGTCTTTAGTGGAGAGCTATCGAGCTTCTATTGATATGCAATACTTGCATGCCAAACCTCCTGCTAAGCAATAGTGTGTGTGAGATGCACAGATCTTCTTGCTGTGGAAAGGCACAGCTGCTAACAAAAAGCCAAGTATATTTTCCTGTGAAGGGGGAGAAAAAACAACAATGAAAGGTGCAGAAACCACACTGCAGGATTGGTTGACAGGCAAGCTGAACACATGTCTTTCAAATTCCAGCAGATGCTCAGAATGTTTGAAACAAGTTATCTCCCTTTTAACAGTATGTTATCTTCAGGTGCAGGCACCTAATATTATGACTGTTCTCTTTTTCTCCAGTTTGAAATGTCATCATCTAGTTTCACCTTTGTGCTTTTGTGTGTGTGTGTGAACTGCCCTTAAGTCGACCTCGAATTATGACAACCCAATGAATGAGACATCTCCGAGACACTTTATCCTCAATAGCTCTTTTCAGGTCTTTCAGACTCAGGGCTCTGGCTTCCTTGGCTGAATCTATCCACCTGGAATGTGGTCTTCCTCTTCTCCTACTGCCTTACCAAGCATTATTGTCATGCCTTCCCATGATGTGGCCAAAGTTTGACAGTCTCAATTTAGTTGTTTCAACTTCTCGGGTAGAGTTCAGGCTTCATTTATTCTAGGACCCATTTGTTTGTCTTTTTTAGCAATCCACAATATCTTCAGAACCATCTCAAATGGTTTATTCTCTTCCTGTCAGCTTTCTTCACTATCCAGCCTTTACTACACAAGTTCCTGACACAGTCATGCTTGGGAGTAAATGGAATTTTATCTGAAGTCGAAGGTTTTCATGGCTGGCATCCATAGTTTTTTGTGGGTTTTTTTGACTATGTGTTCTAGAAGAGTTTATTCTTGATGTTTCGCCAGCATCTGTGGCTGGCATCTTCAGAGAATGCTGGCCTAGAAGAGAACTGGGGATGGATATATATATATATATATATATATATATATATATATATATATATATATGACCCTGGGTAAAGAGGATTGGGGGGGGGGAGTGTGTAATAATATGCCAAAACTACTTGCTTTATAGGTGTTAAGGATGAGTGTGATGCTCTGTCTCTAGCTAACTCAATAACCAGACTTCATAGTTGAACCGGAAAGGATTTATTCAGCAGCTCAGCACAGAAAGCAAACATTTGCCAGAATTGGTTACACACACACACAGAGTTAAAATCACATAATTCTCTTCATGCCCATGTGCCCCACAGACTCTCACATCATTCCTTAGGTTACATGATCTTGAAGCTTTGGTCACAGTCAGTGTCTTTTCCTTCCTCATCATTAGGCCCAGCATAAATAACACTAATAACACCCAGCCAACAATAACACATCCATCAGGACTAATGTGGTTCAATACACAGCACTTAAGATTCACAACGTTAGACCTAGTTTGGTTGTTTTAGCTCCGGGTTTAGTTTAGTGGACTCCATCTCAATTCTTTCCAGCCCAATTATTAAAATGCTTGCAAATTTTGATAATTTTAAAATCAAAACCAAACTGAAGCAAAATCTTCACCTAGCCCTACTTGAGAGATATGGGATGCTATGTTTCTCTCTGCATGAAAAATGCAAAAATGACCAGAAGATATCAGGAACCAGAGCTTTGTGGAAGGCCCTGCCTCCAAGAATTGTCTCACTTTCCAGGGAACAATCTAAGCTCCTAAAACAGTTCTGTACCTTACCATTCTTCTAGAGAAAACACTTTTCTTACCATCACTGGGGATGCATCTACATCATAGATATAATGAAGTCTGATATCACTTTAACTGACATGTCTCCATCCTACATGAAGCACTATCATTTTTTGGCAGTTAAGGGTAAAGGCTTTCTAAAACTACAAATCCCAGCATTTCATAGGTTGGAGCATCAGCACTTAGGTGGATTCAAACTACAATATTTCCACAGGGTAGATGCACCCTGTGATATACTCTCCAACATTTCACAGATGAAAACCAGAACACATTTGGCCAACCGACACCAGAGTGCAGTTAAGAGAGCAAAAGTTATTAATGAGGAAGTTCATATAAATAGGAAAGGCTGCAGCAATTTGCTTTTGCCTGACCTACTGGGAAGGGCAAGAGTCCACCTTCTCCTCTCTTCACTGAGTTCAGTGCAGACTGCTTTGAACCCAGTTTGCAGCAACTGAAGTAGGATGAAGACAAAGGGGAGAAATGCAAGGAAGAAAGAGAAACTGGGACATTTTAAAAGCATCTGAAAAAATGGAATTGATCAATGGAATTAATCCATGGAATTAATCAGGACTGTCTTGCCAAATCGGTTGGACAGTGGGAGGGCATCATTCAGACTGAGAAAAGACACATTTTATAATGGAAACTATCTCACAATTTAACAAAATATCTACTTCTATCCATCTGTCCATGCATTCAACCATCCTACAAAAATATTAACATAGCTTCAGACTGATTTTAAAAGTGCTCTTACATAT
The DNA here is from genome assembly GCF_019175285.1 of Sceloporus undulatus. Classification (NCBI taxonomy): domain Eukaryota; kingdom Metazoa; phylum Chordata; class Lepidosauria; order Squamata; family Phrynosomatidae; genus Sceloporus; species Sceloporus undulatus. Next base: position 8,523,675 of record NC_056529.1, on the reverse strand, counting down.
ACATCCAGCTGCTCCCTGGTCCAACAGTGACACTGAAGTGAGACATTTCATTCCCCTCATGAAGTTTCATTTGTTGTTTATACTTTAAGGGAAGCTATAGTTGCTTTCTTCATGCTGAGGCATGTTGCAGCTGAGTAAGTCTGGCACACCAATAAGCAGAATAAATCAAAACTGGAGACACTTGATTTCCTTTACTATATTTTTATTTGTATAAAAAAATCTTAGGAAAAAGCTTAGATGAAGAAAGGTTGCTTGATTATAAGGAAGTCTGACTGGGATAGGGAGCAATGTTGTCCATGGTGTCAATACATGCATGGTTTGAAACCGTTATCAAATTTTGTTCCTCCAGATGTTTTGAACTTCAGCTCCCAGAAGCTCCAGCCAGCTTAACCAAATGATCAGGGATTCTGGGAGAAGAATGGTAAAACATCTGGATGACTAAAGTTTGAGAACCACTGATCTAAAGAAGGGTTGGTGAACCCGTGGCAGTCCAGATGTTGAATTATAAGATTGTTCTTGGTATCTGGAGTTGATGGGCGATGGAGAACAAGAACATTTGAAGGGCCTCAGCTTCTTCAGTTCTGGTCTAAAAGGGCAGCAGGTACAGAATGCAAATGGCTTTGTGATATGAGATGGTGAGGAGAGTTTGAGATGATTTTGACATTATCATTCCACTCCTTCTGATGCTCGCTGCAAGAAAAGACTACCTTGTTTCAGAAAGGCTTCTGGTACGTTTGGCATGCACAAAATCAGGCATACATTTTAAAGTCATGAATGGCTAAAGTGCATACATTTTAAAGTTACATACACACACAGTAGTTAGTAGGAAAAATGTGGAGAAAAAGGCAGATGTGGTTAAATAAATCCATACATTGCAGACAATGTATATGAATTTCCACAGGAAATGGGCCAAATCTCAATCTGAAACAAACAAAGGATGGGGCAGGGGTGCAGATGGGTTTTGGAGAAATGCAGTGGAACTGTGCTAATGGTGGCTGATGGCTCTGATGTCTGTAGGTAGTGAGTACATGATGAATTTTAGAAAGAACTTTAAATGAACTATCCAAATGCTGAACCTATTTTGGGGTTTGTTCAGCAACTTTCAAAGAAGTAGCCATGTTAATTTCTTGCAGCATAAAAAGCACCAGAGTGATATTAAAACCTTAGGTATAAAGCATAATACAGTTACTGGAGTGGGATAGAAAGTGGTAGGTTCCAGAAAGATGCAAATCATGTCTCTTGACCTAAATTTTCAAAGAGCTGGATGTAGTGAAACTGGTCTTTCAGATCTTTACATGGTCAGTTAGAGTTGATGTGTAGAACCAATAAACTTGCTTACTGAAAGTCCATTTTTCTGGGTTCAAAACTCCCCGAGAAAATTCCTTTTGTTATAGTAGCCATCACCATGGCTAGCTATAATATTTATCTGAGAGAGGGGAGCTGATTCAGCATCTCACAATGAGCACCATATCTATGGGGATTTGAACCCAGGTCTTCTTTAGTCACATCAGTGCACTCTCCATGTTGCAACACTGACTCTCAGTTTACAGGAGATGCTGCTTTGAAATGCAAAACATGTTCTCTACCATTGGTTCCCAAACCAGCTGTTCATCAGTCTACAAGCCTGAATGAAATGCCTTGAACTTATTATACTTCAGTCCTTCAGAAGATATGTTGATGATGACTATTCACCATAAGTAATTTTGGAAGATGATTTCATATTATTCTCTTTGATTATTTGCAGCTAAACAAAGACAGTAATTTATTAAAAATATTTGTGCAATCAACTGCGATAAAGACATAGCTAGGAATATAGATTGTCAAAGAACTTTATGAATCCATGCCACAGAATATGCTGTATATGTACGTTTGAGAACAAGTTGAGATTGTTGCAGCCCCAAGACCTTGAATTATTTGCTTTACCAGGTAAAAATTTGGATAGATGAACACCACTGAGGGAACCAACTACTAGATGGAACGATGCTTGAAGCCAGAGGAAACTCTGGTGGTCCTGAGATGCACATTGGTCATCCAACCTGTGTATAAGGGCAAAAGACTAACCGAACTGCCTAGCAGCTGGTTCCTCTTAAGTTTCCTGCAGGATAGCTGGTCCACAGTTTTATCTGGTAAAGTAAATGTGTATGTATCTATACAGTGTGTGTAAAGTTACATGCCTTTTTAACTGTAAAAACATCTTATCAAAAAGCTGGGAAGAAGAAGGGTTGCTTGACTATAAGGAAGTCTGATCAGGACAGAGAGTGAAGAGTAATATCACCCATGGTGCCAGGTCATGCATGGTCTGAAACACTGGTTCTCACACTTTACCCTTCCAGGTGTTTTGGACTGCAGGTCCCAGAATCTCCAGCCAACTTGGCCAGGGATTCTGGGATCTGAACTAAAACATTTTGAAGACCAACGCTGGAGAACCAGGGACCTCTAAAGAAAGGTTGGTTAACCCATGGCAGTCCAGATGTGGAATTATAAGATTACCCTTTAACCATTTGCTATGCTAGCTGGAGTTGGTGGGAATCAGAGACCAATAATATTTAGAGGGCATCACATTATTTACTTCTGCTGTAAACAGCAGATAGAACTGGAAAAGATATGAATCTGTGTGGTGTGTTTTGTAGAAAACAAATATTATGTCAGTAGATTGGTTTAACATAATTGTTCCAAAATAAGTGAGACATGAGGCTTGGGAGAAAGGGACTAGCCTGAAGAGGCTGGCCCACATTGCCCAAATATATAAGCCAAGGTCCTCCTCCTTCCCCATATTCCTAAACAATTTATGTCTAGGTCTCCCCTTACTCCCCTTAATTTTCCCAGTCATGAGAAAATATATAACATTCAGAATGCTGTCCATTCATATTTAGTAACACTTGTGCCGATAATGCTGTAACATTCTCCCACTTGTCCCTATGAGTAGTCGCCAGAGAAGGTGAAAAAGGTGCCACAATAACATGAAAAAATGCCTTTCCAGTTTCTCACAGTGACCAGAAATAACACAGGAATACTTGAATAGAAGTGCTGGATGGGTGGGTGCTAGCAGCCAAAATAGACTGGGAACTAACTGAACAGGCCAATATATAGCCTGCTCAAATCTCACAAGAAGAGACCCTCTCAGCAGGCTACCCAATCTTGTGAGATTGACTGGTGTAGTGAGAGTATATTATCTATGGGATTGCACAATGGCTGCATGCTGAAGACTTTATGAGGTCTCCTTCCTCATATGCATAATGCTGGTGCCACGTTTGCTATAACGGGCCCTCTTCTCTTGAGTTGTGTTCATGGAGATGTGCTACAAAAAGCAACCTTTGGTCCTCCATGTATTAGTTACCTAGATCACCAACCTGTGTGTCCCCACAGTGAGGGATTCTAGGAGTTGAGATCCAAAATGTCTGGAGGACCATAGGCTGAAAACGCCTGCTTTAGAAGCTTATCCACCTCTGCAAAAATGTAGGATGCTTCTGTCTCTTGTTTGCTGCAGATGATGCCAGTGTTTAACACTGGAAAGGCCCAATAATGTTATCAGTGGGGAACTGTAGCAGCAGTAGCAAAGAGAGAGACATCGAAGTGCAGACAAGACTACAAAATGTGTGGAGGAATGGATGCTTTTTTTAAATTGCATGCCCATTCCCTTTATGGCCAACTATGAGTTATATCCTACAATACAGGCATATTCTGACTGTTGTCATGGTAGATCAACAGAGACAGGAAGGCCACATTTGATTATTATTTAAAAACTAAGCCTTCATTTTGTGTTCCTCATTAATATCCATCATAAAGAAAAACAACACTATGCACCTTTACTGCTCTTGCCTGGTTCCTTTCCACAGTACATGTGTTCTGCAGGATATATAAAAAAAATCTACGATGCACAAGTGAGTTGTAAGAGGCAAAGCAATTACATCTCTATCTTGTTTTTGATTCAGAGCACATCGGGTGTTGGGGCTGCTCAGACAAGGACGCCGTATTTTCAGACAGGCAGTGTTTTTGTTTTCTTCTATGCTGAAAATCCTTATTAAATTATTGGCAGTATCTATTTTGCTAAAGTGGGTGGAGGAAAGTATAACACAAATGATTTACTGTCCTATTCACTTGTAAGCATTATAGTTGTTGTTGCTGCAACTGGCTGAAATTCTGTATCAGCTATTTAGTTAAGTATACTTAACTCGGGGGCTATGCAGAAAGCCCCTTCTGCAACCAGATCGGGGCCACGGCTCCTTTTTGCACCTAGCAAAATAGCCACATGATAGCCATGGCGCCATGGCTTTACAGAGCTCTTTTGGTGCTGCGTCATGTGGACACAGTGCCAGAGGAGCGACGTGACACCGCACACCATGTTGTGTGTCAGCGCAGCGTCATGCCGCCCTGGGGGCAGAGCTGGGACATGTCTCATATGGATGCTATGACACAACTCTGCCTCCAACCTGGCCTGTCCCACTGGTGTGCACAGCCCCTAATTAACCTCTTCTTTCCTAACCCCCCTCTCGAAACCCAATAGAAACATCAATAGAGGTTACTTAGGGGGAATACAGACCGGCACTTTGTCATGGTGTAGCATCCGCATTTTTGACGCCTTGACCCTGCCCCTATCGCACCATGATGCCACACATCCTTCTAGATGGCACGTGGCATCATGGTGCGACTCTCATGCAGCACCCAAATGGTGCAATGCAGAAGGGGTGTCATCATGCCACCCCATTGCAGTTATGACACTCCTTCCAGAATGAAAAATAACTATTTTTGGTCCCTGCGGAGGTTGCAGCATGCAGTTGCCGTAGCCTCAATCCAAGGCAAAAAAGGGCTGCATCCTGCCGCCTGTATGTACAGCCCCATAGGGAGAGCATTACACAGGTGAGGTGCAACAGTGGAGAAGGCCATCTCCCTTGTCCTCGTCTGTCAAATTGTCTCCACCGGTGGACGGGGGCGCATCAAGATGTTGCATGGGTGCAGAAATTAGGGTTAGGTGTGTATGGATACTCAGTCCTACAGAGCCCTAAAATCAGCCCCATACTCTGTACTGGGCCAAAGTAACCTTTTCTGTGATGACCCCCCACCTCCCACACCTGTAGAAATGTTATTGACTCACTTTCCAGTCATTGGCAGAATGGATCCCCTTTCTTGCCATGCAGCTGATGCCCAGTAAAATAGTCTTGCGGGGGCAATACGATCATGGCAATAGTGTCATAATGATGATTAAATAACAATTGTGAATACTGAGCTATTGCCTACATTTACTCACCCATGACTGTTTTGTATTCATGATCACTACTTTTTCACAATTGTGACACTACTGTCATGATTATAAACCCCCTTTCAGCCTACTTTACTGGGCATTAGCTGCATGGAGAGAAGGAAGTCCATTCTGCTAGCATTTGGAGCACAGGCTCCATTTCAAGACAGTAGTTAAAATTCTTTTTGCTATCAGCAGCCTGGGTTTTCTAGTGATGGCAGCTGAGATCTCTAAGAATCCATGCCCTGTTAGGCCTCCACAATGTGCCTCTCCAGTGCATTGCAGAGTTTTGTGTCCACTATCCAGATAATAGGCTGCAGGGTCTCCTGCCATTTCTCAGATCACCAGTGTAAGCCCTTCTCTGAGTGCTATCTGGCCTAATATATTACTTGGAATGGAGCAGTAATAAAATTCCTTTGGAGATCTATACAAGATAAAATATTCATGAATGACAGATGATGACTTTAGGTTCTGAAATCTCCCTGGTTGTACTAGGGAAGCGGCTTTGCAACATGATTCAGTGTCTCTCTCTCTCTCTTTCTCTCTCTCTGTGTTTCCGTGTTTCCCTTTTTTTTGCAGCCTTGATGTTTTATTTGTAGTGTGCAGGGCTCTTGCAGAGGGATGGCGTTTCTGCAAGTAGTGATGTGATTTTCTGTGTAGGAACATAATACTTGACATCCCATCAGCTGCAAATATTTTATGTTAGGGAGATACTAAAGAAAGAAGGGAAATAAAAATTCCTCGCCCATACACACTCTTTCATTGCAGGCTGTCCCTGCTGAATTCTTTCAGTCCCAGCGGACTGTTAGTCAGAAACTCCTGAAGGATATATTGAATTTGAGACTAACAGGGATCTAATGCCTGCATTATATTCTCTTATTTTTTTTATACGAGCCCAAATGTTCACCGTACAGGTACGACAGCTCCAGTACTCCAAGGATCTCTGTTCAAAGTGTTGCATGCTCTCTTCTTCCCCGCAGCATCCCTGCTAAGTGCATTCTATACCCTTCAAATCTCCCAGTTTGGCAGGGAAGTCCCAATTAATAATTTGTTGTCCCACAGGGTGCAAAATACTCTGTGTCAGTTAACACAGTGGGGAGAGAGGACAGGAGTGGCAAAAACTTATCCTTCCCGGTTTTGTTGTTAGCTGCTTCAAGTTGGCTTTGACTCATGGCGATGTGTGAATGAGACATCTCCATGTTTCCCCATTCTCAGGTCCTACAGGTTCAGGCGCATGATCTCCTCGATTGAGTCTACCCTTCTGGCGTACATGGTCCTTCTTTCTTTCTACTGCCTCCCACCTTTCCTAGCATGATTGGCTTTTCTCCTGAGTCATGCCTTCTCATGATGTGGCTGAAGTATAACAGTCTCAGTTTAGTAATCTTGGCTTCCAGGGAGAGTTTGGACTTGATCTTCAAGGACTCATTTGTTTGGCTGTCCAAGGTATCCTTAGCACTCTTCTGCAGCACCACATCTCAGATAAGTTGATCTTCTTCCTATCTGCTTTCTTCACTACCCAGCTCTCACATCCATACATGGTGATGGAGAATACGGATGTATATTTTTAGACTTTAGGATTTTGTCTAGTCTTTCATAGCTGGCTTGCCACCATTTTAACTGTCATGGCTCATTGCTATGGGATTCTGGGAATTGTAGTTCCCAGACTCTGCAACCCTCTTGTACCTCAACCTGCCTGATTTCTTTAATTCTGGGTTGCTAGCTGCCACAACAAAATACAATACCCAGAATTCCGTAACACTGAGACGTGGCAGTTAAAGTGGTGTCAAACTGAATTATTTCTGTAGTGTGGATGCAGCCTTTTTAAAAATAATATCTAAGCTTTCACACTTCTCAAAAATGGTAGTTGCTCCCTAGTAAAATGATAGTTACTCTCTAGTAAGTTACTGAGTCATGCAAGTGGTTTAATAGGTGGTGGAAGCTGGTAGAATTTGAAGGGTCTCCTCTCATACTCAAAAGCAGAAGATGGTGCCAAGTCCATTATGCATGTCCTTGTTTTCATATGTTAAATATTGGAGCGTATTAAATTCAGTTGTTAGACCCAACTACAGAAAACCCATTTAGCCAACTGCTGTTGGAGGTTAACATTTACATCCAGAGGTCACCAGGTATGATATAGTCGATCATTTTATAGTATTGTTACATATGTACCAGATGTCTGCAATCGTCTATGGCTAATAGCAATATCTTTCCCACCCACCCTCTGGCAGTGAATTAAAGTTGAAGATGCTCTAACTATAGCAATGCTATGAGCATCAGTTTTTTCTTGTTACTTAAGCAAAGCTATGTGTAGCCTTTCAGACTGGGAACCATGCCTAATATATAGACCATCTGAAATTCCCATAATAGGTCTCTTAATGTGTAAAACCTGTAAGTTGGCCGGAACTATATGGTCTTCCTGAAGAATGATCACCTATGATTTGAAATATGACAAGAGGCCAACTATTCTCCCTAAATGAATGCCCCCAAGGAAAATGTTACCAATACTGGATCAGCTTTAAGCATTTTGTCCCCCTGCCTTCTACACTTCTTTGGTTTTAGATAGCCAAGAATTTCCTTTTTAAAGCATAATTACAGGAACAAAACTAGCTATTTGGGTCAAGAAGTGTCAGGAAGGAACAATAATGATGCGTAGGTGTAACATCCTCTCAATGACACAGGAGTGAATAAGTGAATCTTGGTGTGAGGCTTTTTTTTTAAATACTCCTTGGCTTTAAAATATTCTCCCTTCCTCCTCACATCTGTTCTTTGATTTTGTGTGGCAGTTTTATTTCAATTTGTTGTGAAATTGTTCTCTGGCGTCTTCCAAAAAACTGACAAATGGCCCCTGCTTTGTATTCTTTATGTTTGTATCCCATCCTTTCAATGGAATGTACTTGTACTTGAGATGTGTAACTGGTAGCTCTCTGGATCTTTCTGGACATCATTCTTCATCACTAGTTACAATGGTTAGTTTTAACGGTTGCTGTCAAGGAGATCCCATTGGCTATCTCACCAGGGTAAGCAGTGCCAATCCATAAAATGGGATCTATTATTGCTTGGAGGCACTGTAAGCTGCTCTTCTGCGGTTCTCCATCTGTGGCAACCACTATAGCCTGGAGGATTCCTATCTCTTGCCCTGGTCCTCCTGTCTAGCAGATGAAAACAGGCATCTCAATCTAGTTCATTTATAACACTGAAAGGATCACAGGTCAAGGCAATAAGCAGCATATATCTAAAGTGGCCATAGGTATTTTGAATGATACCTTCCTAAACTTTGAGTTTAGCAACAAGCATGGCATGTCTGTAGGAAACAAAGAAGTGATGCAGATTAGACAGCAGCAATTTTCTTCATTGTTGGGATGAACAGATGGTGGGAAATTTGCAGCAAGTTGGGTTTTATTGCAAAATATGGCCTTGCTTTGAAGCCCTGACACCTGGTCTGCACCCCACTGTGAGAAAAACATCCAGGCATTACACTAATGGACTGAACAATAGTCAAAAAGAGAACATCGCTCATTCACAGGGAAGTGGGGGAACTCGATTTTCCCAGCTTCCCGCTGTCACTCTATTTACTGTAGTCTGTCGGTGCCTAAGCGGGGAATCACTTGAGGCGATACATTAAGACTTGAAAGGAACAATATATTTTACAATTAGGTTAGCAATGGTGTTGCCTCCCTGATGATAATTACAAATCAATTATGTTATTTTTTTTAAAAAATGATAAACTCCTGCAGTGTTTGACTCAATGAATTTTTCATCTGTGCTATGGAGACTCTAAAAGGCTAAGGTTTAGGGATATACTTAGCAAGAATATTTAACCCCTAAGCAATTCTTCTGTAAAAAAACAAATTACGGTGAGCGAGAGAGCTTATTGTTTGGGCAAAAATAAAAAGTATAGGAACTAAAAACTATGGGATGGTTAATATCATACTTAAATAAAATACTGTCCCCTTGATGTCAAAGGGAGAGATTAACGCAGGAATTGCATCCAACAAGACCATGGTATGATTACATTGGAATAAGATCAACAGAAAAGAAGAAGAAGAAAAGATTAACCAATGCATCCCTCCTACTTTGCAGGTATCAGCAGTAGCCAATATTGCATTTCATTTAACTGCTCCTTTTCTCATGGTTCTTTGATCTAGTGGGACTTGCAAATAGCTATCAGAGCATGTCCTTACAAGGTTTTTTTTTAACCATACAGTTACTCTGCTTCATTTACTGCAATCTACTCATCCAGAGTAGTACAGTTAGTACAGGAAGACTTTAGGAGTATATTTATTTATTTGTAGACTGCCATTCTCCCAGTACAGGATCCAGTGCATGTATACAGAACCCTCGACTGGAACCAAAGGTGGCTTCCCTCTTGAAACAAATAGTTGTCTTGGTGTGCTGGTGCATGTATACATTCTTTTTCATCACCACAGCAGAGAGAGCAAAGGCGGCACATCTCATCCTTGATACTTGTTTTAGGGTTTCCCAAGGCTCTATGTTTATAAAACATGCACCTTAATTTCATCTGTGAGATTAACATTGCATCTAGTTGGGTCCAAAATTGAGGTAACAAGTCTGCATTTGTTCTGAATGGTCAAACACTGGCAGCTATTATTGAGTGTTTGGTCTCCTGGAGGAGGGACCAATCTTATATTTCAGATTTATATTTGAGGAGAGAGATGCTTAACCTCTGCAGTCTCATCTACATCCCCTGATTAAGGAGCATATCACTTGGCTATTAAAACCAGATTACCTCTATCCTGTTTAAAGCTTAATTTGGGTGGCATCCTGATCTTATCAGAAGATTTTTTGCTGCTGAATTTGCCACCCAAATACAGCCTGGGTCCATCTGCGTTTTCTGAAATGCTCTGCTGGCCATTTTCTTAAGTCAGAAAACTCTAGGATCCAAAAAGAGTCGCATGGTGGAGCACTCCTGGAAGTGGGGATAGACCCGGGCTGTATTTGGGCGACAAATTTGGTGGCAAAAACCTTCTGATAAGATCAGGATGCTGCCCGAATTAAGTTTTAAACCAGATAGCGGTAAGCCGGTTTTAATAGCCAAGCAACAAGCTCCATAATCACTCACAGCCTGTTTCAGAGAAATTGCGTCCTGCATATCCCAGAAGTCTAGCAAGCACACACACATGCACACACAAACACACACACCTGACAATAAATCAACCAAAAGCTGGAGTGTGTGTGTGTGTCTCCAACTCGCATCTTGACAGTTAAGGTGTCCCACTGTGGATTTGCTGGCATTCCAATTGATGATATGAGTTGCTGATACTGCAGCTTTGTGGCACTTCTCATCAGCCATGACAGGTTTTATAGTGCTTCTAAATTGAAGTGTGGAAGGCTGTATGAGTTACTAGAGAAAGAGGGCATGGCAGGCAATTGCTGTCAGTTTTTGGTTTCAAGCGAAGTCTAAATACTATATTATTGTCCGTCTTATTGACACTAAATGAAAAGGAGGGGGGACACAACTTGATGGAGAGTAAGCCGCTCACTTTTTTTGCTGTGGATATACAGAAACCAGCCTAATTATGCACTGTTTTCTTCCAAAGGACAAACTGGACTAACTTCCAGGTATGTGAATTGCTTGTCTAGAGAGATTAAAGTTTTGAGTCAAAGCGTGCCAAAATTATATGTCTGTCTCCTCTGATAACTGCCCACAAGGACTCTTGGATGCATTTGATGTTCAAACACTGGTCATTTTGGTGCTTGGGCAGAAGATAGTTCTCAGTGGACTTGATTTAGAACATGGAAATTGTCTTGGGCAAAGGAATATACCCCTTTCCCTTGGGGCATATTCCTATTAACTAGGAGCTTGAGTTTTGAGGAATTTGCCTTAGGTGTCACCTAAGAGGAGAAGAAATGGAAATGTGAAAAAGAACTCCTTTGAGTTAATCAGATTGGTTCCTGAACTCATTTGCTGTTCTTCTGCATCTGTCATTCATCCATTAGATCAAATCAAAGAACAATTTGGCTTCTCATGAGATACCTGTCTGTCATGGGCATTTGTATTCTGCTTCTGTTTCTCCGTTTCTGCTGTTCACTTCATACACTAGAATGGGTTCAGTCACCCATTTCATTCTGCCAGTTCCTAGTTGCTATTACTTTCATTGCCCACTGGCTTCACATCCATTTACAATGGCTCTTGGGATCCTGTTACCGGTGAAGGACAAATACATCCCTCCTGCGATAAACTTTAAGAACAGTTTGTCATCTCATGTTAAGGAACAATTGGTGACACAAATTAAGAAATATCTTGATTTATTTGAGAAAGAAAAAGAAGAGATCTTTTGACGTGGGACTTGCAGTTTATGCAGGAGGATGTAGGGCAGGAAATCAGTAGGATAAATATGTGTATACGGAAGGAAAACAGAAGCCTTGATAGATGGTTGGCCTATTAAGTTGGGTTAGCTACCATCACCCTTTCTGTATGTTGCATTTAAAAAGTATTTAAGCTGAATACCAACAACCAAAGTTAAATGGGGCAGAAACCTCTAGAGGTTGCATGGTATTTCAATTGGGGGGAAACACTGAAGTCACTCAACTCCCCAAAACATTGCTGATAAGGCTTAAACACCACTTAGTTTTGGGTACTGAAAAACATGAGCTGAGAATCAAAATGAGTTTGGCCCATGTTGGAAATTGTGTTAATGGGCAATTAAGTTCATTTGCATTCAATGTGATGTGAGTAATTGGTTTGATTGACTGGCACAGTAAAATTTCAGGTAAGAAGGAGAAAAGTGGAGATGGACCACAGTGGAAATATGTCACGGTTGAGATCCTACATTGGGGTTGTGTATTGTTAATCTCTGCATACAGAGTTGAATATTAATTCTGCTAGGCAACCTTGTCTTAAATGGAAACATTGTGCAACTGGACCAAGACACCAGATATACAACTGAGTGCACAACCATACTTATATCCACATCCACCTGCAATTTTTATTTTATTTTGTTTTATTTTGAGTATTTATACCCCCTCCTTCAGCTCAAGGCCTCTCACAGCAGCTTACAAATCATTAAGTTGACAGTTTCTTGCCCTCAGGCTTGTTGCTGTGTGCCTTCAAGTTGTTTCTGATTTATGAGGACCCTAAGACAAACTTACCACAGAATTTTCTTGACGAGATTTGTTCAGAGGTAGGTTTGCCTTTGCCCCCTTTTGAGGCTGAGAGAGTGTGACTTGCCCAATGTCATCCAGTGATTTCCATGGCTGAGTGTGAATTTGAACCCTGGTCTCCAGAGTCATAATCTAATGCTCAGACCACCACACCATGCTGTGTCTCTCAGTTTTACAGTCTAAGCAATCTAAATAATAAATTACAACCTACATAAGATGCAGCACATAATAAAAATGGAATGGCAGTGGGAATGGGAATACATTCTAGCAGATGGTGACTGTTCTTTTTACACTCAGAGGCCACAGCAGTGGAATGGAGGGGGGACTCTCCATTTGTCTATCTATGGAAATCCATGTGCATTGGCACTACAGTCAAATGCTATGTCTGCACCCTTGAACTGAATACAGCTACTTCACATCAGACAAAAATGTTCGACAGGAGAGCTTGCGCATGTGCAAGATACCAACAGGAATTCTGGCCCATATGTTCAGTGACTTTGCATTTTGTATACTGATTTAAGTTTTGTACTTCTGCTTTGATTGCATGAGATGAATGTGATAGTTCACATATCATTTTCAGTTTATCAGGTTTTGTACAGGAAAAACATTGAACACACAATTGTATGTAGGAGGGAGTTAGAGGGAGAGAAGAGACTTGTGGGGATGGAGACTTGTGGAGATGGAGACACTTGGAGGTTCATTTGGTTGAAAGTTTGTTGTTGTCATAGCCTGTCCGAGCACCAAGTAAGACACCACAGACTCTGTTTTGGTTCAGATGAGTTTGGATTTATTTATTTTTGACAGGGAAGGCCATAGTTTGTCTCAGTCCAAACCAATATGATTCAAACCTAGAGAAGTGTGCATATCACTAATTACCTTTAATAATGGCAGACGAATGTCAAGATTAAAATTAAATGAAAGCATTGCACAAAAAAGAAAGTGTTTCGGTATTCTAATTATCACCTGTTCAATCTGCTACCTTGCCAACCACAAAATCCTGCCTGAATTAGATGACACTACAGCAAACCTAGTATTTTTAAGGTTACATGTTTATCAGAGTCATTTAACAATTACTTTAATTTACAGTGCCCAGACTTTCATTCTGGTCAAAGAAAGGACCCAACAGTTCTTCTTTAGGAGCTCTATAAAGGGAACAGAACATGATTCATGCATAACAAGAAATATCTTCAATTGCATGTGTATTTCAAAGGCAAGCCCTTACTTTGTAATGTGTATTATTATGCCTTTGAAAGATAATGCTCTGCATGATATCTGTCAGATATCTCCATCCTGTAAGCAGAGGTGGGAATTGTGCTGTCCATGGGGCATATGTGCCCCACATGTACCTTTTGAATTTGTCCCCTGTATTTTTCAAAGAAACAGAAAGTTATCCTTCCCAAGATTTCCAGGGGAGAAATTCTTGGCTTAAAATAAAAGGTACAGTCCTTCTGGTCACTTCTGGCTTCACCAGAAATTAGATATATGTAGCATAGAGGGATCTGGGGTGGGAAATGTGATAGGTGCAGCGCCTGGATCTTCTGTTAGTGCCTATCCCCACTCTAAAGGAACAGATTAATTGAAGGAATGGAGTTCCAAAGCTGGAAGGTGACTATCCACAGCTCTTGTGTCTGGTCTTGTTCCATTCAGTCCATGGATTGGAGGCTATATTTTGTTGACTATATAAATAGCAAGAGGCCATCTCTTAGGCAAGAGGTCTCTTCCAACTCTATGATTCTATGATTTTATGATACACATGTTATGTGAAGAGGCTTTTTGTGAATATTCTGCAAACCTTCCACTTTTGCAAGGTTCCAGTTCACAAATGGGCCAGGCATCATTCATTTATGGCAAGCTGGTTCTAGAGATTACTCTAAGGAGGCTAAACGACCATCAAAGATAAGTCAGCTGGACAGTTATGATCATCTTCCATCTATGTGCCTAAATCTAAACAGAAATTATGACTTGCCCGTGAAATAAAATGTCAGCTTTTATTTATAGTAATCTTAAGAGCAAGAAGTCATCTCTCTCTGTCCCCCTTAAACTGAGTGGGGCTTGCCCTCTGAATTTTCAGAACCATGTAAAAGTGAATTATTGTAATGTGCACAAAGAATAAGAGATGCCTAGTTATACCCAGTTTCTTGATCTCCATTGCAGGGGATTCAGGATCATGTAAAGCATGTCTAAGGAGTTCAGAATACAGTAGAAGGCATGGAGTGGTTTGACTGAAGCATCACTGCTCATGGTAGGCATTTTCATTCTACCGTTACTTCTGTTTAAAGGTTTTTCATTTTTTGTTGACTATCAACCATTAAGACAAAAGAACTGGATGTATGCCAAAGCATATCGTTAGGTCATATATGTCTTTTTCATTACTGTCTAAATATATATTCATAACCCTTTTTTGTTTTAGATATCTATCCAAAACATTTCATTAGGGATGCATTAAATGTGCTTTACAGTAAAAGCATTGAATATATGGTCTGAGTTCTGACTCAAGGTGGGGTTTGGAGAAAACTACTATGATGGCAACCTAACTCACATTAACTCAGGCTGTTTAACTGCCTGGCACTGTGTGGAAAAAATGCAGGCCTTTGGGAGGGAGTAGTGATTTGTAAGGAGTTCTTAAAAGTGAAACCTAAGTTATAGCCTCAGTTCTGGCAATGAACTTGCTATTGTGCTGAACTTAATCTTCAACAAAGTGTTTCTGGATTCATCCATGAACTCTGATCTTTGAGTTAGGTAGTGTCAGGGCATCAAAGTGCCTTCAAACTTACTCCAAGCTATGACTGTTAACTACTCTTGTTGGGAGGTGGTTAGCCATTCCTTTCTTTATGAAGTTTGTCACACTAGCAAGATTCCACGAGAAAATGGGAGTTAAACGAGATTTAAACAAACCAACAAAAAACCCTGGAAATGCCCAAAGTTTATCACACAATGTCACAGTTAACATGAGTTAATCTAAACGCAAAGCAGAGAAAACCAGCAGCTTTTTACTATTGGAACAACCAGAAAGCAAAGAAGGTGCCGTTTTTCTGTGCTTTGCATTCAGATTAACTTTGCGTTATTTCACTTGAGCAGTCACCTAATGTGATAAACTAACCCACTTTACAAGTTTGGTTTAAATTTGAATGTACTTTAAATTGCGTTTAACTCCCGTTTTCCCATGGGATCTCCCCTAGATGGCTGATTATGACTTGCCCAAGGCCACATAGCTA
>NC_056529.1:8477377-8508092 GCF_019175285.1 Sceloporus undulatus | reverse complement strand
AGCAGAGATTCTAGCCCAGGTCTCCAGGAGTCCTATCCAAACCTCAACCCAGTGCATTGCACTGGATCTGCTGGATTTTGATATGTTCTTATACAAACACTAAACCTAAATTACTACCTATCTTTAGCTAGAACTGATGTAAGCCAGGATTGGGTTTTATGAATACTCTGCACTGGCAAAAATCTCTTTTATGAAAGCAAGAAGTGGGAGGGTGGGGGGGAAAGCATGCACTACACAGTTCTTTTCAAATTCCCCATAGACAGTTCACAATGATTGACTTCCCATGCTGGCATCCAACTGTCACTGGCTGAGATTCAGTTTTTTACCTTCAGAGTTCTGCTTCTAACAAACAATACTACCACCCGCACCCTGTGCAGTCAGTTAAAGCAGCACACTATAATTGTGTTAAGACAGCATTGCAGAAATGTGTTTACAGCTTACTGTCCATCCATCCAGAAACAAAAAAGCAAGAACTGAATGGCAAAATGACTGTCAAAATCTAAATGGCTCCTTGCCGACACTAATAATATAACGGGTAGGATGGTAACATGCCGGCCACCATTAAAACTGTCAGCATTTAAAACAATTACCATGCAATGTTCCCTCGAATAATAGGCTGATGGCAGATGTAGAGGAATAAGCTTTCTATTGGCAAGTGTCAAAGGCAATGTACACATGTACACCAGTGGTAATTCCATTTCTTTACAACATCTTATGAGGAAGAAAAGAAACTTTATATAAATGCTTATTTATTATTTATTTATTTTTCATTTATATATATCTTGCTTTTCCTCAAGGTGGCTTGCAACTTATTAAAAACAACACAGATTTTTTTTAAAAAATGTACAAAAACATCAATTAAAAATAGAAATTAAAAAGTTATTAAAAACTCAATTAAATGATATGTAGGGTTAAAAGCATTAATCAAAAGACAGTATTTAAAAATCAACAAAACAGCACAGCACCAGGGATGTCAATGGGGGGTGCAGGAACTGTTGGCCACACCAAGTGACACAAGAATTGGTGACACTATTGCTCCCCAAACATCTGCCTTTTGGCAAAAATGGGTTGTGGCACTTGCCAGCTTCCCTTTAAAACAGTGAACAGATGGTGTGAGTGTAAGGCTTAGTAGGAGGAGAAAGGACAGGTCCCAGTTTTTTAAAACAAATTTCATTTTATTTTTTTAAAAATACAAATTTTAATTTAATATGAAGTTGAAGGCTTCCATGGCTGGCATCCATAGTTCTTTGTGGGTGTTTTGGGCTATGTGTCCATGTTCTAGAAGAGTTTATTCCTGACGCTTCGCCAGCATCTGTGGCTGGCATCTTCAGAGCAGCATTTAACCACTGTGCCACCAAGGCTCCTTTTACCTATTCAGTTTAGTCTACCTTTTCTAGCCAGAAGATGGATGCAGAGCAGAAAGAAAGGTAAGCCCTAGCACCATAAGGCCTAGGAAGGAAAGAAGAAGCTAAGTAAAGACATAGGACCACAGAAGAATCTATTACAGCAATAAAGCAATGAAGCCTTGTAAATTGTTCCAAATTTGTGCTGTACTAGGTAAGCTTGCAGACAGTCCTTTCCTCCTGCCTGGACCCAAGCCCCCCAAAACTGGGAATTTGGATGTTTGGAAATGACCCACAAAACCTGGAGAGCCAGACAACGCAGGTATGATGCACTCTTAGTGCCCTGGAAATACCCCTGGAAATCACATTATGTTGTGACACAATTAATTCCAGGGCATTCTTTGGAAAAAAAAATGCTTCCCAAGATTTTAAGACACTTTTCTTCAACCTGCTGCACAATTTCAAGTGAATTGTCTTCCATGGATAACGTTGGGAACAGCAGTCCTGCTAGTTCTAGAAGCTAGAAGTTAGAAGCTAGAAATACTCTATCTGGGCTTTTAAATTTCGTCAACATCAAATAATCCCAAATTTCCCCAAACATATCAAATCAAAACAAAACATCTCTGCTCTTAACATGTTCTGTGATGCCTTTTCAACCTTTTGCTCTCCAAACTATACAGGGCCTGGGGGAAAGAGAGACGCAGCAAACAGCAACCCAGTTGGAAGTAAACAAATCAAAACCATTGATCAATAATAGATGAATTCCCTTGTTAGAAAATTTTTCAATATCAGGCTTGGAGAGTGTGTGTGTGCGCGAGTGTGCAGGGATGTGATGCACACAATAGGCCACAAATGCTACCAGATCATTTTTTTTCTGACCCAAGTGAAATTTGAAAGAAAGATAAGATAAGGCGCTCAAAGTGGTTTTGAGTGTGCTGGCCTTTCTGATTGACATTTTTGCAGCACCCTACCTTCCAACAGGCTAAAATGGATTTTTCTCCTGCCTCTTTAAATGTTTTCGCTTGGATGAAATTTCTTTGTGACTCTCACCCCGCTTTCCCTGCTTTGCAATGAGACCAGCCTAGAGACATCAAAGCAGGTAATGTCTCACTTCCTGAGTGATATAAAACAAACAATTTGGAAACAGTTACGCTTGCTGAGATTGAATAGCCCTGGATGGCAAATTAATTCTTTCAAGGGATAAAGTGACAGGATCCCTCATTTTCTTTTGTAGCCAACCTTTGCTGTCACTGGTCTGACAAGGCCCTACCCTCCGAGGAAGTGGTAAAACACTGTGATGAAATCTGGCATGTTTGTCTAACTGGCTTGCATGTCAATGATGTGTTTGCTTCACCGCGTTTCCCAGGTGGCTGAACTCCACATTAAAAAATAAATATGTTTACACCCTTGTAAATGTTAGAAAATAAAAATAAAACTTAGCACCAAGCAAATGAACCCGGCGAGGGCTGGTCTTTGTCAGCTGCCACTGTTGCCAGATCCGATATGTTGGAAATGACACTTTGAAGAGAATGTGTCTGAACGAAAGACCAGCCATTATGGCAGGGATAAGGAACATAAGAAAGCCAATGTGGTGTAGAGGTTTGAGCACTGGACTATGAATTTCGAAATCAGGGTTCGATTCCCTGCTTGGTCATGGAAACCCACTGAGTGACCTTAGACAAGTCACATACTTCCAGCTCCAGAAAACCCCATGATAGGTTTGCCTTAGGGCCGTCATAAGTCAGAAGTGACTGGAAGGCACAAACAACGATTTGGATTTTAGTTTTAAATTAATGTCAGTCCTATTTTTAACTGACCTTTGTAGGTTAAAGTGTGTAGTGTGAAGGGACAACTTGTGTAAGATAAACTACTTTGTCAATTGTGTGTTTGTTTTTTCCTGTTTTATGAGTAGAAAAACTATTTTTTATGAAGTCTTTTACCAATATTGCATACAATCCAACAAACTCAAGCAGAGGTGATAGGTTTGCCTTAAGGTTGTCATAAATCAGATACTACTTAAGGCAAAAAGAACAAGGAACACATGGGTTTTCCAGATGTTATTGGACTGCATTTTCCATCACCCTTAACCGACAGAATCAATGGTGTGGGATGATGACTGTTGCAATTCAACAAACATTTAGAAAGCAACATATTTCTAAATGTTAAATGCATTAAGACTTTATTTAAAAATATTTTTTGTGTAGCTGAGTTTATTATGTGTTCCTACAATTATGAATATATATATATATATATATACACACACACACACACACACACACACACACACACACACACACACATATATATATATATAATGTTTCTGTAGCATGTGTTACAGTGAGATGGAATTTAATTTAAGGCCTTCCTTTGATTGTGAAACATTATTAACTTGTTATTTGTACAGGCTGTTTGTTTGAAAATTTGTTCATTCATTTGCTACATATTCATTCTTCATTAGTAGTATGTTACATGTTTTTTTTTTAATTTTTATTAAATTTTATATATTGTTGACAAAGATACAATTCAAGCAATATTAAACAATTAACTGAATCATATCTGTACAATAAATGTCCTAAATCCTATAAGATTACATAATAAATCTTATAAGATTACACAATATTTAAGAGTTTTACTTCTCTTTACAGTGCACCCATTTCCATTCTCTAAAATGTTTTTAATCATTTAACAAAAAATTCCATTTCTTTTGGTATTGCTGTATTGTTTTACCATTCGTTATCATGGAGAGCTTATCCATAAGTGCGAATTCAAATATTTTGTTATTCCATTCGCTTAACAAAGGGCCTTTGGGCTTCTTCCAATATCTTGCATATACCAGACGGGCAGCTGTAATCATATATATTAGTTTGCTAATTTCCTCGTGGTTCAATTTGAGGTTACTCGTATCGATTATATTTAAAAGGAGTAATTCGGGAGTATAAGGTATATATTTTTGCATATATTTTACAATATGTTTATGAATGCTCTTCCAAAATTTTTGTATTGTTCTACATTGCCACCACATGTGATAGAAAGAACCGGTTTTTTTTTTGCATTTCCAACATTTGTTGTTTCTAGATCTTTTAATTTTAGCTAATTGGATTGGTGTCACGTAGCATCTATAAAACATTTTAACATAGTTTTCTTTTAAAATAGTACATTTTGAGCATTTCTGTATATTTATCCATGATCTCTCCCAATTCTCCATAGGGATATTATTATTCACATTTTGCATCCACTTGATCATGTTTTTCTTAACAACTTCGTCTTCCAAATCAAATTTCAATAACACCTTATATACCTTAGAGATCATATGTTTTTCTTCCCCCATCCAGATTTTATCAATTTCATTTAATTCAGATTCAATTCCGTATTGTGCTATATCTTTTTTAAATTCTTCCGTAATTTGCCTATATTTGAACCAGTGGATTGCCAAACCCTCCCTATGTAATTCCTCCAATGATTTGATTTTTATTCGTTTCTTAATCAATAATGCCTCGTAATCTAACCAATCATGTTCCTTGGAAACTTGTTCTTTATGCAGTGCTTCTTGTGTAGAGTGCCATCTGGGAATTTTTTGGTGGAAAAATTTTTTGTAGGTGTTCCAAACTTTTAATAAAGGTTTCCTAAAAATATGATCGTTGAAGCTTTTCTTATCTTTGCAGTTATCATAGTTCAGATAAGCATGCCAGCCTAGTTTTAATTTATAGCTTTCTAAGTTAGTTATTTTTCTATTTCTTAATGTAATCCAATCTTTAATCCATGTAAGTGCACAAGCCTTGAAGTATAATTCTAAGTTTGGTAGTCCCAGTCCCCCTTTATCTTTATTATCACACATTATTTTGAGCTTTATTCTGGGTTTTTTCCCATGCCATAAAAAGCGAGTTATATCTCTATTCCAGATATTGAACGGTTTCTTATTGCAGATTATAGGAATCGTTTGAAATAAAAATATCATTTTAGGAAGTACATTCATTTGTATACATGCAATCCTGCCCATTAAGGATAGTTGATGACTACTCCATTTCCTCAAATCACTTTTTATCTCCTTCCAAGTTTTAATATAGTTATTTTCAAAAAGATCCGAATTTTTTCCAGTTAATATTATTCCCAAATACTTTACTTTATTTACAATTTGTATTTCTGTCTTCTTTGTTAATTCTGCCAGTTCTTGGCTTTTTAAATTTTTTACCATAATACCACTTTTAGTTTTATTGACCATATATCCTGATATTTGCCCGAATTGATCTAAGATCCTTTGAAGTTTATTTATATTCTGATGTGGCTTTTCTAGAAAAACTACCAAGTCGTCTGCAAAGGCACATAAATTATATATTTGATTATTAATTTTAATCCCCTGATTTCCTAGTTCATCTCTTATTTTTCTGTTCAGAACCTCCATAACTATTAAAAATAGCAGTGGAGAGAGGGGACACCCCTGTCTTGTGCCTCTACCAATGTTGTACTGTCTAGTTTTTTCTCCATTTACAATTAGTTGGGAACTTTGCTTGTTATAAATCATTTTAATCCATTGTAGAAATGCCCCTTTTATTCCACTTAATGCCAGTACTTCCTTCATAAAGTCCCAAAGTACCTTATCAAAGGCTTTTTCTATATCAAGAAAAATCAATCCGACTTTTCTATTAATATTTTTGTCACAGAAATCCATTATATTAACAACCGTTCTTATATTATTTTTTAAGTACCTTCCTGGTAAGAAACCTGTTTGATCTTCTTTAATCCATTTATTTAGTATCTTTTTAAGTCTATTCGCCAAAATTGAGGCAAAGATTTTATAGTCTTGATTTAATAAAGCAATAGGGCGGTAATTATTTAGCATCGTAGGGTCTTTTTCTTCTTTCAATATTAGGGTGGTTAAAGATTGTTCCCATGAATTTGGATATTTTCCTAATTTTATTTCTTGAAAAGTTTTACATAGTGGGACTATTAAGATTTCTTTGAACACTTTGTAAAATTTCGCAGGTAGTCCATCCGGGCCAGGGGCTTTATTATCTTTTAAATTATTTATTACTGTAATAATTTCTTGTACTGTAATCTCGGCGTTCAACTCTTCCAGATATTTAGCTGGAATTGGTGTAAACTTGTCTTTATTTAAGTATTCCAGGATTATTTTATATCTGTTATCGCCTTCTATTTCTGCCTTAAACTGATTTTCAAAATAGTTTGCTGCAATTTCTTTTAGATCTTCCTGTTGAACATATTCCTTAGAGTTTACTGTAAGTTTGACTATTGAGTTTCTTTCTTTATTTTCCTTAAGTTTTTTCGCCAACCATTTTCCAGTTTTGTTAGCATTTTCAAAATAATAATGTTTAATATATTTAGTTTTATTTAACAGATCTTTTGTCAAGTTTTGGTTTAATTTGAGTTTTAGTTTTTGCCACTCATCAGTGATTTGAATATTTTGAGGAGACCTTTTCATTTCTATTTCTTTTTGTTTAATTTTATTTGTTAGTTCTACCTCAATTTTCCGTCTTTCTTTATTTTTTAGAATTTCCTGTTGTATTAACATGCCCCTTATCACTGCTTTTCCAGCATCCCATACAGTCCGCATTTCTAATTCTTCAGATGTGTTCTCCTGGAAATAATATTTAAGTTGTTGTTTTATTTTTCTTACCACCTCTTCATCTGCTAAAAGATATTCTTTTAATTTCCACGAGAACTCTCTTTTTGGTTGTATTAGAGATATAATAATAAACTTTATTACGGCCATTTGGCCAGCACAATTACGAAATTCCAGTTTAAAACACAACAGATTAAAAAATATAAACAAATTACAGTCTATAAAAAGTAAGATTAAAAAGCAGTGATAGGACAACATGATCAGGCAAACACACAACAATGAGTAGGCTGCCATCATCTCGCAAACAACTCTATCATATTATGTAAAAGAGGGCCACATTCATGACATATTGGTTCAAAATTCACAAACATATCCCCTATCCAAGGAAGAGTTGAACTACAAAGTGCCATTTATCAAATGCAGTTGGTTACTTATTTACAGATTTTACCGTTAAATCAAGCCCTTTGTACAGATTTTGAGATTATATTGTAACATATTACATCTGTTTAACAAACTGTTTACGATTTGCAATGGCAGCTGCAAAAAATTGTGCAACTGCTTGCGTTATATCTTCCTTCTGATCTGCAAGTAGAAAATTTGTATAAAATTTCTCTTGTCTGCCTGGAAACTGCAGCACAATTGGTGTTATATATAAAGCACGTATTTCTGTATACAAAGAACAGCCAAAGAGTACATGATTAATATTCTCGATTTCCTCCGAGCCACAAGGACAGTATCTGTGTTTGTAAGGTATCTTTTTAAATCTGCCCTCCAGGACTGCTGAGGGTAAGATGTTAAACCTTGCTGACATGAAAGCTCTTCTAAATTTCGGGACATTCAAATTCTCAAAATATTTCGCACATTTGCCAGGTCTACTGGATTCCCTAACAGGATGTAAAGTTAGTTGGCTTATATGAGTCTGGAAATCAATATCCTTGATGCGTTGAGAAATCACAGATTTTGCTTTATCATAACCTAGTACAGTTATTTCAGATAGTGAGAGTCCCTGAGGACTGGGGCCTTGCTATTATTGTATTAGAGATATTTCAATAGGGCAGTGGTCAGTCAGCAATTTCGGTAGGATTTCAATTTTTTGAATTTCATTACACATTAATTTTGATAACAGCGTGAAATCAATTCTGGACCACGATTTATATCTGTCCGAGTAGAAAGTGTAGTCCGTGTTGTTCTTATGTGTTACTCTCCACATGTCCTCCAAATTTAATTCTTGTATTAGTTTAAAAGCGCTTTGTGGAAGTTTACCTTGAAACTTTTTTTTCCTCTGAGAGGATCTATCTAAATCAGGATTAATAACCCCATTCCAATCCCCTGTTATTATCAATTTTTCATAATCGAATTCAATAATTTTTTGATGCAATTTTTTAAAGAATTTTGACTTGTGTTCTTGTGGGGCATATATATTTATCAACAATATTTTTTGTTTCTGTACTTCCAGTTCAACTGCTAAGTAATGGCCATCTATATCTACAAATATTTCTCTGGCTTTATAATCATTCTTCACATACGTTACCACTCCTTTTTTCTTGTACTTCTTGTTGGCTGCTACAAACATTTTACCCAATTTTGGGTTTTCTAGATATTTTCTGTCTTTTTCCTTAATATGAGTTTCTTGCAAACATATCACATCTTCCTTAAGTTTATATAGAAAATGAAAAATTTTACTTCTTTTAAATTTAGAATTTAACCCATTTACATTCCAAGAAATTAACTTACAAGACATTTTACTTATATGGAAAGAGAAAGTAAAATAAATTTCCTAATGAATTCTTTCCCGATATCCCTTATTCCCTCCTTCCCTTATCCCGAGTAATTAAATTTAATGTTTTATCTTTTCCCTCTTTTTCTTCCAATTTTTTTTCCTGATATCTGTTTTTTGCCTTTATTTTTCTCACGTTCTTTTGTATTTTGTAGTATGTTACATGTTGAGCTCATCTCGTTTCCTATTTATTGGTGTTGGCTGGTATTCCGCTTGGGATTTATGTCTTTGTAAATGGCCTTATGTGTCTGCAGAACTGGACTGAATTGTTTTGGAATGTCCATATTCACCTAGAGGCTGCCATGATGCTAAAACATACAGGCATCTGTTGCATATCTGTGACTGATGCATCATGGCTCTCTGCACATTGGGTCAATCCCAATGCACATCCAGATACCAACTAGAAAGTGCTTGAGTGCAATAGGAGTGCCCATTGTGCATCAGAAGTGTCCAACATGTATCAGAGGTGCCCAATGCATATTACAAGTGTTCAGTTGTGCATGAGAACTGTCCAATGAGCATGAGAGGTGTCCAACGTGCATCAGAAGTGTCCAATGCTTACCAGAAGAGTGTAGTATAAATCAAGAATGACTGATGCACATCAGGAGTGCCTAATGCACATTGGAAGTGCCCCATGCACACTAAAGCACTTTTGCTGATGCCTGGAATTACATGTTCACAATTCACTAACAGGGTTTCATTGCATTTTTGCACCATAACTACAGATTCATAGAGTTATAAAACATAGACCATGAAGTAGAATCCTGATTATTTTTAACTTTGTGAGTTTATCAGTATGCGAAGGGATCTTTAGCACCATTGAGTGCAAAAGAAGTTGTAGCATAAGCTTTCATAGAGTATGGGGCGAAGCAGACGGGGCTAAAAGAGCGACCGGAGGCCACTCCTGCCCCAATCTTCCCAAGGGTGCCTGCTGCCATGGTCCTGAAAAGGCTGAGAAAAGAAGGAGTAAGAAACTTGTCCTTTTGTGGTGGGTTTTGGGACACATTTGGCAGCCCTGGCATGGTCTCAGAGTGATCTAGGGCCATGTGTCATGTGCATGCCCTGCCCCTGGACTGGCCTGACAGCAGCCCTTTTGTGTCATCTGTTTGAAGGCTTCATCTACTTCCTCAGATACATGGAGTGAAGAAATGCAGGCATCAATATGTTGGAGCACATCTTTCACAAGTTACTGCTTTTCCCCCCGATGCCATTTATGTATTTATCTTGCTATCTGATCTGGCTCTTACTTTCATGCTCCCCCCCCCAGCATATGAATATACGTATATTTTACAGCTTCGAAAACATGTAAAAAAAATCCCTGTGTTTTTAAATCTCTTGACACGTTGTAGTAATAATTTGCTATGTGTTGTGTTAAAGGTCATAATGAAAAGAAAATGATAGATTATACAAATGTTCCAGAGTTAATAGATAGGAATCACATATAAGTATTACAAGCAAAAATATATGTTTATATCAAGAAAACATTAACAAGTGTTTATCAGGCATCATAGAGGTCAAATTTTGAAGAGTCAACCAGTTTTTTTGACAAGATTTATTGGCTTGTTTTGCATTTGCTCAAGCTAATCTGATGATAGTCTTATTGGAGTTTGTTGGTAGATAATCAATTTCACTCCCTGCAGATCCATCCAAGAGTATGTCCTTTACAGTTACTGATAAAGCAATTGGCAACAAGCTTCTTGGAAATTGGACATTGCAGCATATAATAAAGACTGTCTGGCACAATTCAGTCCTTATGTAAATAGAAATGAACTCCAAAAGCAGTATTTCTGAAATTCTCATCAATAATAAACAATGTATTGAAGCATCTCTGTGCACACTCCCATTTGAATACATGGTGCTTCCTCCTGAGTAGCCATGCATTGAACAATGATATCTCCTCTTCTCATGCAATTTTCTTGTCTTGTTTTTATTCCAAACAACAAACATTTTCTACTTTCTACCACCTCACATATGTGATTTAATTCATCAATAGAATCCATGCTTTCCTAATCCAGTTCTGCATTGCAGGTGTTATGTTATCTCCCCATTTCTTTTTGACAGTTTAATTTTAGCTGCATACAATTTCCATTCATTTCAGGCCAGTTCAAATTAAGAAGCTGCAAATGACAGGATACATGGATTGTATGTATGTATCATCTGTAGTTTTCTGACCTTACACATTCTCTTGCTCTCTGTACATTATTGCATGAATTAGATCACCTAGCTCTGTTCTGTGCAGTCTTCTAATGATCTGTAAGAATGCTCTCTTCTATCTCTCCACTTACTCAAACCCATATCTTTTAGAGAACTGGTATCATCCATGACTTGATAACATATATCCAAGCAGGCTAGTAATTAGTTGTTGGTTGGATTTAGAATCAATCATTTTTGAGTAAAATATAGGGCCTGAACAGACAGGCCAAAATAAAGCTGCTTCGGGTCACTTTGGAAGTATGCTGTTTAAATGATGCATGTGTCCTAAGAAGCAAGAAGCTGTACCAAAGCCACACTCCAGTCCCAAGGACGTAGCCAAGGGGGGGTTTCTTGGGGTCCGGACCCACCATTTCATTAGAAAAATGAATGGTGTGTGCTGCTGTGCCGCTGCACCCAAGCCCCATTATAATGGTGGCACTTAGTCTGGACCCTCCCCTTCCTAAAATCCTAGCTATGTTCTTGCCAGTCCTAAGGACTCATAAGATATGTGTGTCATTTAAACAGCATACCTCCAAAGTGACCCAAAGTAGCTTTATTTTGGTCTGCCTATTCAGGCCCATAGTTAGAGGACACCCTTTCTTGGATGCACACCTTAAAGGTGATGCTGAAAGTAATACTCAGAAGCCTTGATTCGATCAAGAGACTAGAATCTTAGTCACTCAAGACAGAATGGTCAAAGTGGAGACACTAGACTGACCTACATCCATCTTCTTCAAGGACATAAATAGAACTGATAGATTCAATGGTGAGAATGGTGAAGAAACTCTAGAAGGGAAGCTACAGGGCAGGAACAGTAGTGGGAAATAATAGTGGCATAGGATCCCTTTTGGACAACTGTGGTGGCACTTCAACTAACTCTTGCTAGTATTGGACAGAAGATGGCACTGATAAATCACTTCTGAATGTCTTTTACCTTGGAAACCCTATGATGAGACAATTGAAAATGCAATAGATAGGTGTTGCAAAATGAGCCCCCCAGGTCAGAAGGCACCCAGCCAACTACTAGGGAAGAGCCAAAGACAGTACGAATTGTGCTTGTATCTAATGATTCATCTGTTGAGAGACTCCGATGTGACAGGAAAGTCCAAAACTGCATCTGTAACAGGAACATGAGGGATAAGAAATAGGACACATGGGAAGCTAGAAATGCTAAAAGAAGAAATGGGATGTAAAAGCATTGCAATAAGTGGAGTGAGCAAATTACCGTGGACTGGGAACGGACATTTTCAGTCAGATAATTACAACACGTTTTACTTTGGAACCCATTAGAAGCCAAAATGATTAAACCGAGGCTACTGTACTTCAAGTCATGAGCCATGACTCTTAAAAAAATAGTGCTTTATAAAGTTGAAGACAGAAGAAAAAAAAGGAAGGCACTTTACAGATCGCCTAAAAGGGTGGTCTGCCGCCACCCTTGTTTGCTGCGCGAGGGAGCCACAGCGGACAAACTGCATGGCTCCCCCATGAAGTAAAAAGAAGCTGTAAAAAGCAGCTTATTCCGGCACGGCTGTGACACTGTAAGGCGCCAATGGCACCCTTGCGGCATCACAAGTGCGCCAAGATGTGCGGACGCTAGGCATCCATCACGTCAAAATGGCGGTGCCCATGTGTATAGGGTGTTGCCATTTTGATGCCCTCATCACGTGTGAGGGGCGTCTAAAAGCGCCGCCCCTTGCACGTGACGGCGGCACCTCTATGGGCCTGTCTATAATGCGCCAAAGACTGCATGACAGGTGGATGAATCAAGGAAGCCACAAGCCTAAGTCTTTAAGACTGAAGCAGATAACAAAGTGGAGATCTCTAATTCATAAGGTCATCATAAGTTGAAGTCAGCTTGACGACACATAACCACAAGAATAAATCACTTGAAAATTATGGTATTTAAGTCAGTCATGAGCATGTCTTTTAGATTTGAAAGAGTCTATGCTAATGCCAACTGTAATTGAATCAGGCTCAAACCCCATGATTTTACATAAAGCTAAGAAATGCAGTATTTTTTGAAACAATAAATCAAAGGCTGTTGAAGAAGGAGCAAAATCTTGATAACAGATGTGCAAGAAGGCCAGTAATTAATTTTTTTATGACAGTGGTACTAAAGCATGACAACTAATTTTGGAGGTGCCTGTTGTGAAGGGTGTTATTTATATAGGACTTTTAAACAGGAAAAGAAAAACACTCTTCTTGGAGTTGACCCCTTAAATAATAACGGTGAGTTAGAAGGCTGTTTAGTACTGAATTACAGTAGTTTTCACACAAAATGCATAGGAAGCTGTCTTAAGTATGAAATTTATTATTTCAAAAGCTTGCATACAAATTTGTGTGTCTAGAGGTTGCTCTGATAAAACTAACAATATGGAGTCTGGATTTGGGTTTTGGTAGTATTTATGGCATGCTGTAGCAAAAGAGGATGCTCATAGGCCATGGCTTAGTGATGGAACACATTTTGTCCATGGCAGGGATGCAGAATAGATGCATTGAGGTTTTTGTGCAAATGTATCTAATTTAGATCTCCAACCTGAAAATAAAAAGGGGCACACTTTCGGGTTAATATATATACTTTTCAATATTTTGTCATTTGGGTTGTTAGTCAAAAGTACACCCCAAATACATATATTAAGGAAAAATGACCAGTATTCTCTATCAGCTACTTAGGTAAGTGAATACAGAACAATAACCTTGATTTATTTGTCTGTAACTATTCTGTATTCACAATGGCTACTTGGTCACGATTGTGTCACTATTGCCAGAATTGTAACTCCCTCCACAACTTGTTTTACCAGGCATCAGCTTTATGAGGAAAAGGAGGGCCATTCTGCTGAGGATTGGGCCAGGAAATTTTATTGTATATTCAACTCAGAGCCAAAACACACTGCAGAAATAATCCAGTTTGAGACCTCTGCAAGAATGGAACCCACCTACAGCTTATTTGCAGTTAAGAGATGGGGAGGTGGCATCAGCAGGGTTTGAAGTGTGACTGGTTAATGTCATAGTGACACTAAGCTACATCCAAGTATAGCCCTAACTATAGTAAACCAATTGGGTCAATTGCTGAATGGTAAGTCAACACATGAGAGCCAGTATGGTATAGTGTTTTGAGTGTTGGGCTAGGACCTAAGGAGACCAGGTTTCAGATCCCTACCTAGCCACGGGAACCCATTCAATGATCTTGGGCAAGTTACACTATCTCAGCCTCAGAAGAAGAGAATGACAAACCTCCTCTGAATAAATCTTGCCCCAGGATAGGATCACTATAAATCGGAATTAACTTGAAGGCATATATCAACAACAGAAGTTCATACTTGATTCAGTGGTCTACTTTATATGGCATTAGCAATAGAATTAAGTCCAATACAGTGTGCACCCCAGTTCATATTGCACTGCTGTTGCCCCATACTTACTTCACCCTAGCATAAATCCTTGTTTTGTAAGTGAACTGAGCTTTGATCCTGTTTTCTCCCCAAAACCTAACATTTGATATAACATGTGATCAAAGGGCTACTGAAATCAATAGAAGCATCCCTGCAGGTTTCTATGATCTAAACATCCTACTTCTAGATGAGACTAAATAGCACTGGCTTTTTGGAACTGAAGCCAAATGGTCTCTTTCTCTCTTCTCTAATCTATAGGATTATAGTTGGGGCTTTGAATTTGGCAGCCATTCTTTGTTATATTTAATATCCCACCTTTCAGGGATCTGTGTGGCTCCCCTCATAGTTCTCTTTGCACAGGAAGGGCCAGATCCTGTTAGAGTTTTGTTCAACTTGTTGGCATCTGTGAGACATTTCCTAATGTGTGTGCATTGAACGGCAGTTTTAGTGTGATTGTACACAGAGATGCCACTGAAGTGATGAAGAGGGCATCTCATTACTCCTGTGGGTGCTTCAAAATGCATGTGTGTGCGCGCACTGTTGAATGTATGCTTTGAAATACTGCATGATTCAAGGGTTTGTATATTATTTTTCTAACAACGGTAACCATACATGCAGTTTTAGGAAGATGCACACCTTTGTTTTAGTAGGTGCTCATAGAAAAGTTTTTTGCGAGCATCATCTCCATGGCAAAATTACTGTAGTAAAGCTGGATTTTCAGTCCTGAGAACATGTATCTATGATGAACTTTTTCACTTTCTGAATACTATTTTCTAGTTTTATTACCAAGGCTTGGATTTATACCTCAGTTCAGAAATCCAAGCTTCAGTAGTAAAACCAGAAAACTTTATTCAAGATGACAGGTACAAGACAGGAATAAACTAAACTAAAATTATTTTTTATTTATGGTATTTATATCTCGCTCTTCAGCCCTAAAGGCTCTCAGAGCGGCGTACAATTATTATATAGCTTTAGTTATATAATATAAGCCAATTTAAATTAAAAATCATTTTGGGGACAACCACAGAGTATTCAAACCACTTCTATATCCTTGATAATTTTGTCCTTGTCACTTGTATAAGAAGCAATCTGGTCTGTATTGTAAGGTTGACCCAATGTGTTCTCATCCACTGCTGTTGTTCTTGGATGACAGGTTCTTAGCCAAATTATGAATCTTAACAGTTCTCTCAATAATAAACAAATGACCCAAAGCCTTTCTATTATACCAAGAGAAGGGAAAACAGATTATTCTCTCCCCAGTCATAGTTCTGTGGCACATGAGAGAGAGAAAATCCATTGGAAAAATAATCTATTGTCCCCTTAGGGGGATTATTAAAACATGCTTCATTTGGTTCTTTTATGTTAAAGGATTCCATCTACTCAGGTGTTGCACATTTCCATATATATGATATCTTCATATCTACGCAGAGAAGATTGTGCTTACAAACAATTGTGGAAGTAAAAGATCCAGACTTATAACAGGAACAAACATTGAGGCACAGTTCAAATTACAAGATAAGCAATTCCACCTAAACAGTAGGCAGAATTTATTTATTGCAAGAACTCTTTGACAGTGGAATAGGTTTCCTTTTAGAGTGGTGGACTTTCCATCTTTGGAGGTCTTTAAATAGAAGTCAGTTAGGCATCTTTCATGAGTGATTGAGTTGTATATTTCTGCATTGCAAGGGTTAAATGAGATGGCCCTTTTTGTCCTTTCCAATTCCATGATTCCATATTTCGGTGATTTCTTGCTTCTATACATGGCTGACGATGCTACAGTGCTGAGAATATTTACAGTATATTCCTTAATCGACTCTGGAGGTTGTAGTGTTTTTATTGGTCCATAGACCACCGGATTAAAGCCTTAGTTCTGGGTCTTATCTCCCATAATCAGTTTAAACATAGAGATACAGACACAGATAGACACAGAATGCAAGACCTAAACTATAGACTGTTTCTTACAGTATCGTTGGGTTCTGACTAGAATAATTTGTGAGGAGTAGAGGAGCTGTGTGCTATGTAGCAGAAATAAAAAATGGTTAAGCATGCTCTCCCTCTTCTCCTCTCTCCCAACCACACTAAAAATGAACCACAGTTTCGCTATTGGCGTTTTTGGCTTATTAGATTGAAATACTGTAGCATTTTATTTTTCAAAAGTGGAGCACCATATTGAAAAATTGTAAAAGAAACATCTTTAACCCCCTTAAGCTGCTCACCACAAAGTTTCCCAGGGCCATTGCTCTCCAGCTATGAGGAATTATTGCATCCTGGTCAGGAAGACAGAATGATTCTAAACTTTTCAAAAGATGTCTTGTGAGTATTTTGGCAGAATGCACAGATATTTCCATCCACAATCTCTCTGAGCAAAATGCTTGCAGGCATTATGTATGTGCGTCTTAAGAACCATTGTTATTGCAGTCCCACCCTCAGTCTCAATTGAGACAAAACTCAAACTGTATGCGTGGGTGTGTGTGTACGCACATGCACACATGCGCGCGCACACAACCTCTGTTAATGAGCTGCAGGAAAGTGTTTGGGTAATGCGGTCATTTTTGGCACTGCTTGGTCTTTGAAACCTAAGTGGCTTTGGCTTCATGCTGAGCACTGGGAAACAGGACTCTTTGTTGATAAATAGTGCGGGGAGGAATGGTTCCAATTAAATCCAAGCTGCTTGAACTTTGTGGAATTGAGTTTATGTCTTTTTTGGATTATTCCACCCTTTGTACAATTCTGCTTTACAGACGAAGCCAAAGGAAGAGAAAAGGGGAGGGAATCAGTGGTTTACATACCATAGCAGTTGGCAAAATTTCCATGCATGATCTCGAGAGGGGGAAAATGTGAAAAAGGTGCTGGGCATATATGGCATATGTCTCCTCTTTCCCATCCTCATCTGAGAAGGCCTCCTCCAGGTAGATATGGCAAGTATGACAATGCAGGCATCCTCCAATAAATCCTGGGTGTCCTCCAGAAATCCCAGAGAATAATGTGTCATCAATTCAGCAGTGTAGATGCAGCCTTAGACAAGGAAAAGGTTCCTCTGGCAGGTAGTATAGTCTGTGAACTCATGAGCTTTGAAGAGCAAGTGCACAGGCCACTTAGTTATCCACGTGTTAGTGATGATAAGTCCAGGTAGGTCAGCAGATGGCCAATTGTTAATTTACATTCAATCGTTCTGGTTTCAAGCCTGACTATGGAACAGAAAAAGCTTGCTTGTCCTAGTGGACAACCTACTTTGGGAACTGGACTGGGGAAGTGTGGACCTCTTCACAGTCTGTTCCTGAAGGGACAATGACAGAACATGGTGCTGGCTTGACAATCTTTCCAAGTTAAATGAGAATTAGCAGCTTGAACAGATCTATCTGAAGCTCAGGATCCCAAAACGTTAGAGGAGCTACATACAACTAGTTTATTCCTGGCTCTGGTTCAGGCAGTTCCTGACACAGAGTGAGTAGCATGGCTGATATGTCACCTTTAGGAAAGCAACGCCAGGTTTGCATGGACCAGAATATTCTGGGAGCAGCCTCTGGAACTGCCCTGACATCCCCCTGTTACCTGGGGCCCTCTGGTGCAACACCAGGTCGCTGTTTGCAAACACATCCCTCTGTGCCATCTCCTGCTGTGGTAAGTCACTTATTCTGTGGTCAAAATAAGGTGCCCAGAATCTATCACATGGCTGAGTGTCTCATTCTAACCTCAGAGTGAGGGTACATCTGTCCAGATGTTCAGCCTGATGGGAGAAACAATGTCGACACCAGAACCGGGGATTGAGCCTTGTGTCATCTGGACTTGTTGCTTATGGAACTAGGGAGGACACTTTACTTGACACATAGAGACAGGGTCTAAGAGAGCATATAAAGGAAAGCCACCTGGGAATATGAGCTGTTCTCTAGATTCAGCAGGATCACTACTAAGTAACTCAGGCTTCTGGATGATGAAATAGACACTCTTCAGTTTGGAATGGGCTAGGGTCGGAGGGTTCCCTTCTCCCCAAGGCATGCAGCTTTTCAGCTTTCCCTAGCTTTTCACCATTCACAGAGGCATAGTAATGCAGTAAGATTTTCTTTCTTTTCTAAAAATGATGGAAGCATGTAAAAGAGAAGTGATATTCAGCATGACATGGGAGGAAATCTGACTGGTATTAAGATAAAGTGACAATGTTCTTGTAAGAGAAGAAAGGCTTATATGTTCAAAGAGAAGAGCTATTCTTCCAGAGTTATGCTGTGGTTTCCTAAAGAGCTTTTATCCTGCGATTCATTTTTATTTAATAGAATCGTATTATCTAAGTCACAGTCACATTTGCTAAGGCAAAGGGATAATTATCAAAACTTGCAGAGAAGGTGGTGGAGGAAAAGTAATGTTTCCAAGCTCAGTTGATGGGAGTGGGACAGTTCTTTCTCAAAGTATGTAAACCAGCCTCTTCCAAACTAGGCCTAAGTCCATTGCCACTCTGGTACTTCAGCACCAGTGCAGGTCCTCCCACTACCAATGGTGCATCCCTTGGAGCTTCTTGAAAATCAGCTCAAGATGGTTGCCTGGCCTCCTGGAGCAATTTTCTTTGGAGACACAAAGGACTGCAGAGTGAAAGGGAAATTGTTACTTCCAATCAAGTTGGACTCCACAGTTGCACCAAGAGAAGTCCAGCAGTAAACATTGCTTCTGACACCCTCCATATATAAGGAACTGTCATCCTCATGAGGAGGCCAGTGTGGACAATTGGAAGTGGTCACATGTGGAGGGCAGGTTGGAGAATGGTATCAATGTATTCTGTGCTCATCCAATCATCTACAAGAGTCTTCTCAAATATATACCTGATGAGAGAACAAGAGTCCTTTCCTATGAGATCACAGGATTTGTAGTCTGCTGAGGGAGTAGGGCTCTCTGACTGAGAATTTTAAATGCCTCTCCCTAAATTGCATATCCCAGGATTCCATGTAATATTGCCATGGCAATTACAATGGAATATAGGATTATACTTGTGTAGTGTAAATGGGCCCTAAGTCTTTGGATACTTAGGCCCTGTGCAGACCAACCTTAAAGCCCAGCTTGGGGGTGAAGTTGGAGTGTAGCGTCCACATGATGTGGCATCACACTGCTCCTCTGGCACTACGTCTCCATGATGCTGCACCATAAAGCTGCGGCGCCACTGCTATCACACCCTTTGCAAGGTGCAAAAAAGACCAGCTTTTTGTAGCTCCTTTTTGCGCCCTGCAAAAGCCAGAACAGGGCTGCGGTGTGCGGTTGCCATGACCCCGATCTGGCTGTCTGCACAGCCCCACAGATACGCATAGACAGTTCTTTAAAAGATTTGTAAGATGCCAAGCTCTACTGTTTCCATGTTCAATGCACAAAATCAGTGGGTCATCACAACTAATGCGAGAGAAGGAAGGCAACTAGCTAGGTTGCGTTGGTCGTAATATTATCATTATAAAACAAAGCATTGATTAATGGAACAATTACTGCAACAAACTTGTTGGCTTATCTGGCGAAGATCTGAATATGTCATCTGGTTAAAGTCCTAGTTTAGCTGGTCCTAGTTCAACAGTAGCCAGTCAGATATTCTGGGTACTAGGCAAGATATAAAAGTGATTGCTACTGTGGTTTTAGAGAACTTGAGGAGCTATCTCTAGTGCTTTGAGAGGTACAGAACAAGAGGGTTATGGATCTCTGAGCATTTTTACCATTTTCTATCATGAGATGGTAAACACTGAGAGAAAACAAGGTTGCAGTTGTAGAACAATATATCAGTTTGTGTGTGTGTGTGTGTGCTAAATACATGAGTATGGATGTGAAAGGACTCAGAATTGCCAAATAACTCACTTTTTTAACAGAAAAGGGACATCAGTTTTGTGCTGAAGAGAATGTCACTGAGTGTTTCAAATGACATTTAAAAGCCCATTTATTTCAACTGTCGTGTCTTAAGTACTCAGGAGGAAAAGCTTTTCCTCTAACCACTGACTTTCCTCCCACAGTTGCTTTCTCCTTCAAGGTGCGAGGTAGTTGACAGATTATCTTGTCTTCCTTCTCCTTTTCTCTGTGCAGGCAGCAAGACTCCAGAAGGATAGGTTACTGTGATTTTAATAGGAGGGCTATTTTTCATAACCATTGTTTTGTTCTAAAATGAAGGATGTTTGTATTTTTTCACATCTCCATTCCTCTTCCCTACAACACTACTCGAAAAGGTAATTTGTATCTGAACTTTTCGTGTGAAAAATGAAAACAGGCTGTTAAGCAGATCAAATTATTGGTCCAACTAGCCCTAAACTCAAAGGGGAGGGAGGTGGACAAGTCTGTTTTTTAATTCTTAGTTGTGCTTAAGTAGGACCTTCATCTGTGGATATCTTAAAGAAAGTCCATTGTAGAAAAAAATGTGCAATGAAAATATGGGCACCTTTACCATTTTCATGATGTTGTTAAAGGAGCTTGTCTATCCAAAGGAATACCAATTGCAGCTATTTGTTGATTTGACTTCCATCTCCCCTCCTAGGCATAAGCAGTAACACTCATTTTCACAGAAAATTACTTCTGGCCTTGCCTTTCCACATGAAAATACGACATCTAGAAGGGGAAAACTATAAATGGAATTCAAGGATAGTATTCATAAGAGGGGTATTCAGTGCAATATTTTTTTTAAAACCAAACATTCCAGAAGATGAAATTTTTGCTGGAGCATTTAATCTCTTCTTGCTCTCCTATTAAATGAGATTGAAGCCTTAAAATCATCAGCATTTGCAGGCACAAATAAAAAAATGTCTCATTTAAGGATTCCCTATTATCCTTTGGGCTCCTTATATCCCTTTGTTTTGTAGCATCCTGAATCAGTGACAACATTGGTGTGACTAGGGTTGGCATCACCTGGTGGCACTTGCTCATTGGCCACTTCCCATACCACCCCATACAGAATCCTTAGTAATGTTTTTTATAGTAATGTTATAAATTGTAATTCCCATATATCCCACGAGGGTTGTGACATAAATAACTAGCAAAATTAAAATTATACCTTACAATATCATACATGCAGCCTTTAGATGGAGTGAGGAAACTTCATCAGGTAGCAGTTTTTGGGTATCAAATTGATAGTTTTTTTAAATTTTTGTTACTATATTTTTGCCATCAGCAAAGGAGAGGACTGTTGATGGATTTGTTCCTCAGGTATGACTCAGGTCCAGGCTACTTGAAGGACCTTATCTTCACATATGAGCCTGCAAGAACTTTAAGATCTGCAGAGGAGGCAGTTCTTTCCTTCTTACCATTTTTCAGGCACAGTTGGTGGGGATCCAGAAGAAGGACTCCTTTGCTCCCATACTTTGGAACTTTCTCTCTAGGAAAACTAGGATGGCTCCTACTTAGTTTTCTTTTCAGCAGCAAGTTAAGACCTTTCTTTTCTATCAAGCTTTTGGGGACTCATTTTTAACAAGAGAAGGGTTTTAATGTGCTGTATTGTTTTCCATTTTTGTTTTAAATGTAAACATTTGAATGGTTTTAATTCTGTAGCTTTTAAAAATACTTTGTATGAGATGTGTGTGTGTGTGTGTGTGTGTGTATTGCACTGTTTGGAATTTATATTTTCTTGAATATTTTCAAGCTGTAGATGGTTGAATTTGTGGACGTAGAATCCATGGCTACAGAGGACCAACTATATATGTGTTTTATTGGGATTTATGACTTTTTAAAGTCCCAATATGGGAGAAAGATGGGACATAAATAAAGTGATAGATAAATACATGCATCAAAATGACTTGTCTGGCTCTGAATATAATGTACAGTCGCCCCTCCGTTTTCTTGGGGATCTGTTCCACCTCCCTGAAAAAATGGAAATTCACCTATATTCAAGCCCCATTGGCTTGAATGGTGGTGAGTGTCCCATTTCATCACCCTCCATTTGCCACCCATGAATGGGCGAGGGACGCAGACTACGAATCCGTGAAAATGGAGGGGCGACTGTATCTTGATTTGACTAGGAAGGGAATATTGTTTGTTGCTAAACCTCTGGCAACAAAACATCCTGAGTTGGGACTGCTCTTTCAAATAGTTCACTGGGAACCTGCATTTCAGTGGTTCATCCCATGGTAGCATGGGCCCAGCATGTTTTGATCAATTAAAATGTCTCCAAGTTATCCTTAAAACTGAAACAAAAACAAAAGCAAAAGAAAACATAGAGCATTCAGTATAATACACCTATGAAAGAGACACAACTCAGAATACTATGAAGTAATGTTGACTTAATGAAAAATGTCTGATGCTGAAATTAGTGCAAAAGAACTAGGTCTTCTAAATGTGGTTCTAATTAATACATGCATAAAGAACACAGATCTGGAAAATTCAAAAATCAGCAATGCTATTTCACGTTTTGGAGGTCTCTCAATCTCCATTTCCCTTTCCTGTTTTCACTCTACTTTTGGCCAAGCATGGCTTCTGAAGTCGGCTGTGGCTAGTCTCTTGAATTAACTGAGATCAGTCTTGTACAGAGAAATCCATTTTCAAAATTGACCTTTTGAAGCAACAGCCATGAAGTCTTCAGGGGAAACCTCTGTTGGTTCCAGAGCTCAGAATTCAAACCAATCGTTCAATGACATGATCAAGGGCAGAAAGAGAGCAAAATTCACCTGGTGCTCAGTGCTGTGGGAACTATTAATGTTAGCAAGCATAGCTAAAGCTTTGATTGTAATGCTGACTGCAGAGCTGATAAATAACTTTCTGCATGTAATTAATAATCATAACAGCTTGTCCAGAAAATAGAAAATGAAAAGGTCAAGGAGGATGATTAATCCAAAATAGCCCTTAATATACCAGATTTCTGTGGCTATTTCAGAACAAATGTTAAATAGCAATACTTTTTCTTCCAGGCTCTTACTTAACTTAAAGCAAGGATGTGGGCATCTTTGGCCCTTAGTCAGCCTGTAGTTCTCACTCTAATTTCATGTGGCTTTCAATCTTATTATAAAAACCCTCAGCAAGCAATCACTTTAAATTTCGCAGGATTGCCAGATTGAAAGCTGGAGATGTCTCCTGTATCTTTAATAGCTGGGTAGAAAAGGAAATTTCAGTAGGTGTTTTTTGTTAGCTGGTTGCATGGCCAGCAACATCTGTTGAACTGGCTGAAATTTCCTCTTCTACCCAACTATTAAAGATACAGGAGACATTTCCACCTTTCACTCTGTCAACCCTACAGAAGAGTGAACTGCCATCCCACCACTAGCCTGCTGGTTGAGATGGAGGAAGGAGAGAAAGGAGGAGTGCGGGAAAAAAGGATGCAATAAAGGGTGCATGAACACTGCAGAAATAAAGCAATTTGACACCACTTTAACTGCCATGACTATGGAACTTATTGCACACACTTTTGCCCCTGATCTGGGCACAGGCAGGGGATGCATGTAGTCAAGTGAAAATGCATTTTATTGCATGCCATACTTTCCTCAAGGCATCCATATGCTATCATCTAGCGCTAAGCCATCCCCAGTTAGGGCTCAGGCGTGTGAATTTTGAAAGATGGAAGGTTTCTGGCTGAGCAAAATCACATGTCTTAGCCCTGATTGGGGATGGCTTAGCACCAGGCGATGGCATGGGGATGCTTTGAGGAAAGTATGGCATGCGATTAAATGTATTTACACTCGACTAAGCACATCCCCTGCCCCTGCTCAGATTGGGGGCAAAAGTGTGTGCGACAAGCTCCTCTGTCATATAGAATCCTGAGATTTGTAGTTTGGTGAGGCACCAGACCTCTCTCACAGACCAGGTTGAATACCTCACCAAACTAACAATTCCAAAATTCCAAATTTCAAAACAAGGTTTTTTTGCCCCCAAATGCCCATGGCGGGTGCATCCTACCACATTCTGCAGCCTCCCAGGCCAATATAGGCCCAGGGTGCCTAAAGGTAGAGATGCTCCCATACACCCTAAAGGTAGAAATGCCCCGATTAGACGTATTGGGGAGCAAATAGTTTTGTATATATTTTTTCTTTTTTGTGCCAGAGCAGGTGCAGCCCTCCAAGGTTTCCTAGGGGGCTAAGACAGCCTTCCACAGGCACCCACCCCTACTTTATGCAAAACCTCCTTCTGCTCTTCCTCCTCTCTTTTTCTCCTTCAACCCAGATCCTTCTGCTCTGCTCTGAGTCCTTGGATGGACAGCATGTCTGGTGCTTGATGGTGTTTTGCCTAGGATCTAGTCTTGTTCTTCTGGACAGCTTCCTGGCCTTATTCGGATGACAAGAAACCCTTCTAGCCATAGATGGTTGGTACATAAAATGCCATTTGCTTCATAGTCTTACCCTTGACTATTCTCTCCAAATGACATACTATTTCTGACTTACCTGATCAGAGTGTGACTTCAGATTAACCAACCTAACCTTCCGCACTGATGCTCCTGCCAGTTGCCATGGTAGCTGACATGGTCCAGCCTCACCTTTGAACTTCCCTTTCTTATCTGGATTATTTCAAGCAACAGCATAATGGTGTCTCTTTATTTTTATGCATACCGCTTTGGAGTGTTGTCCCACTTTTTCTTTCCCCTTCCTTTCTTTCCTCTGTCATCAATGCTGTTAACATGACTGCAAGGAGACCAATTGTGCTGGGAACTGGCAACTATGCTTGAGGTTCAGGAGTAGAAAGGGAAGATCAGTTGCAGCAATTCCCTTTTGATTTCTAAAGGGATCGCCAAAGAACTCATCCTTTGAAGTGGGGGAATGGATTCACCCTCACTGCCCTTTTGTATGAAGAGTTTAAAAAACAACCCAAAGAAAAATGTATTTTCCCATAAAAGGAAGACCATTAAGTGCAGAGGCATTGTAGGTGGCATATTCAGGGCTATACACCTGGAAAAGAAAACCCTTGCTTTTTCAGAGGCATGCTTTGTAGGAGAAAACCAGAGCTTGCAAAATACTAAAAGCATTTACTGTATATCCTCATATATAAGTCTAGAAATTTTAGTCACAAAACTGACCCCAAAAAATCTGAGTTGATTCACCCATGGATCAATGTAAATACTGTACTTTAACGCTTTTCTTTAAAGGCGAGAGTGAAATCTGTCATGGAAGCACCAATCCCTTCTATTCTCTCATCCATCTAGCTTTTAGCATGAACATAAACAGTTATGCCTGCAGGAAGTTTGTAAGTTCTTTGGCACTGTTTTCCTTTGCTTCATCTTTTCCATCCTTTCTTACATGCCCCTAGGTTTTACCCTCAACCTATCCACAGGTCATATTAAAATCCATAATTTTGGCCCCAAAATATGCCCTTGACTTATACATGAGGTCGATTTTTAGTTGCGTATATATAGTAGATAACTGTGTGCTTCCAATGCCCATAAATAATTAGCTGCCATTAGAGTTATAATACAGAATTATAATATAAGTTAATATTAGTTATAACATAATATAAAAGTAATTATTTTGGGCTCATTTTGGTAACATAACTAGTTACGTAATTGCTTTTTTAGAATTAAAATCTTTTAAAAACCTTGTTCTTTCCTTGATACATTATGATTTTCAATTGTATTTGTATTTTATATGATTTTTAAAAATAGCATTGCAAAGAAATAAGATAAGGTAAAATCAGAAATAAAAAGGAGGAGGAGGAGGAGGAGGAGGAGGAGGAGGAGGAGGAGGAGGAGGGAAGTACATAGAATATGAAGGCGAACTAGTCACATTCATTAATATAATTTGACCATGAGAGCCAGCATGGTGTAGTGGTTTGAGCATTGAACTATGACTCTGAAGACCAGTGTTCATATTTTCTCAGCCTCAGAGGATGATTTCCAGTAGACATATGATTTATACTAGATGAAGACACTGGAATAATTCAAAGTTTTGCATACCTTGGCCCAGACGTTAATCAGAATGGAGATTGCTGTCAAGAAATCAGAGGAAGACTAGAGCTTGGAAGAGCAGCTATGAAGGAACTAGACAAGAAAAGATATATCATTGAATACTAAAGTTAGAATGGTTAAGGAATCATATTTTCAATTTCTATTTATGCTTGTCAAATTTGGACAGTGAAGACGGTTGATAGGAAGGAAATCAACTTATTTGAAATATGGTGCTGGAGAAGAGTTTGATGGATGCCATTGGGTCCAAACAGACAGGCCAAAATAAAGCTGCTTTGGGTCACTTTGGAGGTATGCTGTTTAAATGACACATGCATCTTAAGACACCAGAAACTGTGCCAGAGCTATGATGCAGTCCTTAGGACTGAAGCGTGGCTTTGGCATGGCTTCCAACCTCTTAAGACACATGAATCATTTAAACAGCATACCTCCAAAGTGAACTGAAGCAGCTTTATTTTGGCCTGTCTGGGCCCATTGACTGCTAAAGAGATAAATAAATGAGTCCTGGAGCAAATCAAGCCCATACTGCCCCTAGAACTCAATATGACTTAACTGAAACTATTGTACTTTAAGCATATCATGAGAATGCATGATTCACTAGAAAAGACAATAATGCTTGGTAAGGTGGAAGGCTGCAGGAAAGGAGGAAGCCCCCATTCCAGATGGACAGACTCAGTCAAGGAAGCCACAGGCATGGATCAGGCTGTTGATTACAGGGTGACTTGGATTCATAGGGTTGCCATAAGTTAAAGTCATCTTGATAGCAGTAAACAGCAGCAGCAGCAGCAGCAACAACAATAACAACAACAACTAATCCTGCTCCTTTTCCATAGCAGGGAGGGACCTAACCCGAGTAATGCCAGCCAGCTGGCTGCAGAACCATTGAGGTCAGTTTCTCACGTGATGCAGATCCAGTTTGTGGCTGAATTAAAAAATACATTCATAGTTTACCTAAGCACTTAGGTCTATCTCTTTATTCCACCTGTGTATGCAAAATTTCATTCTTGGTTATGTTTTTTTTTAATTTCAGCAATATAACTTGGGGCAGGAAGGAAATGATTTTGTTGCAGCTGAATGGTTTACAGATATTGGTGTTGAATAGGGATGTATTGCAAATTACAGAGCAATCTCCCCTTTGGCTATTGCTGGAGTATATAATTGTTATATCTTTGATCACATTCTCTCTCTCTCTCTCTCTCTCTTAATAATTATTAATAATTACTACTAATAATAATAATTAAAAAATAACAACCAGCATCCTGTTAGTAGTTTACATTAATATAACCAGTAGTTGCACCAGTATAAGAAGTTTTTGACATATTGCACAAGGAGATAGTCAGTGCTGCCTTTGCAGGCATCTTCAGCCACAGATGCTGGTGAAACGTCAGGAAGAAACTCTTTGGGAACATGGCCACATAGCCCCAAACCCCCACAAAAAACTAATATAAGGTTTGCCATTGCCTTTCCCTGAGGCTAAGAGCATGTGAATTGCCCCTGGTCACCCAGTGGCTTTCATGGCTGAGCTGGGAATTGAACCCTGGTCTTCAGAATCATAGTCCAACCCTCAAACCACTATATCACATTGGCTCCAGTCAATATTACTTAAACAAGTGAACAACAGGTAAAAATGTACATTTTAAAAAAGATTTTAAAAATGTATTTGCAGCAACAGATCCTCACTCAACCTCAAATTGATTGTTGAATAATATTTTAAAGGGTATTAAATATTCTAGCAATGATTTGGGGTCTCTCCCCTTTAAACACGAGCCAGAAGTATGATAGCAGCCAGATTTCAGAATTTGGCACAAGAAGCCCTTTCTCCCTCCCTGGTGCATAAATTTATGAATGCACAACATTTGCTTCTAATGAGCAATTTGCTTGTAAAACAACAACAAATCCATGCCAATTGCTGTGGAAAAACCCATAATATAAAGTTGCAATTGCTTTTTAATTATCGGTGCCAATGCTTGGAACATATGTTATAGGTATGGAATGATATTTTGTTAAATATTTTGACACCAATTATTTCAAGAGCCGAAGGCAATCCTGTTCTGCATGCGCTCCATGTAAATCTTTTGCTGGACATGCTATACTTATAGTGTGATGGAATAAGTTCTTGAATCATAGAAGGGCCATCTAATCCAAACCCTTGCCATGCAGGAATACACAACTAAAGCAACTAAAGTCAAAGATCCCCACCCAACCTCTGTTTAAAGACCTCCAAAGAAGGACAGTCACCACCCCATGAGGCAGTCTTTTCCATTGTCAAACAGTTCTTGCAATAAAGAGATTCTTCCTTATGCTTGGTTTGTAGAATTTTGTTACTAGAGATACTGGTAAGATACAAAGAAGAGTTGTTCTGGGCTAGCCCTTTCCCTTGCTTGCTAGTTTTCTATTGATGAATAACCATGGAGTTCATG
The DNA here is from genome assembly GCF_019175285.1 of Sceloporus undulatus. NCBI lineage: Eukaryota > Metazoa > Chordata > Lepidosauria > Squamata > Phrynosomatidae > Sceloporus > Sceloporus undulatus. The sequence continues at coordinate 8,479,574 of NC_056529.1, read as the reverse complement.
GAGGCAAAGGGATCTTGTAGCACCTTTGAGAGTAATGGAAAGAAAGAAGTTGGTAGCATGATCTTTTGTAGACTTGAGTCTACTTCCTCAGATGCATCTTAGATACATCTTAGAAAGTAGACTCAAGTCTATGAAAGCACGTCCTGTCTATGAAAGCTCATACTCTGCTTCTTTCTTGCAGTTAGTCTCGAAGGTGCTACAAGATCCCTTTGCATACTGAGTTTCCAGACTAACAAGGCTGTGTCTTTGAATTAGGACTAAAACTGGGAGAGCTCACAACAATATATTGCTAAGAACATTCCCGATGTCCTCCAGATGCGATTCAGGTTCCAGCTGAGTTCAGAGGAAAATGGGGAACTTAGGGATGGAGTGACAGATAATGTCACCATCTCTGCCAGTCAAAAAGTCAAAGTCAAAAGGACTTTCTACAGCCCTTAAAAAGGATTCTGCTGCTACTTTTAACCAAAGGAAAACTTGAAACTTAATATTTAATGTAAGTAAATGCCCTAGGAGATTGGGAACTTCATATTCTCCAATTTTTGGTTTGTTTGTTCTTAATTGAAAACATTGTGAAGGAGTATTGCCTCTATTTGCCCCCCAGACCTGCCTATATTACCTATCTTTAATCTTTACACCTTTTGTCTTGCATAGGATAAAGCTTGAATAAGGCGAATACAGTTCTACAATGTCTTCTTACATTGTTCAGTCGGTTTACTGCCAGGTAAACGAGTATAGGTTTATAATCTGAATATTACAGAAAATAGCTAGACTGGTGTTTTTCCCCCTAAAAGAAATATTAACAGTAAAACAATTCAGAAATGTCTATTGAAATATAATAAATGTTGCTTAGTGCTAATTAGATATTTTTTTAAGGCAGGTGAGAACAAACTATTAATATTTAACCTTATAACTTTACCTTGGAGTAGAAGATAAAAACATAATCCAGTTTTATTGCCGTATACCTGGCTCAATAAAGACTTATAAAGAAAATGTAATAAAAATGTTCAAGTAAACGTTGCCCAGTAATCCCCAACGGACCCTTTCAATGATCACACTCGATTGTTCTCCAAGTGTAAGTAATACCTGGTAAACAGAATTATGGTTTCATTCATTGCTGTCGCATAATCGCGTCTTCTGCCACTAGTGCAACATATTTCCTCTAAAAGGGAATAAAAACAATTGGGAGAAAACCATTCTCTGCTGTATTTGTAGCCAGCAAAAAACAACATCACAGACCAATACGTACCACAGGCACTTTTCAAAAATAAATCCCAGACCCTACGGATGATATCAGATCTAATTTACTTTTTAAAAAACAATGTGAAAACATTTGCTGGGAATGTGCTTTGCCCTGAACATTTTTGTGGTCTTGGCAGTCAGGCGGGAGCTGTGCATAATAATGCTGCTTGTTGCAGTGATGTGCTAGTTTTAGTTTGCTTCATGTGAAACACCCAAGGCCTTGAAATCTGGTTTAGAAATTAGGGATTCAAAGGACACTCCTGTGAGGGACTCATGATGTGTGTGATTGGTAGAAAATTACCATCTCCCAATTAGCCCTTTAACATTAGGATATACAAATAATAATAAAATGCTTTTTGGCTTACTTAATATGTACTTGTTTAATTGTCCTTTATCTAAAACCTTATGTCCATCTAAGACCAAGTACCACGGAGGAATGTAAAAGAGTGAAGAGAGAGGGCAGTGTGGGTCCAAGATAACCCTATAGGATTTATGATTAAGGACTGTATCACAGTAGGTGAGTAAAGTGTCCAAATAGTGTTTGTTTAGGAAGCATTCATTATAACACAGCTGTCCTGGCCTCTGCCTTCCTCATGCCCAACATAGCTGGTGGCGCAGTGGTTAAATGCCTGTACTGCAGCCATTCACTCAAAACCACAAGGTTGCGAGTTCAAGACCAGCAAAAGGGCCCAAGCTTGACTCAGGCTTGCATCCTTCCGAGGTTGCTAAAATGAGTACCCAGACTGTTGGGGGCAAATTAGCTTACTTGCTAATTAGCTTACTTGCTGTTCACTGCTATGATCTTTGGAATAGCAGTATATAAATAAAACAAATTATTGATTAAAATTATTATTATTTAACTTTATCTTTTATTTTTAATTACTGTAGACACCCTAAGTTATATGTGTACAATGGAAGGGTGGGATCTTCATTTTTGTATAAAGAAAAATAAAAAAAC